>NW_027555625.1:178460081-178902581 GCF_003287225.1 Phascolarctos cinereus
TTATACTCCATTATTTCAATAAGTTTGGGTATATTTGTCTTCTTCCTTCAGGAAAAGTCCCACTTCTATGCCTCATTTTCATACAGAGGTGACTCAATGTTCTTGAAGGCTATGCGAGAGAAAGAGCTCACTGTTAGGACCTACCAATCAGACAGGCTTATGAGAGGCCTGAAATAACTGTATATCTCTCACCTGAGGAGGGGCTTCGTGAAATTTGCAGCAGAAGTTCATACTCACAGGGCTCACCACTAGGTGTGTTTGTGTGTGCACGTGTGTATGTTTTGGTTACAGAAACTAATGACATCTACTGTTAGAGGAAGAGTCTAATATGTGACATAATATGAAAACAATATGAAATAGGATATACTTAAAAACCCACAATGTGTGATGTAGAATCATATTATGAAATGGGGAAGGAATCCAAAGTTCATGTAGTCCAATGTAAACTCATAGTGGAAACTAGAATCTTCTTTACATAGAATGTTCAAGAACTTTATCATTGTTGATGTTTAATCATTTTCAGTTGTGTCCAACTCTTTATGACCTCTTTTGGAGTTTCCTTGGCAAAGATACTGGAGTGGTTTGCCATGTCCTTCTCCAGATCATTGTATAGATGAGGAAACTGAAATAAAAATGCTTAAGTGATTTGCCCAGGGTTACACAGCTAGCCAGATTTGCACTCAGGAAATTGTGTCTTCCTGACTCCAGGCCTATCCACTGTGCCAACTAGATGCCTCAAACTTTATCATTAGGGGGAGCACATATACTAGTTATAATCAGGCACTGCCCTATAATAATCATAACCATAATCATAATCAGTATATACTACTTTAAATTTTGTAAAACACTTTACAAACATTTATCCTCATAACAACATTTTGAGGTAGGTTACATTTCTATGGCCCATTTTTTTCAAATGACGGAATTGAGACAGAGGTAAAGTGCCTTCCCCAGGGTCACATAATAAGTGCCTGAAGCTTGATTTGAACTAAGGCCTTGCTGATTCCAGGTCCAAGCTTCTATTACTCAAGCATCACTTTCTACATGAACACTTTCCTGATCCTCCCTCCCAACTCTTAGTGCCCTCTCTCCCCAAACTACTAATACTTATTTTGTATTTCTTTGGTATATATTTATATATGTACATGCTGCCTTCTTTTATGAAGTGCAGGGATAGTTTCATTTTTATCTCTATCTCTAGGCTTAGCACAGTGCCTGCTAATAAGGTTGCTTAATAAATGATTGTGGATTATTTGATTGTGTGATCTATTTCATTATGAAGTCCGCATCAATATTCACAGTGGCCTATAATTATTTGTTTCCTCTCTTTCATCAGTGTAAGTGAAGCCTGGCCATTTTATCGTGGGCTTTAGACTTTCAACGCATATGTAGCTATAATAAAATGTAACACCAGCTCTAAATTTTATGTTATGTAAGAATTTGTGCTAACTGCCACTGGCCATATTAATACAATTATTGCTGGCATAATTTGTTGCCTCTGAGTATTTGAGGCCATAGTCTAGGTGTTTACTAATCGTATTTCACCACCATAATTATGTTCTTTGGGAATCTAGTGCTTTAGGGTATTAAACTAGCTGTAGACTTTTTTGGGGGGATGCTTCAGTTATTTTACCAAATGTAGGAGGATAGGTTGTTTCACATTTTTTAAAAAATATTTTGTTAAAATTACTTATTTGCTTGAGTAAATGGAGATTGGTTTAATAAACTTTTCTTTTATTAAAAGAATAATCAGAAGAAGATTCATAGGAGAGAAAATACTCTCATCACAATGATCTTTTGATACAGATAGTAAAGGAAGCAGGATCTTTGTAACTGAGATTAGATTGTCAGCTCCTTGAAGGCAGGGAACATATTTTGCCTCTTTTTGTATCCCTAGAATTAGCAAAGTTCCTGACAAATGGTAAGTGTTCAATAACATTTATTGACTGACAGACTAACTGTATCCTTTGGCAAATAAGTGGTTTGCAAATGGCAGGACTGGAGCTCAAAAGTATTTCTAATCATGTTTTCATATTTGATTTCCAGTGCTTTTTCTACCGTTGATGGGATCATAGAATCATCAAGCCATAGGCTTAGAACTTGGAAAGATTTCAAAGGCCATACAATCCAACCTCCTGATTTTGCAGAGGAAGAAACCAAACCTCAACAAAATTAAGTAACTTTTATTGAACAAATATTTCTTAGGTTCCTACATAGTATAAAGCACTGAGAGTAAAATGAGAAAAAAGAAAAAAAAAGAAATGTTTCTTGCCCTCAATCAACTGAAATATTACTGGTGGGGATTATGTATGCATAAAGGCTGGGAGGGGGGGGAATACAACTCAAACTCAAGCAATTTACAAGTATTTACTAATTAATACAAAATAATTTCAAGATCCAAAGAGTGCTAATGCCATCCAGGGCTCCCTGCCAGGGCTAGAAAAAGCTATTGTGGAAATATTCTCAAATGCTTTGACACTCTCTTTCTGATAAATCTCCTGATGCCAACAAAATCACAGAAGACCAGAGCTAGAAGGAACTTTAGAGACCCACAAATTCTATGTGAATCTGACTGTGTCTCCCCTAAAATATTCATGACAAATGGTCATATGTTCTCTACTTGGACACTTCTAATATTATAATAGGATCATAGATTTAGAAGCTGAATATATATTAAAGGACTAAATATCTAAGGATTAAAGTCTAACCTCCTCAATATATAGATGAGGAAACTAAGGTAGAGAGTCAATAATTGGCATGACAAGGATGATACAGTTATTTTGTGTCCGAGGCAGGGTTTGAACTCAAATCTTCCTGTCTTCAGGTCCAATGCTTTGTCTGCTGCATCATCTAGATGCCTCAATATTCTCCAAGGAAGAGCATTCTACTTTGATTCAGCTTTAATTCTTAAGAAGTTTTTCCTTTCCCAGCCAAAAAATGCCTTTCAGACACTTCCACACAGTGCTATTCCTATTGCCTTTTGGGTCTAAGCAGAGTAAGTCCAAAGCCTTCTCACATAATAGTCCTCAAAGACTTCTTTCATGGCCCTCTAAGCTTTACATCCTCAAGCTGGAGTATCCCCTACCTCTTCAACCAATTTTGTATGATATGGTCTTCAGTCTTTGCACTACTCTGTGTCCTTTCTTACACACTCACACACATATATATATAAACATATACACATACATACATTTGTGTACATATATCATCTCTTTGCCCCTCTTAACATGTTGCACTGAGAGATGAATATAATACTTCAGATTTGGCCTTATCAAGGAAGATTCAGTGTGATTACCACTTCCATCATGTTGGATATTATATTCTATGTACATAGCCTAGGGTTACATTTCCTATTTTGGTTGCCATGCCATACAGTTGACTCCCATTGGGACTGCTGTCCGTGAAAACCCCTAGATCACTGTGGACTCAAACTACCTTGATATCTCTAAACACCTTGGTTCTTTATCTTACATTTTGCTATTCTTGAATGTGGGAAATTGTGCATGTAAAAAACAAAACAAAACAAAACAAACAAACAAAACTTTTAGAGCTTCCTTGTGAGCTACATCTCAGGACTGGAATCTCAGTTATAAAATATGAAGTGTATCCATTTTTTTAAGTGGCAAGTTTAATCCTGCATTTAGATGCTACCTATTTATAAAGAAGTAAAGCATTTCTAATGAGAAGTTGTGAGTGGTTTATTAGTCAAAATGTAGTTATTGTGGTAAAAGAAGCAACCTTGAGTGAAAGAAGAATATAAAAATGTTAAATGTTAATGAACGAGAGTAAATTTTTCATAGACGTTATTAAACATTTATACAGCACTTTATACTTTGGAAAGGTTTTACTAGGAACTCTAGGTTAAAAAAAAAAGAAAAAGAACTCCCTTATCATAAGATCATAAATTTAGAGATAGAAAGAACCTTTGAAATCATCTGATCTAACTTTCTCAATTTTACAGATTAATAATAGCTAGAATTTATATGGATTTTAAAGTTTGAAAAGTCATTTACAATATTATTTCATTCCCACAGAACAACAATGGGAAGTAGATATTATTATACCCATTTTATGCATGAGGAAACTTAGGCTGGGAGAGATGAAGTGACTCATCCAAAGTCACACAGGTAGTCAGAGGCAGAATTTAAACTCAGCTCTTCCTTTCTTTTGGTTCAATACTGTGTCATATAGAAGAGCATTCAGTGTATTCTACTTGTCTGCAGAGGACAGAGCTAGGAGCTAGAAGGGGTAGAGGTTGCAGAAAAAGAAAAACAACTTTAGAGTAGTCAGAAGGAAAACAGGCACTTGGTCATTAAAGATTTATTAAGTGCCTGCTATGTGCCAGGCACTGAAATAAGTTCTGGAGATACAGCAAAAGGTAAGAGACAGTCATTGCCTTTGAGAAACTCACAGTCTAGTGGGGAAATGGGGAAAATGGTAGCAGCAGGTCTTCCCTCTCTGGAGATCTTCAAATAAAGATCAGAATGTACCAAGTATAACATACATAGGTTTGTTGTTCAAGTCTGGCTTGTAATGAATGGTCTCTGAGGTCTCTTACAAGTCAATGATACTTTGAAACTGATGCTAGGCAAGAAGTTACTCCCATAAACTCACAGTGTGTCCTAGTGGTAAAAGACCAGGATTGAGAATTAGGAAATCTGGAACAGGTGGATAGACCCCCCAACAAAAGCAATATGATATAGAAAAAATATTAACCTTGAAGTCAGAAATCTGGGTACAATTAAATCCTGACTCTTCCCATTATTAACTATGTAATTGCTAACAAGGGCACCTAGGTGGTGCAGTGGATAGAGTGCAGGGCTTAAAATCACGAAAGCCTGAGTTGAAATCTAGACTCTGATACTTACTAGCTGTATGACTCTGGGCAAGTCACTTACCCCTGCTTTCCTCAGTTTCCTTATCTGTAAAACAAACTGTAGAAAGAAACCACTCTACTATCTTTACCAAGAAAACCTCAAATGGGGTCAAGAAAATGTTGGATATAACTAAAAACATTGAACAACAACAACGAATTATTGACAATTCACAATCTCTCTTCATGTCAGTTTCCCCATCAATAAAATGGAAAGCATGCTTATACTACCTAGCTCAGTGGACTGTTATGGTGGAAAGTGTTCTGCGGTTCTTCAAGTTCTTTAAAATATGAGTTATTTCATTGTGCTTTTACCAGTCTCTCTGGGTTTTCATTACTTCTGTTAAATGAACCAATTTGAGTTAATTTCTAAGATTCTGTCTAAGCTCTAAATCATCTTTTCGGGCTCCAATTTTTCTACCTCTAAAGTAAAGAGGTTGAACTAGATGATTTCTCAAATCTACTCAACTCTAACATTCCTTTTTTTTAATAAGTAGCAAAAAAAAAGATTTGCTCTTCATAAATGATATGGATGACATATATCAGGGAATGACAAAGATCATATTCGAAATTATGTTCTTGATTATAAAGACCCTAGCAACAGAGCCTCTTTAGAACAATCCTCTACAGTGTGGAAGCTAGTGTGATTCATGACTGTTGGTTCTGAACCCTGTCCAAAGAAACAGACCTTCTGCCAAATGATTAGAGAAAGGTTTCATTATGGTTTAGGTGTAGCCTCTCCCACCATTTAGCCCGTGGAGAGAATCTTGAAGGCAGCATTTTCACAGTAAAGTTTAGAAAAGCTATAAGCACAAATTAACATCCTTTTGCCTTCCAGGGGATGATCTAAATCCAAACCAGAGTGAAAGACTAGCTGTAAGCTTAGACTAAAATGATTCTGCTATTGGTGATAATCGTACTGTAGACCTTTCAAAGTGTTGTCCTGGAGGTAGTTATCTCATCAAAACATAACATACTTTTTAGGTCATAAGTTAGAATTCTTAGAGGGTTTGAGAGAGAAATGATTACAAAAAGGAAGTTAAGGGGCTTCAAGATTTTCTCTTAAGTCTGAAACCTCAAGGCTCAGTGCCTTGATTAAAAAGCCAGCAGCTTTTCACAGAACTAGAGGTGAAAACTGTATGGAACCACAGAAGTCATTTAGTCTCACCCTCTCAGCTTACTTGTGAGGAAGCGGCTCAGGAACATAAAATGAGTTCTCCAATGCCATACAGGTAGTAAATGCCAGAAGTGGAATTCAAGTTCAATTCCTCTGACTTCAGATGCATTGTTTCTTACTCTGTACCACATAGCTTCTTCTTTTTTTTTTTTTTATTAATTTAGATTTATCAACAATCACTTCCATAAGCTCTTGAGTTTTAAATTTTTCTCCCCCTCCTTCCCCATCTCCTTCCCCAAGACGGCACGCTATCTGATATAGGCTATACATATACATTCCTATTGAACATATTTTCACATTAGTGATGTTGTAAGTAAGAATTAGAACCAATAAGAAGCACCACCAGAAAGAGGAAACAAAACACAACAGAAGAAAAAAATAGCAAATAGTATGCATTGATCTGCATTCAAACTCCACAGTTCTTCTTTGTGGATAGCATTTTCCATCATGAGGCGTTTGGAGATGTCTTAGATGCTTTTGTTGTTGAGAAGGGTTAAGTCTATCAATATTAGTCATCGCACAATGTGGCTGTTACTGTGTACAATGTTCTCCTGGTTCTTCTCACTTCACTCAGCATCAAGACATACAGGTTTTTCTGAAGTCAGCCTGTTCATTGTTTCTTATAGCACAATAGTATTCCATTGCATTCATATACCACAACATATTCAGCCATTCCCCAGTTGATGGGCATCTTCTTAATTTCCAATTCTTTGCCACCACAAAAATAGCTGCTATTAATATTTTTGTATATGTAGGTCCTTTTCCCATTTGTATGATCTCTTTGGGGTGCAGCCCTAGAAGTGCTATTGCAGGGTCTACACAGCTTCATCTACTATTGATGGTGAGAAAAAAAAAGATTCCACAGTGTACATCTGATTTACATGCAGAAGACTCTGCTTTTAAGCTTCAGTGGAAGTTTTAGTTTTTGTTTTGGAGAAGCAGTAAGTACTAGATTAGTAACCAAAATAATGTCTCATTTCCATCACACCTAGGAATCCTCAGGTACCTCAGCTCTCAATTCTACTTATTTTTCTTGTTTCTACATTTTGCTATGATCAGACATGTGGGGCAGGGAAGGAGAGGAAGTGATAAGAAAGAGCTGGACTGAAGGAAGGAGAGTGGCCATGTTTGCCTACTGTAGCTGGAGCCACAGGGAGATTAAATGGACCTGTGATGTCATTATGATAAGGAATTCCTGCTTTCAGGGGTTCTCTCTCCCTGTACAGATCAACAGACTTTCTATATTTATGGTATTTTTGTCGTAACTGCTAGATAGAATTTGTCATAATTGCCTAGATATGAAAATAGATATGAAGATATGTAGATGATAAATAAAGAAATCGGTAAATAGATAGATAGAACATTAACTAAGTGTTTACTATGTGCCAGATACTCTTGTTAACCGCAAATACAAATATAAGAAAACAAGATAGACCTTAATGGGGGAAAAATGTGTGTAAGGGAACTGAGGGCAGCTAGGTGGTCTGATGGATAAAATGCTGGGCCAAAAGTCGGGAAGACTCATCTTTGTGAATTCAAATCTAGGCTCAGACACTTACTAGCTGTGTGACACTGAGCAAATCAATTAACCCTTTTGCCTCAGTTGCTCATACGCAAAATAAACTGAGAAGAAATGACAAACTGTACCAGTATTTTTGCCAAGAAGAGTCATACCCAGCTCAAATGACTGAACAACAGCAAAAAGTAACTGGAAGTGAAAAGAGATATTAAAGGAGAGATAGAAATGACATCGTGTGGAGATGACTAGGAAGTGGAATGAAGGTCTGGATTCAATCAGATAATGTGAAAGCTTGCCAATCACAGTTTAGGGTGGTTCTAGGAGAAAATTCCAAAGTTCCTGAGAAAACGTTGGCCCAAAGCAACAAGTCCTGGCCTGAGGATGACCAAGAAATACTATTAGACATTAGTCTAATACCCAATGTTTGACTTAGTTGGAACAAGAACTCAGCTCATCCTGATTCCTGCCTGTCTCTATCCATTTCAGCATAATGCATCTAATATATGGATTTGGAGCCATAACTAGGCAAAACTGTGGCTAAGATAAATTTAATTCTTTTCACACTTCACTAACACTCCCAAATATTACATAGTGAATGATAAAGAAGATAATCTGATGAAGTTGTGACAATGAAAAGAGGACAGTACCATTGCAGTCCATCAGATGGTTAGAGAAGTTCTATTTCCCACACCATCACAGGACTTCAAAGTTCAAAGGGAAATGTTATCATTAAGGTCCACATCTTCATTTTAGAGATTAAGAGAGTAAGGTTCAGAGAGGAAAAGAATTTTCCCAAGGTCACATATCCAGTTTATGGCAAAATTTTCATTCTCCTAACTCCCCGGACTATGGACACATGAAACCTTTTCAGGGGAAAGCTAATATTTCTAAGCTGAAGCTCATGTAAACATTTACACACACACACACACACACACACACACACACACACACAAAATATTAATCTTCTACTTGGAGAAGGTGACAACTAGTAATCATGAAAAAGATACCTTTTTTTTAGACTCCTTGTTGTCTACATGTGGTGTTGCAAAAACTGATTTTGCTAATTAATTCATTCTTTAAATATTTATTATTTAAATTATTCCTGAAATACTTATTATTTAAATGTATAAGACAGTATGTTATATGTTGATGGAACAGATAGACTTGGATATGTCAAAGACCCTGCTTTTAAAAAGTTTATAATCTAAGAGAAGGGAGAATCCATTTGCATAATAATTAAGAAGCAAAGAATAAGGGGAGAGTTCTTGGAAGGAGGATATACTTGTAGTGGCATGGTCTGAAGAAAGCTGGGCTATTTATAGTGACCACAGGTCTAGGCAAAATGTGTTGAATGCTCACCAATCAAGAACCTAGGTTTCTAGGGGGCAAAGGTGAATTATTTCTGGGAAGAAGATGTAGGCTAGATCTTAGGATCATATAAGGTAGATAGTATGAGAATTATTTGATCCATTTTATAACAGATATTTTATGACTTGTACAAGTCCCTGCATAAACAGTGACCAATAGAGTTAAAAGTCTTGAACTGACATATTATAATGTTCTACTACCCTGTACTACATCTTTAGATAAGATGCTGAAGCAATGCTCTGTTAATATGCATGCCACATTTTATTTATTTAATTTTTATTTTTATTTATTGAAATACCATTTGTGCGTGTGAATACTGAGGGTTTCATCTTTAAATTATAACTGGATCACTAGCAGAAGTCAGTTTTTCATGGGGGAAATATTATCAACATCACCTTGTTTCATTATTGAGATATGTCTGAAATTTGTTTTTCTATCTTTTGTTTTTTGGGAGATAAAAGAAACATCTCTTGAGACTAAACTAGTGAATGAAATTTTAATTTAGATGTAGCATTGTCTTGGGGGAGGAGGGTTAGGAGAAGAGATTTCAATAAAAAGAAGTTAGCTTTAATATGGAAAAATAGCAATAGCTATTCTCTCCTGCCACCCAAGAGAGACAATGAGAGGATTTTATAAATCATGTTCTCAACTGTTCCATTCTTTTAGCATAAAGACCATATAAATGCTTCATTAACTATGCCACAAGATTACTATTTCTGTTTTTGATAATTCATTCAAGTCAAACACATCAATTCTAAATGATAGTTTTGATGATCATCTCTGAGTTATTGTTAAATTTATTTAGTACAAAAACCTAATCAAAGCAGACACAGTAATTAAGGTAATACATACCTTACATTTGCATGTGTTTTTTTTTTTTCTTGAAATGACTTCACCTTAGACTTTAAAAAAAAATGTAACTCTGAAGCTCTCGTTGCAGATGCAGCATTGCACATCAGAGACACTGTGGAATAACTTTGAACACTGGACCAGAGTAAGGAAGGATTGGGTTTAAGCACTATCCCAGACACATTACTAGCTGTGGGACCCTGGACAAGTCACTAAACATCTCTGAGCCTCCATTTTCTCCTTAATGAAATCAATTAGTCCACAGATATTTATTAAGGGCCTATTATGAATCTGCCATTGTTTTAGGAGACAAAGGTAGACACTGAAGAAATGTATCTCAAGAATATCATGTTTTATTAGGGGATGGAATGAGAAAAGCAATAGTTCCTACCACTCATTGTTATGGAAAAAATAGATGGGTAATATGTGGAAAATGCTTAAAAATTTTAAACAGGGGCTTTTAACCTGGGATTCATATACTCTATAAATTTTAATAAATGTATTCCAAAATAAGTAGTTTTCTTTCTAAACTTATATGTTTTATTTTGTGTATTTAAAAATATTATTCTGAGAAACACATCCATAGGCTTTGCCAGACTGCCATAAATAACCATGACAAATGAAAAAAAAGTTAAGAATTCCTTCCTTAAAATGATGAGAAAATGTAAACTATCATCATCGTCATCACCATCATCACACAAGATAGTCCATATATAATATATCCTTTAAGAATTCTTTTATTTTAGGTAGGTCAATTTTCAATTGGGTCGTTGTGTTCTGTGTAGCATGTAAATTGCTACATGTTTCAGATATCACAGAATTGTTCTTACCTGATATATTGCCATTTATAAGACTTATACACATTTAAGCCACCAGAAAAAAAACAAGTAACATAAAGTTAAAAAAAAGAATAAACTAAAACATTTTTCTAGCTCTAGAAAGGTAGGTGAAGAATGTGCAGGTTGCATGATTAAAACAGGGAGTATCCAGTATTAATGATATTAATATCACAAATTACTATAGTGCTTTTAGCTTTTCAAAACACATTGCATGTATTATCTGGTTTTGGCCCCCACAACAACCTTGTAAAGTATGAAGGGCAAGAGTGATTACCTCTATGTTGTTGATGAAGAAATGGGAGGGTCAAAGAAGTCACTTTACTTGCCTTGAGGCACCCAGCTAATTAACAGGAGAGCTGGCAGTGAAATCAAGAGTTGTCCAATGTTGCACAAATAGTTATCAGTTATGGAAGTTCTAGAATCATATGGTGGAATTGGGAGCCAGATGAAGCAATTTATCGAGAAAAAAGAAAGAGGATTAGAAGAAGGAAAGATTTGTTCCATGTATTTACTGGAAAAGTTACCAAAAGAAAGTGGCTTTGATTGGTGTTGTTCAGTCATTTTGGTCGGGTCTGACTCTTCATGACCCATTTGTGGTTTTCTTGACAAAGATACAGAAGTAGTTTGTCATCTCATTCTCCAGCTCATTTTACAGATGAGGAAGTGAGGCAAACAGGGTTAAATGATTTGCCCAGGGTAACACAGCTAGTAAGTGTCTGAGGCCATATTTGGACTTGGGAAGATGAGTCTTCTTGACCTGTGTCCTGGCACTCTGTCCATTCTGCTACCTAGATACCCCAAAAGTAAGTAGCTACAATATAAGAAGAAGAATAGCAGTAGACAAACCCAGAAATTTACAGGGGAAAAATTCAAAAGTAAAGGCCTAACTCTGCTATTGATCAACTTTACAACCTTAATCCATGTTACACAAGTTCTCTGGGTCTCAGTTTACTTATTTGTAAAATTCTGAGGGGGTTATATAAGATGTCCTCTGATAACCCTTCAAGTTCTAACTTTATGATTCTATATTATTCTACTATTCTACTCTATTTTAGACTCCCTACTCTAAATTCATGTTACTATATCCATGATATGTCTTTTAAAAAAACTTTACATACATCATCTCATTATATATTTTATTATTATATCTTTTCTATAACCAATAAAAAAAACATGGTCTCAGGTGTCTAATTTCAACTTGAAGTATGTGTAACAAGCAAGCTGAAGTACAGTTTCTGGAGCTATTCATATATCCTGCACCAGCACTGGCAAGCTATACCACCAGAGGGTGACTGCTATTACTTCCCTTAGGCTCTTAAAGAACTGTGAGGAATTTCAGGGTATCTTTTCAATGTCTTATCTCCTGAATGTCCATTTGTCCACTACCCGTCCATGATTATTGGTTGCTATTATGAAGTCAGTCATGTATAATTAGACATTAGAAAGGGATATTTATTAAGATGATGCTCTAAGATCAGCTAGTAAAAACACTCCCTCCTTCAAGTCTGTGACATTCTTTTTCACCAGCACATTAAGAGTTCAGGGTTCAAACCTATCCAGTATATGTTGCAAAATGATAACTTACAGCTTCTCCTTGCTAGGCTCACTTTAAACCCTTAATCATATATTTATGAAATACCCCTTAGGTATGTTGTGGATTCCTGTTGGGATACTTGCAAAGTCTTGGAGCTAACTTTTCTACCTTTTTAGAAAAAAAAATGACATAAAATACAAATCTTCTACCCATCCAATGTTCACAAGGCCATTCCCTAGCTGGGGGCGTGGGTTAGAACCAAAGCTATCCTACTTTCCCTTCCCCCTCCAAGTGATTTCTCTTAGATATTTGGCTAGAACTGTTTTAAGATATCTTGCCACTGGGATAACCCAAGTTATAAGCTGATTTGCTATTTCATACAAGACATATGGGGCATAACATTTTTTTTTTAGCCAACCCAAAAACACTTCCTATGTATCATAATTCCATTTCATCCAATAACTTTAAGGACTTCTCTCCTACCTAGTCAAATGTCCTTGATTGATAGATTGAATGATTCAAGGAAGATGCCAGGCCTTGTTAACAATTTCACATCTCTGATTGATTTATTCAATCAAGATATTATCCTCTGATAAAGGTATCAGGGATAGAGCATTTTTGTTAGCTGCTTAAAATTTTTTGAGATGTTTGACAACTATTTTAATAGACCATCACCCTTTCACTGTAATTGCTAACTTTTAGTCCAGTGTTTCCAGGATATTACACTGTCAAAACTATTTGCACATCTGTACATCCATAGGGAATATAGATGCTGATGCAACATTGAGTGTCCACATTAGAATTGAACACGCTTCATTTCCTATGTGCTTCTGAATAGGGCATATAGTCTTCGATATTTTTCCTTGTGATATTAGACTACAATTGGGTGGAGGGGTGCTAAGCAACAGCAGGACTTATTTTGGTCATTGGACAGGAAGAAATGAAAAGAAGAGATGAGAACTGATGCTACTTCCAAACTATCAGACTGACAAGGATACACTAAACCTAGTGCTAGAGAGGCAGTGCGGTATAATATTAAAATGCCTACCTCAGAGAGTTATGATAAGGCTCAAATAATAAAACATAAGCAAATTGCTTTGTAAACCTTAAAGAGATACATATGTATTGATGATTATGTTCCATTAAGAACAAGGAGTCTGTATCTATGAGGTTAATTCCTCTTTAGCATGCCACATCTTCAAATGTTGCACCCCTAAACTCCCTAATGCTTTCTTCTCTGTAATAAATTTCCTCATTTGGAGATGATTTTTATTTTACATATGCAATATTTTCATATGTGGAATGTCTTAAAATTTTCTCACCATTCTGGTAGTTTTAACCTGCATGGACTATATTGATTTTATTCGCATCTTTCCTAGGAGAAGCAAATCTAACCTAAGGAAGAGAATTTTCCCCTTTATAGTTTGGGAATCCCAGCATGGGAATAGTATTTATGGCATTTTCTGTTGCCTCATCTGAGAACTTAGATACATTTACTACAAGCACTGGAAAATGTTCTTATGAATTAGCACTAAAGATGTGTAGAGTGGGGTTAGGAGGCACCTTACAAATTCACAATACTCATAAAAGCCAGGAGTAGGAGGAAAATGTGAGAGAATAAATGAGAAAATCCTATTCCTTCATACTCCATGAAATTTTTCCGGAATATAGCTGGGAGAAAATGTGAGAATTTCACAAGTCTTCATGGTTGGGGTGTTGTCCAAATAATAAATATACTACCCTCCTCTTTGCCCCCTGTTTCTCTGACAATAAAACTTTTTTATTCTATTACTATTGTACTAACATCACAGTTATATTATAGGTTCTGAGAGTATGTGTGTATGTATGTATGCATGTATAAATATATTTTTCTTAATCATAGAATAGTATGCAAATGTAAACCATTATTAATATTATTGTGAAAATGTAGTTATTTTTATTGGGGATAGGGCTGAATTTTCTATGAGACTATAGACCTCAAGGGTGTATTTCTTTGAAGTTCCCAGAATGATATCTATACTCTGAGAACAGTGTGATTATGTTAGAAGGGCAAGGGAGATTTAATGGAATTTAATGGAAATATAAAAGAGATTTTCTTCCATGGTATTGGGAACATGGTAGAAACATGGTAGAATGGTATCTAAGGTTACAATGTCAATACTGGAAACACAGGGGCTCTGCAATATTCCTAACACTCCACGGAGGAAGAGATTAACAATCTGAGTGAATACCTAATAATTGCATGGAGAGAAGATAGCCTTGCTTCAACATAGTCACACAAATAATATTAATGCTTTGCCTATTTCTTAAGAGTGATTCTCATAAAAACTTTTTTCTTAAAGTAACCTGCTAGGAATTAGTGATTGATTTACACTTAATCAAGACTGTTCCTGTTTATCAATGGAGCAATGACTATTTTTGTCAGTTCTCTATGTATCTTGGATATCAGTTCTTTAATGGATAAATATATTGCAAATAGTTTCTTTCCCCTTGATAATTATTTTCTTTCTAATTCTAACTTCATAGGTGTTCTTTATGTAAAATGTTTTTCCATTCAACATAATTGTAATTGTGCAACCCATCTTTTATGATTATGTGTATATATATATATATATATGTATGTATGTATATAATGTAAATGTATATATTTGTGTGTTTGTGTGTATATCAAAAACTGTCTTCTAGCCATCATTTAAAAGATAAAAGATGTCTGCTTCCTTTCCTTAATTTCTTTAGGGTATGACCTTACATAACTAGGTTATTCATTTATTTGGAATATGTTGTGACATATGTTATGATATGTTTTTCTACTGATTGTATCCACAAGACTGGTTTCCAATTTTCCTAGCATTTAAAAAAAAATTGAAGTGAGTCCATAGGCAAGTAGCTGATTTTCATGAATTTATTTAAAACTGTACATTGCTTCTATGTCTTTTGCACATCAATCAACTTTTCTAGTTTTTTTCAAAATACCAAATAAGTTTAATGATTATGACTTTGATTATAGTTTGAGATATAGTACTACAGTCCCCCCTACTTCCCACATTTTTCATTATTTCTCTTGAAAATATAAACATTTTCTCCACATATTTTTGTTATTATTTTGTCTAGTATAAGACAACACTTTGAAACTTTAGTCTGATTGATATGACATTAAATATGTACATTAACTTAGGCATTATTGTTTTTTATGATAATGTCACAGACAAATCACAAATAATATTTCTTCAGTTCTTTAGGTTTTCCTTTATTTTGGTAAACATAGTTATATTCACATAATTACTTTGTGTTTCTTGGCTATTGAACTCCCAGATATTTTATATGCTCTGTAGTAATTCTTAATGGAATTTATTTTCAAATCACTTCCTACTTGAATTTTCTTTTGCAATGATTTTTAATTTTTGTGATATTCTATTTAATGGTATTATTTTAATTATGTTTTTTGTTAAATTACTAGGATAGTTTTGGTAAAACATCATGCTAAAGCAATAACCTTTTCTTGCTTTTTGCCTGTTTACGTTCTCATTATTTTTGCTTCTCTAATTGCTGTAGCTAGCATTTCTACAACTATATTGAGTAAGATTATTGGCAAGGGATGTCATTGATTTACCCTTGATTTTATGGGAAAGGATTCTAGCATTTCTGAGTTACAGATAATGTTAGGTTTTAATTTTGGATAAATGATACACATAATATTGAAAATGGTCAATGGTTAGTTGGTTACTTTTTCTATTTCTGCATTTTATATAATATTAGTAAATATTATTTCATGGTTTTATTTAATGTCTGCCAAAAATCACTTACAAATCCGTGAAACACTATTTTCTCATCTGGGGAGTTAATTTAAAGATTATTTAATGTCCTCCTGAGTTTAGATTATTTTACAAAATGTTACTTTTGTTAGATTTTTTTTGAAATTGTGAGGTTTTTTTTAGTTTCTCTTAAGTTGCATTCCCAATTCATTGATCTAATTTTTCTTTTGTTGACAAAAATGTTTATAATTATTACATTTCTATGAAGAAGTGATTTGACCATAAAATACATGTTTTGGCATATTGTTTATTGCTGCCATTTTCCTTGAAAAAATTAACTATTTTTATCAGTTGTTATTTGACTCATATTTTTCAGAATATTGATTTTCCTGTTAGCTCAAATAACTTCCTTTGATATTCTTTATGTTTTATAATTTCAGTTGCATTGTGACCAGTAAGAATGAGTTTAATATTCTTATGTTTGTTTTTGAGTTTCTCATTCCATCTTATGTGGTCATTTTATACAGGTAACATACATGGATGAGAAATAGGAATACTCCTTTCCATTACCATTCAGAAACCTGAATATATCTACCATATCTCACTTCCAAAATTCATTTCAGGATCTGAACTTAACTTTATTTTTTAGGTATGTTTAGGTCTGAAATATATTCATTCATATACCCAACTATTATAATTTAATTATTATATTATTATTATTATTATTATATCTGTAATTTAATTAACTTTCTCTTTAAGTTCTTAGAGGTTGTACCATTTGGTGAAAACATTTTAAATACTGATATTATTTATGTACAGTTTGTTTAAGAGTACTATAATTTTCCTGCTTATTTTAGCCATATATGTTTTTATTGTTGTCTGAGAACACAATTGTTAATCTCTGATTTTTTTTTACATTCACAAGAGTGATACTGACTCCTGCTGGAATTCCTTGTTTTAATTCAACTTTTTAATCTGTTCTCCTTTTATGTATTAATTTATATCATTAAAGTTTAGTTATGATTATTTTGTTCAATCATACTTTGTTCATCTTTTTTTGGCTCCTTGACCTCTGTATATGCAAAACCTCCTCCTACACATGTTATAGAGAATAATAACTACATGGGAAAAATAAGATTGATATTCATGCGTGCTCTCACCTGAATGGCCAAAGGGAGGAGTTTCTGAAATCTGAGTTCTTGGCTCCAGTCATTTAGAAGCAGTGAAGCAAATTCTTACCTGGGTTTGACGGCTGTGGAGGAAGTACCAATGACCAAGTGGTGAAAGTTGCAGAAGTATAGGCTTAAAGGTAGGAGAGAAGCAGTTGTTACAAGTTCCTAATAATACTCCTGTATTTAAAATGGTGGATTTCCTGGAAATAGTTGAGTTTCTGAAGATTTCTGGCACTTATGGAAGGAAGGAAATTTCCTAGGCTGTGTCTGTTTCATGAAAAGGCATAGTATTCTGCATATGCCCCAAAGGCTGGAGGGATAAACAGAGAGTGAATCATGATATTGGGGGATAGAAGGTAGGAGACACAATCCTTGCCTTCTGCTACTATCATTAGTTATCAGAACAGTGAATATCTTATGGGAAGGACATTCCCTCTCTAGTAACTGCAAGTTCATTTTCTCTCTGGGATTATTCAAATCCTTCATTTTAGTACCATGAATTGGAATTTGCATCCTAGGATGAACATAAGACACTGGAATGTAAGGAATTATCTTTATTATTCTGAATTAGAGTGAGATTCACCAGAATATGAGTTTGTCTCTACAATGCCCCAAGGTTTATATCCCTGTTGAAGTTTTTTTTTTTTAATGTTATAAAATGCCACCATGACTCTGAGGCAGCTAGATTGCTCAGTGGATAGAGCAATGACTTAAGTCCAGAAGACTTAAATTTGAATAGTGGCAGACACTTAAAAACTGTGTGAGCCTGGGCAAGTCACTTAACCTCTGTTTGCCTTAATCCACTGGAGAAGGAAATGACAAAGCACTCCAGTATCTTTGCCAAGAAAACTCCATGGACAGTGTATTCCATAGGCTCACAAAGACTTGGACACAACTGATGCTAGAGGACTGTATAGTTTCTGTGGGGTACAGTGGGGCCATAAGAGAGGAAAGAACATTTATATCAAATGCTTATGAGCCTTTCCATACTTAGCTAAACTGGGCCTTGGATTGCTGACTTATAGTCCAATTTGTGCAAGATCTACTTATATTCTACTGGAATAGTCTTTAAGAACACAGTGTCATCCTTATACCTATAGCGAACATTAAAATAGGAGTAGTGGAAGATTACTTACATTATACATACATGTGTGCATATGTTTATATGTGTGTGTAATTTTCCTTTTTTATTGAACAGTTCTGACATATGAGACCCTACTGTACAAGTAGCGCTGTTGGTATAACAAGGTCCTGATAGGATTGGTATCCCCTATTACTTGCTAGTAATAATTACAGCTCCTAGTTATTAGCGTAACTCCTCTTTGGAAGATTATTTTTTCATATAGAAGAAACATATGTTGTGTTATGTAATAGAACTTTTCTTCTAGGGTGTTATCATTTTCTTGGATATAGAAAACAAGTGTTTGCAAACTCTTAGATGGCCCATTAAGAAGTCAATTGTTTCTCCACACTGAATACCACACACACACACACACACACACACACACAAACCAAACAAAACACAACAAAACATATTTCTTCTGTGTTCACTCTATGTCTTTTGAAGTTATCTCTTCAATCCTGGAATATATGTACATATATGTGGCCCAGTTATCCCTTAAACTTCAATCCATTTGAGGCCCTGTTTTCTCTGTGCTTGAAAAAGTCACATTTTCAGAATATGAGTCATTAATCCTTGGCACGAACAGGCATCTTACATGCCCAGAATGGTTATTCTTGGGTGAACCAGCCACCATTACTCATCAAATACATGCCATTTCAGAAATGGACATAAATTCCTGAATTTTCTCGGTGTCTTATTTGGTTTATTATTGCTTTTGGAAAGTCAAATAAGTCATCACACTATGAAAAAAAAAAAGCCCAGGCTACAAAAAATGAATGTGTGGTATCCAGCAGTATCATACAATATGTAAGAAAACTGCTTGATCCTGAGTTTCTGCTGCCTGTATTGGGGAAGTAACTCATATAAATACATTAAAAGGAATACTCAGTGAAATTATGCATGGTACTTATATTAGCATGAAGGTGTGAGGGATGTGGCAAGAAATAAAGGATAGTATATTTTTCAGGGGGAGGGAAAAATTAGGACTATTTTTAGGATTCTTGGTCCAGAAGTTGTGGGGACCTTAACCGTTATCCATCAAATCCTCTTATTTTAAAGATGAAGAAAATGAAGTCTAATGATATTAAGTGAACTGTTAGAGCTCCCACACATAATAAATGATAAAGTTGAGAACCAAATGCATTTATATGAATCAAATGACTGTCTGGTGACTCCTAGGCTCAGAACTTGTTCATCTGAAATACCAAATCATTTTTCATGACTAATGTGAAAACCTGATTTGCTCTTATGTCACAGTAAGAGAAACATGATGTCTAGAATAAGGGAGGTAATGGTTCTACCATATCTTGTACTAATCAGACCAAATAAAAATTTTGGGATTGAGTTCTTGGAACTTCAATTTAGGAAAAAAAAACATTGACACACCATACAGAGAAGTATAAGCATTGTGAAAGTATAGAAGACTTGTCATAGTGGTAAATGTAAAGTAAATGGGTGTGATTAGCCTGGAGGAGAAAAGAGTTAGAGAAAACATGATCACTGTAATCAAATATGTGAAAGTCTTCATTCGTTCTATATCATCCCAGAGAGCAGAATTTGCAGAGAAAGAGATTCCAGATCAATATGTCTAAAAGAGAATGGTGCTATTTCAGAGAGTAATGAGTTTTTCATTCCTGGGGATGTTCAAGCAAAGAAAAAAAGATCCCATATTGGGGATGTAGTAGAAGTCATTCCTACTTCAGCGATGGGTTAAAGTTTTTACATTTTCTGTGTATGAAAGGAAATGATGTATGCTTAAAAATATTGAGTGGAAAGGGCATCTAAGTGGTACAGTGAATACAGCATTGGCCCTGGTGTCAGGAAGATCTGAGTTCAAATACCAACTAAGACACTTATTAGCTATGTGACCACTGACAAATTATTTAATACTTATTGCATCAACAAAACAAAATTCTAGATGGATGGGGAAAACCAGATGAGTGGGTAGATGGTCCCTAATTGTTCTGTAAACACCTCTGTAGATACCATGTTCCTTTCTGAAGCTCTACACATAAGTGACAAAACATTGGTAACATGTTAACTTAATTCATACTCTTCAAAGTATGTGGTTCATATCACAGTGGAAAAAAACTTTCCAGTTTCAGTAGACCTAAGACTTTTCTACTGCATTGGCAATAGAGAATATTTTGAAATTGTTGCTGGGCTATAATTCAGAAGATCCATTCAGAAGATCTACCTCCAACTAGCTGTGAAACCTTGGGCAAGACACTTAACCTCTCTATGATTCGGTCTCTGCATTAGTAAAATAGTGATATTGTTACTTATACTAAGATATGAGGCTTAAATGAGATCAAAGATATGAAAATATTTTGAAAAATTAAAAGCTCAAGATCAAGTTTTATCATGATTTTAGATTACAACAGAAAAAAAAATGGCAGAGTAGTATTCGTATGCATGCTCTGGCATACATTAAATTTCTTGGTACCCAACAAATAAAAGCCTGGGACTGAACTCTCTGGCTCACATGGTCAGAAAGATATCAGTCAAACTTGATGTAATTATCAATGTGAAAGTGCTTGGTTCACAAGTACACTGTGTTTCCTAAGACAAAGTGGAGCTTCTGTCACCCTGTTAATGGCAGTTCTGTCATGTGTGAATGGGAAAACAAGCAATTTTGCAACATTCTTGGGTAGCTTCTAGTTATTAACTCTTTGTGTTCTATGATTGCTCCCTTCTTCTTTTCAGAAAGGGAAGGAAAGTGAGACTGGATAGATGAAGTCAATCAAAAATAAACACAAATGCCTTAAGGAAGGGGTTAAATGTCTTCTATGCATCTTTATTGGGTTGAGTGGATTTTTAAAAAAAGTTATATGGTGGCATATCAGCTGAGATAAGTAATCCATATGGCAAGAATGCTGGAAATTCAAATTTGAGATTTCATCTTGATTATTTCCATCTGATTGTCATCATTTTTCTATCCCCTTCCCCTTTTCAGTTGAATTGAATTTAACACATATGTATTAAGTGCCTATTAAGTATGAGGACCTGTACTAGGTATTGTTGATGATAAAGAGATGAATAAGACATGGTTCTTGACACCAGCAAACTTGAGTCTTATAGGCTAGATAATGTTTCAGACATGAATAAAGGCAACAAGAGGCTGAATGTGGCAGTCAATCAAACAACAAATGAATCATCAGGCATTTCTTTTTCTTTTAATATAAATTTATTTATTTTTAGTTTTCAATATTCACTTCCACAAGTTTTTGAGTTCCAAATTTCTCACCCCTCCCCCCACCCCAAGATGGCATGCATTCTGAATACCTCTTCCCCTAGTCTGTCCTCTTTTCTATCTCTCCCCTCCTTCTCTTATCTGCTTCCCCTTCTATTTTCCTGTAGGGCAGGATAGACTTCTGTACCCCATTTCCTGTATTTCTTATTTCCCAGTTTCATTTGAAAACATTTTTTTAAACACGTGTTTTTAAAACTTTGGGTTCCAAATGTTCTCCCTTCCTCCCTCCCAACCCACCCTCACTGAAAAGGCAAGTAACTCAGTCTGGGTTATACATGTGCAGTTATGCAAAACACTTCCATGGTAGACATGTTAAAAACTAACTCTATTTCCTTTAATCCTGTCCTTCCCCGCCCATTTATTCTATTCTTTCTTTCTTTTGGCCCTGTCCCTCCTCAGAAGTATTTACTTCTGATTACCCCCTTTCCCAATCTGCCCTCCTTTCTATTATCCCCCTACTCTCTTGTCCCCTTCCCCTACTATTTTCCTGTAGGGTAAGACAGGTTTCCATACCCAATTGAATGTGTATGTTATTCCCTCCTCAAGCCAAATACGATGAGAATAAGATTCACTCATTCCCTCTCACCTTCCCCCATTTCCCCTCCACTGTAAGAGCCTTTTCTTTTCTGTTTTTTTGTGAGATAATTTACCCTGTTCTACCTCTTTCCTTTCTTCTTCTCCTACTATAATTCTCTCTCATCCCTTATTTTTATTCTCCAGATATGACCCCTTAATCTTCACCTCACCCTGTGCCCTCTGTCTGTCTGTCTATCTATTGATCTATCAATCTATCTATCTATCTATCTATCTATCTATCTATCTATCTATCTATCCATATATATACATGCATATATAATTTTCCCCCTTCAACTACCCTAATAGTGACAAAGGTCTCATGACTTATAAATATCATCTTTCCATGCAGGAATGTAAACAGTTCAACCTTAATAAGTCTCTTATGATTCCTTTTTCCTGTTTACCTTTTCATGTTCCACTTGAGTCTTGTGTTTGAAAATCAACTTTTCTATTCAGTTCTGGTCTTTTCATGAAGAATGCTTGAAAGTCCTCTATTTCACTGAATGACCATTTTTCCCCTGAAGGATTATACTCAGTTTTTCTGGACAGGTGATTCTTGGTTGTAGTCCTATCACTTTTGCCATATGTAATATTATATTCCATGCCCTGCAGTCCTTTAATGTAGAAGCTGCTAAATCTTGTGTTATCCTGATTGTGTTTCCATGATACTTGAATTGTTTCTTTCTGGCTGCTCACAATATTTTCTCCTTGACCTGGGAACTCTGGAATTTGGCTACAATATTCCTAGGAGTTTTCCTTTGGGGATCTCTTTCAGGAGGAGATCTGTGGATTCTTTCAATTTCTATTTTGCCCTCTGGTTCTAATATATCAGGGCAGTTTTCCTTGATAATTTCTTGGCCTGTGCTCTGGTCTATTAGTTACCACAACACTCCTTTCTGTCCTGGAACTGTGAGGAAGGTTTCCTCTTCACAGCCACTACAAGCTCCACCAAGCAAGTGTTCCTCCTTGCCCCAGGACCGCTGCCCAGAACTGTGGTCCAGATCCTAGCACAGGCAAAGCAAGAGATTCCTGCCTCAACACTGGCAAAGAGATCCCTGCGATCCTCTTCTGATCAGCTACTGGATTCCCCCCTCAGTCTGTGGGCTGGAAACTCATGACATAGCCAGCACCCCAGGGCCATCCTGTCTTGGGAACTGAGGCTGAGACCTAGCTACTCTCTCACAGCAGAAACAGACTTTTCCCACTGACCTACTAAGTTGTCTTTGGCGTTTGTTGGTTGAAAAGTCTGGAAACTGCCACAGCTGCCTGTAATTCAGACCTCTGAGGCCTGCTCCAGGTTTGATGCTGCCAGCGTGTCCACGCCGCACTGTGCTCCTCTTACTGCCTGGTATGATATACCTTTTTGATCCACCATCCAGGCTGTCTTAGGCTGGAAATTTGCTTCATTCTGTCTTCTTGTGGGTTCTGCTGCTTTAGAGTTTGTTTACAGCCATTTTTTACAGGTAATTTGATGGCTTTGGGGAAGAGCTCAAGCAAGTCACTGTTTTCACTCCGCCATCTTGACTCTGCCTTCCATCAGGCATTTCTTAATCATCTACTATATGCCAAGTGGGCAGATAGATGAATAGAGTGTCAAGTCTGCAGTCAAGAAGACTCATTGTCCTGAATTCAAATCAGGCCTCAGACATTTACTAGCTGTGTGACCATGGGCAAGCTACTTAATCCTCATTGCCTCAGTTTCTTCATTTGTAAAGTGAGCTAGAGAAAGAAATGGCAAACCATTCCAGTATCTTTGCTGAAAAAATCCCAAAAAGGGTCACAAAGAGTTGAATACAATTAAAAAATGACAATAACACAATATGCCAGGAATTTGGTTAAAGATTCAAAGATAAATGTGAAAAATGCAAGGTATCAAGTACTTACATTCCCTTAGTCAGAACAGGAAGTATAATATAGTGCATAGAGCATGACTTGAGAGTCAGAAAGACTTGGATTTGAATCATGTCAGGAACTTCCTGGCTGAAGAAATCATTTAAGAATTCTGTTTCATTTTTCTTATCTGTAAACTGAAGAGTTTATACTCAATGATTTGTAAGTCCTCTTCTAGCTCTAAATCTATGTCTAAGTACCATGACCAAATGCATATAAATGAGTGTATACAAAATATCAAGGTGTTTTTCAGGGGAAGCCCACACATTTGGAGGGACCAAGAAAGGTTTCATATGGATGGTGTTATAAACCTGTTAAGGGATCACTGAAGCAAGAGCGATCACTTCATGCTGGGAATAAATCAGGAAATATACTATGCTACAGGCTATGGTAAAAGTGGTATCTGAGA
This sequence comes from Phascolarctos cinereus, assembly GCF_003287225.1. Taxonomy (NCBI): domain Eukaryota; kingdom Metazoa; phylum Chordata; class Mammalia; order Diprotodontia; family Phascolarctidae; genus Phascolarctos; species Phascolarctos cinereus. The sequence goes on from NW_027555625.1 coordinate 178,484,416, forward strand.
CAGACAGGATTAAAAGAGGTAGAGGTTAGAGGTATCAGAGCTTAGAAAAGATCATTTTCTTCTATGGAGAATGTTGTGGGTGAGGGGGCTGGAGCTATTCTTCTCTCTCTGATGTTTAGAAGAAGCTGGAAATCAAGACTGGCTTCTTGTATAGAAATATATAACTATCTATAAGTAACTCATTGCACAAACTCTTCATGGAATTTAGATCATTAATGTTATCCTGATATGAAACCATTTAGCCAGATCCTGTATCAGTTCTTTTTCTTGGGGGAAAGTGAAAGGGAAGAAGCTTTTATTTAGTACCTATTACTGGCCAGGCACTTTGCTAAGTCCTTTACAAAATTTTATCCCCCTTACAGTCTGTTTCTTCTCAGCATGGAAGCTTGCTTATGATGTTGGCACTACCAATCTTTTTTGTCCCTAACCCAAGAGCTCATCCTCTGTTTCTCTAGTTATAGGCCAATTTTTCTCACTCCTATTTAGCCTGACCCTCCCAAATTTTTTTTTATCTCCTGCAATAGGGGCTATTCTGGGCCAGTCCTGACTCAGGCCAACCTGGTAGTTCAGGTTCAGGATTGACATAAAATGAGTTGCTCATTAACCATATAATGCTTAACATAAGCAGTTTACTTAACAATATGAAAAGGATATTGAGCAATTATGCAACATTGGTTTAAGCTCCTTTCCATCCCATAGAGACAGGCTCCTCAGATGGATATGTTGTCTTTCAGGTAAGTAAGAATCCATCAGATCTAAAGGCTGCTAAATTATTCTGGTTAAGCTTTTTATGCCTTAAACAAATAGACGTCTGTGTTGATGGTTCAAGTCTTAGTCCCCAGTCCTATTAAGTTTAGAGAATGTTTTCATTGACGTTTTAGAAAGAAACTAACTTAGGTAGCATGAAGTTAATGTCTTCAATGTAAGGCCTGTTCTTGCTCCCAAACTCTGCCCCAACAGATTTAAAGCCTCATTTTTCCTCTAAACCTGTTCAATGACAACTTTCAGTAGCATGGAGAACTTATAAACAGTAACCAATGTGATTAAAAAGATGGCAGAAGATCAGTTAAACAAAATAGCAAATGATTAAGGTGAAACCATAATAAAACCAGAAGTAATTTTTAAAAATCTTATCAGAATCTGCTATGAAGTTTTATGCTAATAAAACTGAGAACACAAAAGAAATAAAAGAAATGCCTCTAAAAATCCAAACTAACAAAAGACCTCATTTCCCACTTAATTGCACTCTTTTTGGACTAATTTAACTTCTCTGGATGCACTTATATTGGACTTCTTTGACTTCTTCACCATGTTCCCTAGACAGGTATCTCCCTAATCCGCCTTTTACCTTTCTTTTGTTTTGTCTTCTTCTTTTGTAGCCTCCTCAAGGTCAAAGTTTTTGTATTTGGATGCCTAGTATTTTGCACAATAACTGGCACATAGTAGGTACTTAATAAATACTTATTAACTGTTAACCAAATAGAGATATGCAATTGGATATAAAATCCAATACCAGAAACCATAGGACTGGCTGTAAGAACAACAGCCAAAGGGTACATGTGTATAGGTGTGGGGGAGGGGTTATAAGAGAGATTCCTGACCTTGATGTATTCACAGGAAAATTCTATCAAATTTAAAATTTTAAGAATAATTGGTATCAATACTGAACAAATTATTCTCCATAACTGAGAAAGCACATCACCAAACTCTTTTAAGAAACACATACAGTACTAACATCTGAACCATGGAAGGGCAGAACAAGTAAATAAAAGCATGGAGCAATATCCTTGCTGGGTATCAGTTCAAAGGTTTAAAATAAATTCTGTTAAATAGACTACAGTAAGTCATCCCAGAAATCATTCATTAGCACCAAGGTGTATTTATACCAGGAATGATTGAAGATTAGGAAAACAATCAATATCATTAATTATTTTAAAAAACAAAAACAAAAAAAAAAACTATAACCAATCTCCTAATTCTTTTTGTCTGTAGGGAATTAGAGTGATTCCATTCCACTGTATACTGGGCTGGCATCTCCTACCTTCAGGGCTGTTGGGAACACTTTGTTCTCCTTTTGTGTTCTCTTCCTCCTAACAAGTGATCAGAGAAATTCCATTCCGTTGCATTGCTAGTCTCTAGGCTAGCCTCTTCTTGCCTAAATTGAGAGACAGATATTGCTGGTCCCCTAGGATGACCTCTTTGTTCTCAGAGGGAGCAAAATATGCTAATCTTGTAAGATGGCAGTTTCTTGTATAATGGGTATCAAAGAGACATCATTTTGTCTTGTTCCCTGTACCTATCTCCTGGCTTGGTCTGCCTATAGGGATAGGAGAGAAATATCATTTCATGAGCTCCCTTCAGCTGGTCTCCTCATGTTAGCTGCCTAACACCCTAAGATAAACCCACCTTGATGTCAGATTCCTAGTGATGTTAATGCAACTGAACTAGTTTGTCAATGATTAATCAATACCTACCAGAGTATTTACTTCCTATCCTAGTGATTTTTGAACCCATACATATCATTCAAGCCCTTTTCTCCTCTCCTCACTGCCTGCTACGTTATTCTTATCTCCCTCAAGTCACCCAATCCCTCCTCACCCAATGTAACACTTTTCAGGTACCCAACCCTTTCACTATGCTCTCTGGAAGACTTGTTTCATAGGTCACAACTTTCTTTCATCTTAAATGTTTTCCTTTTGCAGTCCTTTAATTTTCTGACTCTTCTTGAGACCTGGATTCTTTTTTATGACATGGCTTTCCTGGCCATCCTTTCTCTCATTAGTTGTACTTTTACTCTCTTGCCTTGACTTACTGGTCCAGGTGGGAGATTTGTATTTTTTTCTTCCCATTGCCACTTGAAAGCTCTCCCACTAGTACTATTAATCAGTAATCCTTGCCACTTTTAGTTTTACTCAATTCATATTTATCAATCAATAAAAATCCTGGTAGCCTGTTGTCTACCAACCTCCAGGATACTCCCTTCTCTCAAGGATTCAGTTTTAGTCTTATAGTCTTTACTCCTGCCAAACTTCTACCCTCAAACTGGGGGACTTCATCATAGTCCTTCAAATACCCTAAAATCCCAATTTCTCAACACATTCATTTTCCATAACTATTCCTTCACCCTACTTCAGCTACACCCAAAGATGGCCATACCCTTGATCTTCCTATTACCCACAACTGCACCAGTTCCCTATTAGTTTTCCTGTTAATTTATGGAATTCTATTATCTGGTCAAAATCTGTTTTCATTTCACCTCTCACTCTGCCTTAAATTCTCAAAACCTGTTATTTGCCAACAGCATTACCTCTAATAACTTGAACCTTTAATTCTTCTTCAGGCCATTAGATTTCACCGGCTACACTCTTCTCCTTTCCCCATCTTGACCAGATGACTGGTAATCTCCAAAGTGTCCTTTTCTTCTGAATTGCTTACTCCCTCATCCTTTTTACTGATCTTGTACTGCCAAACCTAAGTCTTGTTACTCTAGCCTCTGCTATCTTTGTTTTCTTCTTAAGGAAGCTGAGGCAATCTGGAGAAAAGGATGAATGTGTGTGATTAGATCCACTACACATATAGGTCACATAATTTCAACTGGACCCTCATTACAGAAAGGCAATCTTTTAACTCCTTAACTGACCCACTATCTCATTTATTGCCTTTTTTTTTGGAAACTTATCATCCTTGCTCAAACTTCTCATAACTCACCACTACGCTCTCAATTGAAAACTTTGTTGCATATTTCACTGGAAAAAATCTAGACTATTTGCTGATAGGTACATTTGTTTTTTGTCATCCCCGTAGAACATCTCCCAGATGCCTTCTGCCATTATCTCCACCTTCATCTATATCTCACAAGAAGAAGAGTCCCTTCATCTTTTAAGGCAAACCTTTCTATAAGAATAAAAGATCTCATTCCACCCTGTCCAACAACAGATTCAATCCTCTAACAACCTTACTTTCTCACTTATCTTCAATCTCTCCCAGTTTACTGGTTGCTTTGCTCCTGCCTTAAATTATGTCTATATCTCTTCCATTATAAAAATCCCCATGCTTGAGCAATTCATCCCTGATGCCTACTATTCTAAATCTCTCTTTCTTTTTGTAGCTAAACTCCTTCAGCCTACTGCCTACAACAGTTTCAATTCCTTTCTTCTAATTCTCTCCTTAATTCTCTATCTACAGTTTAGCCTCTGATTTTATAATTCAGGCAAAATTGTTCCCTACAGCATTATCAATTCCCATCCGCCTTGATCTCTTTCTATCATATGACAATGTTGATTGGGGAACAGGATGTGTTTAGGGAAGATGAGAATCTCTTCTTTGAGGGCTGCCAAACACTTTTCATGGCTGCTTTCCAACTTTGGTTTCTACCTGATCCAGCTAACTCTTATCTGTGTCACCAAGAAGCTGTAGCATATGCAGCAGTCAGACCATGGTAAATCACTTCAGTAGATGGACTAAACCAGGTTGAGGGTAACTGAGGGGTCTCAAACCCATCAGTGAGTTAGGGGGGTATCTACCCCAAGCATGTGAAGGAATGGGAGGATAACAATAATTTATTCTAATGGCCTTGAAGGCAACTGAAGCAGGCACTGTGGAATGTTTAGAGCTTGGTTAGACATCAAAGATGCCAAGGTCATCCACTGTGTCTTGAGCCATCACCATGCATCTTGAATATATCCTGCCACTGGACTATGATAACTCCAGAAAAGAGAGTGAAGCCAAGAACTTCATGTAACTCTGCCTCACTTAAGTTCAATTTATGCACAAATCTAAAAAATATCACCCATACCTCTTTAGCAATTTTACCTATGTCAAAGTTCTGAGGAGACAGGCAAGTGATAAAACAGCAGGTGTGGATAAACTGGGAGCTGTAGTCACAACCCTGCAGGTAGGTGGCCCAGGCCATAGAATCATCTTCTCACTGGAAGCAGCAGTGGGATTTGGCAGCCTCTTTTGGTGTTTAAGGACTTTGCTGGTCACCTCCTGGTGCAAGGAAGGCTCTGGAAAAGGTGTCCTGAGGGGCAGCTCAGTGGCACAGTGGATAGAGCACCGGTCCTGAAGTCAGGAGGGTCTGAGTTCAAATCCAGCCTCAGACTTTGGTCTGACACACACTAGCTGTGTCACTTAACCCCAATTGCCTAAAAGTTAAAAAAAATAGAAAAGATGCCCTAAAAATTATCTACTTACCCAACCCTAGCCTCTCTACCATGGTAGGACAGGATCCCACCCTGCAGTAGAAATACATACACACACACACACACACACACACACACACACACACACACACACACACACACACACACAAACACATATGAAAATTTCTACAAAGATGATTCAACTCACCTTTGGTACATAGAATGTGCATACATTTATAGACAACACAAAATCCAATAGAACTGAAAGATGAACTGCTACTATTGCAAGAGAACTCAGCAAGTATCATATCAAAATAGCAGCCCTGAATGAAAGAAGGCTAGAAGATTACTGAAGTTGGAGCTGGATACACATTTTTCTGGAGTGGCCGCAATTAAGGGGAAGGCAGTGTAGCTGGTGTAGGTTATACCATCAAAACTAATCTAGTCAACAAGCTGGTATGCCTACCAAAAGGAGTGAATGATAGGCTTATGATGATGTGATTGCCACTTGCAGGGAAGTGCCATGCCACCTTCATCAGTGCCTATGTTCCCATTATGACAAATCCTAATGAGGTCGAGGAAAAAAATTATGAAGACATGGAGACCCTCATCATAAATATGCTAAAAAGAGGATGAAGTTATAATTTTGATTGACTCAATGTTAGAGCAAGCACAGACTACCAGACATGGCAAGAAGTCCTTGGGAGGAGTCAAGTTGGAAACAGCAACAGCAATGGTCACTTGCTACTGAAAGACTTGTATATCTCATGACCTCATTACCAACATTGTCTTCCATTTACATAAACACAATAACATTTCATGGATGCACCCTCTCAGCAAACATTGGAATTTAATAGACTACCATTATAAGGAGAAAAGATAGACAGGATGCGAGAGTGATGAAGGCACCGTGTGGTACAGAGTGCTAGACTAAACATAGACTTATCCTCTCCAAGCTAAGTATTTGTTTGTATTCAACAAAAGCAGCATCCTCAAGACAAGATGACTACAAGAGGATTTAACAACATATTAGAAAGCTTATCTGAGCAAGAATAGAACTTGCTAACTTGGAGGGAAAGTTGAGCTAACACATGGTCAGCAACAGTGAAGGAGAAAAGGATTGGGTAAATTTCGGAGATCTGATGTACAATATAGCATTTACTCACCTGTGTCAGAACACTCACAAACATCAGGACTGGTTTGATGAAAATGATGAGGAAATTCAGAAACTGATAAATGAAAAATGAGAATTCCATGGGGTTTACTAGAAGGCTAGTTCATCCATTTCTAAGAACACAACATTTAACTCCATCAAAAGTAAAGTGTATATGTGAAGCTTAGAAAAATGTAGGATTCTTGGCTCAGTAAGAAGGGAGATGAAATTCAGTTTTATGCTGATAGTAATGATACAAAGTGCTTTTATGATGCCCTGAAAGCTTTTTATGGGCCAAAGACAAATGTTGCATCTCAACTACTCAGTGCTGATGGAGTCACATTGATTAGTGATAAGGACATGATCCTGGAAAGATGAGTTGAACACTTCCATAATATTCTCAACAAACCATTCATTATTCAATGCTGAAGCCATTAACCATTAAAGTCATGCCTAAAACAGCTTCATGATATCACACAGAAATGCAGCATTCCTATAGAAATCTTCTTTTCAGTAATACTCATTTATCATTCTGTTCCTCATAAAATTTAATTATCTGTGTTTTGGCGAACACCTAACCTTTTGATAGTCAATACACTTTAGAGTGATATGGCAAATTAACACTGAATACCTCATTGTTCACCTTTTTAGCATGTTATAAACTGATAATGCTGTATGGCATTCGTACAAATATATTTAATACTTATAACTTATTGCAAAGTATCACTTAAAATAGTAGCTTTAGCACAGAGATTTTGCTCATGCAAGATATAATGAAAAGAAATGAGAACATCTGGATCTGTTAATACTTTTTTTAAATCTGTGCAATATACTCTTTGTGTTTTCCTGTCATAGAAGGTGCACTCTCTATATGTTCACTCACTAAATTTACCAAATTCAGTCCAAATTCATGACATTTATCCTGAAAGTTGTTGAAGATATCTATTCCCCAGGTTCTGTTCACAACAACGCCCAAAGTGAGTAACTCTTTACATCAAAGAATATCTTCTGTTGTGACCTGAATGAAGTATAAAATCAGTGCCAAGTCAGTAGTATCAGCTAATTCATCCAAAACAACTGAATAATATATATTTTCTTTTTGAAGTATTGGAAGACGTCGTTCTGTTTAGTTGAAGGCTAATTCATGCTGCTGATGTATTATGGCTTTCCTTGAAAGAAGCAGTTGTTTGTACTTTGAACTATTATCAGCATCCTACAACTTTGATAATATGTTCTTCCACAATTTCTACATCATTGAATGGCTTCACTTTTTTTTCATGAGTATGTAAGCTACTTTATAAATTGCTTCAGTGGCACTATTTCCAGGTCTTATTGCTGCTTGAAAGAATTGTCTTTGCTTTTGCTTTTCATCTTTTAATTTCTGAAATACAAACTTTTGCTCCTCTCCTTCTAATTTAAAATATTTGTGGTCCCTACAAGTGTTATAATGCTGATGAGCATTGAATTTCTTTAATGTTGATATTGTAGTAACACAAAGCAAACATACCATCTTACCTTTAGCAGAAACAAGATAATATTGAAATTCCCAATCCTCAGTAAAAAAGAAAAAAAATCTATTTTCTTCCTTCAGCATTCTCTTAGCCTTTTTTGACATGATGGGCTTTTAAGCAGACAGAAATAAAAAATACTGTTGAGCTGTACAACTATTTATAAATTCTACTTCAAACAGAAACATTGTGCACCATTTTCAAAAGCTGATAACAGACTGGCATACTTGACCCCCATAAACTCTTACCAAGCAGCTTCATATGGTAGTGGTACTAGTCAGATGGGTGAAGTTAGAACTATGTAATGAGTATAGTAGCTGTAAATTTAGCCCTTATGTTTTTTTTTAATTTGAAAATATTTTAATTCTTAAAAAAAAGTTAACTGTTTGCTGAGCCTTTATTGAGTCTTCATCTTACTGCTGGTGGACCAGTGCTGATGGCTGCTGACTGATCAGGGTGGTGCTTGCTCAAGGTTAGCAATGGCTGTGGCAATTTCTTAAAATCAGGCTACAGTGAAATTTGCTACACTGATTGACTCTTGGCTGGGGGTCTGCAGCTCCCAGAGGCCATTCCTTCTGGCTCCAGCCTCCCTGCTTGTTCAGGCCTTGGTCTTCTGCACACTGAGCTGGGGAGGAAGAAGGATCCCAGGGCAGGAGGGTGGCCTGGGCCACCACCCACCAGTCTGGTCATGTCTGAGAGCTCCTCCTCCCCCATCACTCTTCCCCTTATGTTTTACTAATGTTCTAATTGTGCTTGTTAATCTGGGAGGATTTTTTCATTGAAACTTATTTTTTGGTATTTTAAATACATTCATTTTTAAAATAAAATAAAAATATAAAAGATGAACAAAAACACATTAATAAAAATTTGAACGCAGTCAGCCTTAAGACTGTAGATTCCATACCCCTGTCCTAAACATTTGTATCTATAGCTTGGATAAGGGAATACATGGTGTTTTCATCAAATTTGAGGATGTTCCTCAACTAGGAAAGTCAGCTGTCTTAGGTGGCTAGGATTGGGTTGACTTTAATAAAATTAAATCCAATAGGGGAAATGCAAATTCTTGCACTTTGATACAAAATTTCAGCTTCACAAGTGTAATATGGGGAAAGAATGTGGAGAGCCTGTTGCTATGAAAAATAATTATTTTTTGAAGGAGAGTTAGTGGACCACAAGCTCAATATGAGTCAACAGTATGATGTAGCAGCCACAAACAAACAAAAATTCTGACCTTGGGTGGAATTGAGAAAAAGCTACTTTCCAGAGATGTGGACATCATAGTTCCATAGCAGTGTGCCATCATCAAGCACCATTTGGAATACTGTATAAAATTCTGGACGTTACAATATTAAAAGGGCATTGATAATCTAGAGGGCATACAGTGTAAGTCCATCAAGATGGTAAAGAGATATGAATCAATATCATAAGGGTAGTAGTTGAAGGAACTATGGGATAATTAGCTTGGGGAAGAGAAGACTCAGTGGAGGCATGATAGTTGTTTTTAAGGCCTTATTTGATGGGTTGTGATGTGAAAGTGACATAGATTTATTCTGTTTGAGTGCAGAAAAAGCAGGAAGTTTCAAAGTTTCAAAGAGTTTCAAAATTTATATTTTATATAAGGAAAGAAAAAATAAAAACAAAATCTTCCAAACAATTTCAACTGTCCTAGTGTAAAAGTTTTTGCTTCAAAAATGACCAATTATCTCTCCTTGAAGGTCCTCAAGTAGAAACTGGATAACCAAGTGACAATTGTGTTATAATGGAGATTTCCTTGGGGGTATGAGTTGGACTAGATGTCTACTGAAAACTTTTCCAACTCTCAAATTACGTGATTCTGTGAATCCAAGTTGAACATTCTTTTGACTACATTATGTTATCTTTCTTGGTGACTCATTTAATCTTGAATGAATCACTTTCCTATATGTTTTACATGGGGATATTGCATTACCTGACATAAATGTCCTTAAACTTAAAACAAACAAACAAAAACAAAATAAAACATGGGACCACACATCACTTAGTATATGGATTTTCACTAATCATTGTCTATTACTCTCAACTTTGAAATCAAAGCTAATATTCTATGAATACCATATATTTATCTATAATAGAAGAAAAGGAGGAAATTATCTGAATTAGCATATTTGAATATTTAAAATAGCTCCCTGACAACCAAACATCCTTAGCTCCTAGATTTTTTTCAGATTCTTCACCAAAATATGGAAAATAGAACCAAATGTCATCTCTGCTGACAGCCTGCAAGTTGATTGTTTAGAGTCAAATGTTTTTCATAATTTTTAATTAAGTAATACTTACTCAGAATAGGAAAGGCAATTATCTCTTCAGAATACATTGCAGAGTGAAAACAGTCTTAGATTTGGAGTCACATGATGTGAGTTCAAATCCCAGTATTAACATGCAATAGCTATATGACCTTGGACAAGCTGTGAAGTCTCTCTCGTCCTTTTTCCTTATCAGTAAAATAAAGAAGTTGAATTAAATAACTTCTAAGGTCTCTATGAGCTTTAAATCTATTATTCCATGATTTCCATATTCAAAACTAATGTGGGGTATGGCATCCTTTCATCTGAAGCTAAAGCCCAAAGCAATCAAAACATGTCTAAAGTGGCAAAACATTGCAATGCTTCAAAACTCAGTTATTCTCTGAATGGAAGTCCTCTCTTTGCCTATTTAGAAGTAACCCCTCCATATCTTAAACAATCCTCATGAGTTTTTTTTTTTATTATGGAAAATAAAACACTCAAGGAAAAGCATCCTTGACATTAGACTTTCAGAAATGGTAGGCAAAGTTCACAACTTCCAAGTGACTTTTGTCTTACATGTTTTTTCCACATGTATCCACATTTAAATTTGTGGATGGTAATTTTCTTTAGGTAATACTGTTATACATAGGTTTGCTTTCCAGCACAGTGCACAAAATATCTATTTAATTAACCCTATTTAACTAGAAGGCTGGTAATGATAGTCTTATAGACTCTTAGCATCATGTGGAAGATTTCAAGTGGCTGACATTTTGTTGCTGAACTTCCCTTTTCTTTTCTTTTCTTTTTTTCTTTTAGACCCACACTTCCTTAACTGTGGGTTTTGACCCCACGTGGCGGTCACTGAATGTAGGGGTCACAAAAAATTTGGCAACAGTAAAACTTTTCTGAATATGCAATGACCAAAACTTAATTCAAAATCAAATGCTTTATGAATCCAAAGTATTTCTGGCAGCACTTGCCTATGCTGCACCATGTTATTCCACTGCCCTTGGTATTGAACACAACATGTGCATTTTGCACTGCATATGCCATCATGCCATGCAACGCCAACAAAAGCTGCCAGAAACACCTTGGCTAAGATTTGAGAATATTGTATGTTATGAATTGCAGTGGTTTTAGTGCACATACAAAGTTTTCTGCTCTTACAGGAACATAATAGTTTAATTATGGACAATAAAAATTTTAATATTTTCCTTCCATCATTCCTCAGCATGTAAGTATCAAATTACTACATCTTTGGATTGTATTGTGTTAAAATGTTTGATTTTTTAAAATTGCTGTTATTTTTTTTTTGGCTGGGCAATGGGGTTAAGTGACTTGCCCAGGGTCACACAGCTAGTAAGTGTTATGTGTCAGAGGCCAGATTTGAACTCAGGTCCTCCTGAATCTGGGGCTGGTGCTCTATCCACTGTGCCACCTAGCTGCCCCTATTTTTTTTTAAAAAAATACGTGTTTAATTGCAGAGAGTAAAGACAGAAGGCCTTTTATAATTTTTCCACTATCACCACTGTACATGTATATAAGTTGAACATCAGTTGTTTTTAAATTAAGTACAAACAAATGTAATTTCATAAACTGAAGCTAGTGTTTATTTGAGGAATTGTTAGTAATATTTATTTATATTTTAGAACAAAATATTTTTTGGTTGTGGATAAGTGGCTAAATTTAGACAGAAGAGGTGAAAATACTGATGAAAATTCAGCAGAGTCTTCACTACCAGGTTGTAGTACACTTAAATTGACAAGAAAAAGAAAATATGTTTAATAATTTTTGCAATATGGATTTACTTCTAATAATGCTGATAGTGTGGAAAAACCTCTTTGCTTAATTTGTAATGTAGTTTTGGTTGCAGAGAGAATGAAACCAGTCAAACTAAAACATCTTAATACCAAGCATGCAGCACACTGCAATAAATCAAAATAATATTTTGAATGACTTTTAAAATCTTCAAATAAAGAAAACAATGTTTTGAGAAATATGTTACTGTCAACAAAGAAGTATTTGCTTGCAGCTTATGAAACTTCTTTTTTCATTGTAAAAACTAAAAAGTCTTATGTGATAGGGAGAAGATCTTGTGTTATCTGCTGGTATTAAAATGTCAGAAGAAGTTCGTTGGGAAAAATATGGGGATAAAATTCATAAAATTCCTTTATCAAATGATACTGTTTCTAAAGGAATTTCTGGACCAATTCTAACAGCTTTTTATTATGCTTAAGGGCAGCCCAAAGTTTGCAATTCAATTAGATGAAAGAACCGATATTTTTAACATGGCACAATTATTACTTTATGTAAGATATGTTCATGAAGGAAGCATACATGATGAATTATTGTTTTGTTGCCCTTTGGAAGGGCACACAAGATGGGAAGGTACATATGTTAAAGTTGATGAGTTTTTCACAAATGAAGGTTAACGGTGAAAAAAATTGCATTGGAATCCATACAGACAGTGCTGGAGCAATGATGAGTGAAAATGTTGGATTTGTAGCAAAAGTTAAAGCTGGTGGGAATGAACACATCACTTTTATTCCAACCAGAGTTAGATGGTGTACTTTGCAACACTATAAAATTTATTGACTTCATTAAAAGCTGTGCCCTTAATACTCATTTGTTTTTAAACCTTTGCAAAGACATGGATTCTCATTACAAAAGCTTATTACCATATGCAGAAGTAAGATGGCTCTCACAAGGGCAAAGTTTAAATAGGTTATTGAAATTGGAGGATGAAGTCGTATTCTGTACAGCAGAAATCCAACTGTATTATTTTTTTCATATTGATTTATGACTTTTACAACTGTGTTATTTGTCAGATATTTTTGAAAAACTCAAATTTAAACATGTCACTTCATGGAAAAAAATGTAACATTTATGTTAAAAGATAAAATTGAAAGTTTTATTAAAAACTTAACATATGGATGAATAGGTTAGAAAATGGTCCTTTAGAAATGTTTAGGGGGTGGAGCCAAGATGGCAGCATACAGGCAGGAACTTGCTTGAGCTGAATCCCAAACTCCTTCAGCTATAAACAAATTCTAGAGCAGCAGAACCCCCCAAAAAACAGAGTGAAACAAATTTCTAGCCTAAGACAACCTGGAAAGTAAACAGGAAAGGTCTGTTACATCAGGTTAGGAAAGGAGGACAGTCCAGCAAAGGCCAAGCCAGCATAGACCAGGCCCCAGCAAACCCAGAGCAGGGTTCTGAATCACTTGCAGCAGTGATGGTTTCCAGACTTGTCAGCCTACAAACACCAAAGACAACTTAGAAGTTCAGTAGGAAAGGTCTATTGCACCTGGGAAAGAGAGGAGTGCACTCTATCTAGCCCCAGCTCCAGCACAGCCCTGGGGCAGCAGGTAACAGCAGCACCAGCGGCTGCTTCTGGAGCTCTAAGCACACAGACAATAAGGGGATTGGACAACTGGTCAGAAGGGGATTATAGGGGTCTCTTTCCTGGGAGTGAGGCAGGTCTTTATTGGTTTGCCCATACTCGGATCTGGGTCTCTGTCCTGGGGTAAGGAGGTACACTAGCATAGCAGAGCTTGTGGTATCAGTGAAGAGGGTACCCTCCTCACAGATTCAGGAGAGAAAAGAGTGCAGACCACAGCACAGGCCAACAGAGGAGTAAACACCTCTCCTTAGATCATACCAACTGAAAGAACTGAAAACATACCAGTCCCTAGTTTTATCTCTGAAAACAGCTGCACAAAACTCCTGAAGCTTGGGACAGTTCACCCTCCACAATGGAAGCAGAGCCCTACTTTAACAAAGAGTTAAAAAGTCAAGAAATAGGCTTCAAAAATGAGCAAACAATAGTTAAAAAAATCTCTGACTATAGAAACTTACTTGGAGACAAGGAAGATCAAAATATACACTCTGAAGAAGACAACAAAGTCAAGACTCCAAAGCCTCCAAAAAAAAAAAATATGAATAGGTCTCAGAACATGGAACAGCTCAAAAAGGATTTTGAGGATCAAGTAAGAGAAATAGAGAAAAAATTGGGGAAGGAAAATGAGAGTGATGCAAGGAAATTATGAGAAAAAAAGTAAACAGCTTGATAAAGGAGACCCAAAAAACTACTGAAGAGAATAACATCTTAAAAATAGACTAGACTAAATGGCAAAAGATGTCCAAAAAATCAATGAGGAAAAGCATGCCTTAAAAAGCAGAGTTGGCCAAATGAAAAGGGAACTTCAAAAGCTCACTGCAGAAAATATTTCTTTAAAAATTACAATGGAGCAAATGGAAGCTAATGACTCTATAAGAAATCAAGAAATAATTAAACAAAACCAAAAGAATAAAAAAGAAGACAATGTGAAATATTTCACTGGAAAAACAACTGACCTGGAAAATAGATCAAGGAGAGATAATTTAAAAATTATTGGACTACCTGAAAACCATGAACAAAAAAAAGTGTAGAAATCATCTTTCAAGAAATTATGCAGGAAAACTCTCCTGATATTCTAGAACCAGAGGGTAAAATAAATATTGAAAGACTCCACTGTTTTCCTCCTGAAAGAGATCCACAAAGGAAAACTCCCAGGAATATTATAGCCAAATTTCAGAGTTCCTATGTTAAGGAGAAAATATTGCAAGCATCCAGAAAGAAACAATTCAAATATTGTGGAACCACAATCAGGATAGTGCAAGATTTAGCAGCTTCTACATTAAAGGATCAGAGGGCTTGGAATATATTATGGAGGTCAAAGGAGCTAGGATTGAAACCAAGAATCACCTGCCCAGAAAAAACACTAACTTTATTCCATGAAAAGGAAAATGGATATTCAATGAGACAGAGGAATTTAATGCATTATTGAGAAAAGACCAGAGTTAAATAGAACATTTATTTTCAAACACAAGATTCAAGAGAAGCATGAAAAGGTAAACAGGAAAGATAAATCATAAGGGACTTATTAAAATTAGACTTTTTATATTCCTACATGGAAATATGATATTTGTAACTCACAAGACCTCTCTTATTATTAGAGCAGCTAGAAGAAGTATATATAAACAGAGGGCACAGGTGTGAGTTGAATATGAAGTAATGTTATCTAAAAAATAAAATTAAGGAGTTAGTGAGGAATTTACTAGGAGAAAGAGAAAGGGACAGGTAGAATAGCATAAATTATCTCACATAAAAGAGGCAAGAAAAAGGTTTTATAGTGGAGGGGAAGGCTGGAAGTGAGAGGGAATGAGTGAACCTTACTCATTGAATTGGCTTAAGGAGGGAATAACATAAACACCCATTTGGGTATAGAAATCTATCTTATCCTACAGGAAAGAAGAGAGAAAAGGGATAAGAGGAGAGGGAGTGATAGAAGGGTGGGAAGATTGGGGAGAAGAGGTAATCAGAAGTAAGCACTTTTGAGGAGGGACAGAGTGAAAAGAGAGAATAGAATAAGCTGAGGGTGGTATAGGATGGAGGGAAATATAGTTAGTCTTACAAAACTTGACTATTATGGAAGTGTTTTGCATGACTACACATGTATAGCCTATATTGAATTTCTTGCCTTCTCATTAAGGGGGGCTGGGGAGGGAGGAAGGGAGAGAATTTAAAACTCAAAGTTTTTAAAATGAATGTTAAAAATTGTTGTTTACATGTAACTGGGGACAAATAAAAATATCTAATTTCTTAAAAAATGTATAAAACTGGAAAATTGTATTACTACATGTGATTGAAAATTGGGCCAAATCCTAATAAAAAAGAAATTAAACCAGAAAAAACAAATGCTTACAGCTACAGGTGATTCTATCATTTAAAATAACCTTCCCTTAGATTTAATTGTAAGAGTTACAATTGATCATCTGAAATGCCTGGTGACATATTTTCAGAAATACTTCCCTTTAGATTTTGATTCTAAAAAACTAAGTTGGGTTCATAAACCATACTCAACTGAAATGTAAAACCTCAATAATCTGCCATTAAAAGTTCAAGAAGAATTTGCCAAATTATCAAGTGACACAGGTTTAAAACTTGAGTTTCCTAAAAAAAAAAAATATTAAATGAATTTTTGCTTAAGATTAGGACAGAATTGGCAACAATTGCTGAAATGGCCTTAAATGAATTTCTGCCATTTTGTGCTACTTAGTTATGTGAAGCACTGTTAGCATTGATGATTATAAAATCAAAATATCAATCAACTCACAAATTCTTTAAAGATTTTCTACATTCTGCAATATCAACTATTCTGCCAAAATTTAATTCTTTATGTAAAAATTAAACAAGCACATCCATCTCATTAGATTGCAAATTTGCTTTCAATAAATGACAAAAATTATATGTATACCAAATAATTATTTTAAAATAAATTTCTTAATGATTTATTATCAGTAAATGCTTGATCTGAACATCTATTGTATATATCTACATACCTGGAGTTGCATAAAAATTTCTTGGGAGAAAAAGACCCATGAGTGTAAAAAGTTTCAGAAGCCCTCTTTTAGACCATGCAGTGAAAGACAAAGCTGCACATAGGAGGAAATGATGATTGTTTAGGCACACATAGAATAAAAAGAATATAAAGATTATTCCCAACTATCTTCCTCTTTCAATTCCTCTATCAAACAAAGGAATATTATCTTAAATATTTTCTCAGAAGATCAGAAAGATGGGGTTTCTAAAGTTGAGAGGTAAGACAATTGGAGTAGAGCTAGGAATATTTCTGCTTCTCCAATAAAACAGCACTTGTTCATCTTTCCCTCCTCCCCCAAATTCCCTCAGCCACCAGCCATGGTGCCACTACCAACTGGCTATTTAGCAGCACTGTGGTGAGATGAGATTCTGTATGCTATAGTTGAGAAACATTCAATTTGGTGTCAAATCACCTTATTTTTTATCTTGGTTCTGCTATTTGGGACTATGTGACTTTAAACAAGTCATTTTAACTCCACAGAAATGTTTTCTCACCTATAAAATGAGGGGATTCTACTCCATGATCTCTAAAGTACCTTTCCAGTTAGAATCCTATGACCTTACACCTGATCTCTTCAAAATGGAATGGCTGAAAGGAGAGAAGAGGAGACTAAAGACTGATGATACTGGGTGTAAGAAGTATAGATGTCAAAACATTAAAGGCATCCTTGACTCTTCACTTTACCTACAATTTGGCAGCCAATTCATTTCAGGGATGGTCTGAAATATTTCTCACATCTGTCTCTTTACTTATGTAGTTGCCATATTATCTTTGACATTCCCAGGCTCTAGGAATATGCCTGAGAGGTTGGGATGTCTTTCTAATTCTATTGGCTTGAGTTCCCAATTGATATATGGTCCCAACATCATTTCTAGTGATTAATATTCCAATATCTATTAACCAATTTTCAATTATTAACTTTTATAAACAAGCAAACAATATCACTATGCAAACACACGTATTTACTTGCCTGTTTTCTTTTCCACTAGGCTGAGACCTCCCTTGAGGTATGGGATGTCTTTTGCCTTTCTTTGAATTCCCAGTAGTGCCTAACACATAGCAGATGCTTAATAAATGCTTATTGAGGGCAGCTAGGTGGTGCAGTGGATAGAGCACTAGCCCTGAAGTCAGAAGGACCTGAGTTCAAGTCCGGCCTCAGACCACACTTGACACTTACTAGCTATGTGACCTTGGGCAAGTCACTTAAACCCAATTGCCTAAAAAAATGCTTATTGAGTGACTGGCTGATCCCATGAAGAGATGGTATATAGGGAATAATTTGCTATCATTTCTTTAAGCTTATATCTTCTCTTCTTAGGCACCAAAATGAATGTAGAAAAGAGAGAGTGCTCTCAACTGGGAAGATGATCATGGTTGCATTGGCTTTGTGTAAAAAACTTCTCAATTTAACATAATCAAAATTATCCATTTTTCATTTCATAACATTCTCTGTCTCTTGTTTGGTCATAAAGTCTTCCCTTCTCCATAGATCTGAAAGTAAACTATTCCTTGTTCTCCTAAACTACTCCACTGATCCACCAGTCTGTTTTGTAGCCAGTACCGGGTAGTTTTGATTGCTACTTTATAATACAATTTAAGATTGGGTATAGCTAGGCCATCTTCCCTTGCATTTCTTTTCATTAGTTCCCTTGATATTCCGGATCTTTTGTTCTTCCAGATGAATTTTGTTATTGTTTTTTTTTTCTATCTCTATAAAGTAATTTTTGGTAGTTTGATTGGTATTGTGCCGAATAAGTAAATTAACTTAGGTAGGATTGTCATTTTTATTATATTAGCTTGGCCTACCCATGAGCAACTGATATTTTTCCAAGTATTGAGATCTGACTTTATTTGTGTGAAAAGTGTTTTGTAATTGTGTTCATATAGCTCCTGGTTTTGTTTTTGCAAGCAGACTTCCAAATATTTTATTTAAATGGGATTTCTTTTTCTATCTCTTGGTATTGGACTTTGTTAGTGATATATAGAAATGTCAATGATTTGTGTGGGTTTATTTTATATCCTGCAACTTTGCTAAAGTTCTTTATTATTTCAAGTAATTTTTTACTTTATTCTCTGGGATTCTCTGAGTATACCATCACATCATCTGCAAAAAAAATTATAGCTTCTTTTTCTTCTTTGCCTATTCTAATTCCTTCAATTTCTTTTTCTTCTCTGATTGCTATAGCTAACATTTATAGCACAATATTGAATAACAGTGGTTTTAACGAATATTCTAATTTTACTCCCAATCTTAATGGAAATACTTCTAGCTTATCCCCATTACTTACAATGCTTGCTGATGGGTTTTGATAGATGCTATATGTCATTTTAAGGAAGACTCCATTTATTCTTATGATCTCTAGCATTTTTAATAGGAATGGGTGTTATATTTTGTCAAATGCTTTTTCTGCATCTATGCAGATAATCATATGATTTCTGTTGGGTTTTTATTGTTGACATGATCCATTATGCTAATAGTTTTCCTAAGACTGCACCAGCCATGCATTCCTGGTATAAACCTACCTGGTCATAGTGTATTATCCTCAAGATAAATTGTTGTAATCTCTTTGCTAATATTCCAATTAAAATGTTTGCATGTATATTCATTAGGAAGATGGGTCTATAATTTTCTTTCTCTGCTTTAGCTCTTCACAGTTTAGGTATCCACACAATATTTGTTTCATAAAAAAGAATTTGGTTGGACTCCTTAACCTATTTTCCCAAATAGTTTATATAGTATTGGAATTAGTTATTCTTTAAATGTTTGAAAGAATTCACTCATAAATACATCTGACCCTGGAAATTTTTTTCTTAGGGAGTTCATTGATAGCTTGTTCAATTTATTTCTTCTGAAATGGAGTTAAGTATTTTATTTCCTTTTGTATTAGTCTGGGCAATTTATATTTTTGTAAATATTCATCTTTCATTAAGATTGTCAAATTCATTGGCATACAGTTGGGGCAAGATAGCTTCTGATTATTGTTTTGATTTCTTCTTCATTGGTGGTGAATTCACCCTTTTCATTTTTGCTGCTGGTAATTTGGTTTGGATAGATTATTCTTGGTTGTAATTCTATCACCTTTGTCCAAAACCCTCTGTTCCTTTACCATGGAAGCTGTTAACTCTTGTGTGATCCTGACTGGCTCTGTAATATTTGAATTGTTTCTTTCTGGTTGTTTAAAGTATTTTCTCTTTGACCTAGGAGCTCTAGAATTTGACTATAACGTTCCTGGGAGTTTTCATTTGGGAATCTCTTTTGGGTGGTGATTGGCAGATTTTTACCATTTTTATTTTACCCTCTGGATCTAAGGTATCAAGGCAGTTGCCCTCCATAATTTCTTGAAATATTATAAAGATATGATAAAGGCTGTTTATTTGATCATGGCTTTTATGTACTATAATAATTCTTAAATTATCTCTCTTTGGTCTATATTTCAGGTCAGTTGTTTTTCCAATGAGATATTTCACAATTTTTTTTCTATTTTTTTTTCATTCTTTTGAATTTGTTTTGTTTCTTGACATCTTATAGAGTCGTTAGCTTCCACTTTCCTAATTCTAATTTTTAATTAATTTCTTCAGTGAACTTTTATACATTTTCCCGTTTGGTCAATTCTGCTTTTTAAGGAGTCTTTTCTTTAATGAATTTTTGTGCCTCTTTTGCCATTAGGCCGACTCTATTTTTAATGTGTAATTTTCTTCAGTATTTTTGTGCCTCTTTTACCAAGCTATTAATTCTCTTTTCATAATTTTCTTACATCAAGTCTCATTTCTTTCCCTAGTTTTTCCTCTACTACCCTTATCTTTTAATCTCCTCTAGAAATTCTTTTTGAGCCTGGGTTTCAATTCTGGAAGTGTTTTCAAATTATTATCTTCTTCTGAGTTTATATATTGGTCTTTCCTGCCACCTTAGTAGCTTTTTATGGTCAAGCTATTTTTTCTTGTTGTTTGCTCATTTTTCCAGTCTAATTCTTCACTGTGACCTTTATGTTAATGCTGGGGTCTTGCTCACCTAGGGTTGGGAAGGCACTGTCCCAAGCTTCAAATTTTTCATGCTGCTGTTTCTAGAGTTAATTCTGCAAGATTTCTGTGCTTTGAAGATGGTGTAATGTGGGGAGAAGTGTGAACATTGCTCTGTTCTCTGTGCTCTGGTCTTTACCCAGAAAGAGCTTTTGGTCCTCTGCAGACACAAGTTCTAGCATTCTCTTTGTCTTGAAACTGTGACAGGGACCTTGGTCCCTTGTGACCAACCTCCAGTGTTCCTCTCCACCCTGGAACAGAACAGCAGGTTGTTTCAAACAAAGCTCACCAGGTTGTGGAGTTGCCACAACCAGCTCGAAAAATTCCAAGCACTATTCTCCCATCAACCAAATCACCACAGTGGTAACATGACCATTAGCTGCTGCCCACTCTTCCCACCACCAGTCCTGCTGGCTCCAAAGTGTCTGCCCCAGGGGGCACAGCCTCCTCCTCTTCCTCCTGGGAAGCCACAGCAGCAGCCTGTGCAGCCACAGCAGTTGCCTGCAGCACAGCCTTCTCCCTCTTGCTCCTCCTCCCATGGTCCCGGATTTACTATATTCAGTTTCCACAAGTGCATTCTGGGGCCAGGAAGGGACAGTCAAACCCTGTGGTTTGTGAGGTGGTTGGTGATAGTGGTTGTCATGAAAGTATTGGTAGTGTTGCTGCTGCTGCTGCTGCTGCTGCTTGCCTCATGTCAGGCTCCAAAGTTCAAACTTACAATATTTCATGCCTAGATTGCCACCAGGAAAGAGAAAGTTTGAGGGTTTTTTTTTTTAAGATTTATATGCCTTCTCAGTTTACACTTTCCAGTTAATTATAAATCTTTTTCATTGAGAATAGAATCATAGAATACCCTGAATTCAGATCAAGGCTCCTCTATGGTAAGGACACAAACACTTTCAGAAGTAGGTTGACCAAGCCCACCCAGAAATTCAGGTTGGTTGTTACACTTCCAAACTCTGCTTGGATGTCCTATCTTTGATGAAAACCAATGATATTTCCTCTGGCTAGAAGTGATCTCTCCCTTCTTGAATTTTTTAAACACTGGCTTTTGCCTCTGCTGTGCATTTAATCACATTTTAATGAGGCTTCATTGCATCTTTAACCAAGCTTCCTGTCAGCTTTTGTTACCCTCTAATGCTTTTCATTGTTGTCTGAGGCAATATTGCTCATAATCTTCCTTGATCCTCTTTTCCCCCACAGTGAGTTTTACACTTCTTGCCAGGTGCATTTTTGGTCTCTTTACACACATTAATGCTTTAGTGTGTAAAATCACAAAATCATTTTCTGTAGTGGGCCAGATTCTTCCAGTCACACAACCAAACAAAAAGTGTAAAGTGTCGTAGATTATATTATTTGACAACAAAAACTATAGGTGATGGATGGCTGAATGAAGTGGGGTTTAAACTGAGTTCTACCCAAAATCCCTCCAAAGACCTTTAAATAATGTCCTAAAACAAATACTGTAGTGTTGTAATCTACAAAAGGACAGGATGAAACAATTTTCCAGCCCCAGAAAATTTTAAAGTTTGGCAGGAAAGGTCTATCTCACTAGGGTGAGAGTGGAGCACAGTCCAATGCAGGCCATGCCAGTGATAATCAGGACCCAGAAAACCAAGAACAGGCCTAGGGAGTCACTGAATCAGCAACAGCAGCACATACTTCTTGAGCTCTTAGCCCAAAGAGCGTAAAGGGGATCACACAACTAATCAGAAGGAGATTACAGAAGCCTCTTTCCTGATACTAGGGTCAGGATTCTTTGATTTGCACATACTTAGATGCAGGTCACAGTCCTGGGTGGCAGTTGCAAGGAGAGTAGGTGCACTAGCACATCAGATATTGTGGCTGCAGTGGAGCAGGGCCCCTCATCACAGGTCCAGGGCAGAAAAGAGTCCATGTGGTTGCTCACAAGACCAGAATACAGGCCAGCAGTGGAGTAAACACACCTCTCTTTAGATCACATTACCTTGGAAAAACTGAAAACTTAAAGGTCCCTAGAAGTATCTCTGAAAACAGCTGTACAAAACCTCAGAAGTTTGGACAGTGTTTCCTCCACCCTGGAAGCAGAGCCCTACTTTAACAAAGAGTTAAAAGTTAAGAAAGAGGCTGGGAAATTGGTGAAAATAGCAGAAAGAAAATTGTGACCACTAAAAGTTACTATAATGACAAGGAAGATAAAAAAATATATACTCAGAAGAAGATAACACAGTTGAAGCTCCTACTTCTAAAGCCTCCAAGAAAAATATGAATTGATCTCAGGTCATGGAAGAGCTCAAGAGGGGATTTTAAAAATCAACTAAGAGAGTTAAAGGAAAAATTAGGAAGAGAAATGAGAGTGAAACAAGAAAATCATGAAAAGAATAAGTCAAGAGCTTGGTAAAAGAGGCACACAAAAAGTGCTTAAAAAAATAAAGCCTTAAAAGAACAGAAGAGGCTAAATGGAAAAAGGGGGTACAAAAAGCCAATGGGGAGAAGAATGCTTTAAAAAGCAGAACTGGCCAAATGGAAAAAGAGGCACAAAATTTCTCTGAAGAAAAGAATTCATTAAAAAATAGATTTGGCCAAATGGAAAAGGAATTATAGAAGCTCACTGAGAAAATAATTCCTTAAAGATTAGAATTGAACAAATGAAAGCTAATGACTCTATGAAACATCAAGAAACAATAAAAACAAAACCAAAAGAAGGAATAGAAATAAGACAATATGAAATATCTTATTAGGAAAAAAACTGACCTGGAAAATAGATCCAGGAGAGATAATTTAAAAATTATTGGACTTACGAAAAACCATGATAAAAAAAAAAAGAGCTTACACATCACCTTTCAAGAAATTATCAGGAGGGCAGAGCCAAGATGGCAGAGTAAAAGCACTGACTTGCTTGAGCTCCTCCCCAAACCCTTCCAGATACCTGTAAAAAAATGACTCTAAACAAATTCTAAAGCAGCAGAACCCACAAAACATGGAGTGAAAAAAAGTTTCCAGCCCATCACAACCTGGATGGTTGATTGAAAACATATATCACCCCTGGTGGGGAGAGGAACACAGTTTGGTATGGGTACACAGGCAAACCAACCCTCAGCAAACCTGGAGCAGCCTTCAGAGGACTGAATCGTGGGCAGCTGTGGCAGTTTCCAGACTTGTTAACCCACAAACACCAAAGACAACTTAGAAGGTCAGAGGGAAAAGTCTGCAACTGCAGTGAGAGAGAAGCTTAGTCCCAGCCCCAGTCTCCACAGCCCTGGGGCAATGGCTGCTTCCTGAACTTCTGACCCACACACTGAAGGAGAATCAAGTGGCTGATCAGAGGGGGATTGCAGGGATCTCTTTGCTGGTGCAAGATTATCTTGCTTTACCTATGCTTGGATAAGGGTCACAGTTCTGGTTTGGTGGTGCTGCGCCGAGGAGGAGCACTGGCATGGTGGAGCTTGTAGTGGTGCTGCAGAGAAAATCCTCCTCACAATTCCAAGGCAGAAAAGAGGGCTTGTGGTCACTCATAGAGCAAAGCACAGGCCAAGAAAGGAATAAACACCTCGCCCCTTATCATACCAGCTTGGAAGAACTAAAACTTTACAGGTCCCTAGAAGTATGTCTGAAAACAGCTGCATAAAACTCCTGAAGCTTGGGACAGTACATTCTCCAAACTGGAAGCAGACACCTACTTTATTTTTTTTCTTCCCCTCATTTTTTTTATTTTATTAATTTATTTTGATTTATCAACAATCACTTCCATATGCTTTTAAGTTTAAAATTTTTCTCCCCCAAGATGACACACAATCTGATATATGCTATACATTTACATTCCTATTAAACATATTTTCACATTAGTGAAGTTGTTAAGTACAAATTCTTACTAGTGTTTTGCTTTTGACCACTGCTTCCCTCAATCCCTCCCTCCTTTTCCCTTTTTTTCCCCTTTAGTCTTACTGCTTCTTCCCTCCCTTCTATTCCCCCCTCCCTTTTCTTTCCCCTTATCCCTCCTACTGCCTATTGGGCAAGTTAGATTTCTATACCTAACTGATCATGTTATTCCCTTCTTGAGCCAGATATGATGAGAGTAAGGTTCAAACAGTGCTCACCCCCCTCCCTTCTTTCCCTCTGCTGTAATAGGATTTTCTGTCTTTCCTGTAATGTAATTTACCCTTGTCTGCCTCCTCCTTTCTCAGTACATTTTCTAAGATCAGACTAATCCACTTACTTGGATCCATTTAATTCACTTGATTAGATTTTTGGTTACATCAAAGTCAACTAATATCCATCCCCTTTATGTATACTCCTTTAACGTGGTGTAATAACAATACAGTTCTCAAGAGATGCAAGTGTCATCTTTCCTCGTAGGGATGTAAACAGTCCATACTTAATAACAACACATTGTATCTTCCTGCTCCATTTACCTTTTCATGTCTTTCTTGACTCTTGTACTTGAAGATCAAATTTTTTGTTGAGCTCTGGTCTTTTTATCAGGAAGGCTTGGAAGTCTCCTATTTCATTGAATATCCATTTCCTTCCTTGAAAATTCATGCTCATTTTTTGCAGCTTACTTCATCCTTGGCTGCATTCCAAGCTCCTTTGCCTTATGGAATATCATGTACCACGCCCTGCGGTCTTTAAATGTAGAAGGTGCAAGGTCCTGTGTAACACTGACTGTGGTTGCATGATATTTAAATTGTTTCTTTCTGACTGCTTGCAGCACCTTCTCTTTCATCTGATAATTTTGGAGTTTTGCTCTTACATTCCTTGGTGTTGTCAATTTGGGATCTCTTTGAGGTGGTGACCACTGTATTCTATGGTTATTTTACCTTCTGGTTCTACGACTTCAGGGCAGTTTTCCTTTATGATTTCATGAAAGATACTGTCCAGGCTCTTTTTTTCACCACGATTTTCAGGTAGTGCAATGATTTTTAAATTGTCTCTCCTGGATAGATTTTCCAGGTCGGTTGTTTTACCATTGAGGTATTTTACGTTTTCATCTATTTTTTTCATTATTTTGCTTCTGTTTGACTGATTCTTGGTCTTTCATAGAGACATTAGTATTTATTTGTCCAATTCTAGGTTTTTTTTAAATTTTATTACTTTATTTTGATTTATCAGCAATCACTTCCATATGCTTTTGAGTTGAAAATTTTTCTCCTCCTTACTCCCCCCCACCCTCCCCAAGATGGCTCACAATCTGATGTAAGCTTCACATTTACGTACCCATTAAACATATTTTCACATTAGTGAAGTTGTAAGTAAAAATTAAAACCAATAGAAGGAGCCATCAGAAAGATGAAACAAAACTCAACAGAAGGTAAAAATAAGTGATAGCGATTCGACTTCCATAGTTCTTTCTTTGGATGTGGACAGCATTTTCCATCCTGAGGCCTCTGGAGATGTCTTAGAGCCTCGTAATGCTGGGAAGGGTTCAGTTTAACAATCTTAGTCATCATATAACATGACTGTTATTGTGTGCAAAGTCCTCTTGGTTCTGCTCACTTCACTCAGCATCAGACCATTCAAATCTTTCCAGGTTTTTCTGAGGTCAGCCTGTTCATCATTTCTTACAGCACAGTAGTATTCCATTACATTCATATACCACAACTTGCTCAGCCATTCCCCAATTGATGGGCATCCTCTCAATTTCCAATTCTTTGCCACCACAAAAAGAGCTGCTATGAATATTTTTGTACATGTGGGTCCTTTTCCCATTTGTTTGATCTCTTTGGGATATAGCCCTAGAAGTGCTATTGCTGGATCAAAGGGTATGCACATTTTTGTAGCCCTTTGGATAGTTCCAAATTGTTCTCCAAAATGGTTGGATCATTTCACAACTCCACAACAATGTATTAGTTCCAATTTTCCCACATCTTCCAACATTTATCATTTTCCTGTTTTGTCATGTTGGCCAATCTGATAGGTGTGATGTGGTACCTCAGAGTTGTTTTGATTTGCATTTCTCTAATCAATAATGATTTAGAGCATTTTTTCATATGACTATAGATGGCTTTAATTTCTTCATCTGAGAACTGTCTGTTCATATCCTTTGACCATTTATCAATTGGGGAATGGCTTGTGTTCTTATAAATTTGTAATTCTCTATATATTTTAGAAATGAGGCCTTTATCAGAGAGACTGGTTGTAAAAATTCTTTCCCAATCTACCTTCCTTCTAATCTTAGTTGCATTGGCTTTGTTTGTGCAAAAACTTTTAATTTAATGTAATCAAAATTATCCATTTTGCTTTTCATAATGTTCTCTATCTCCTGTTTGGTCATGAATTCTTCTGTTCTCCATAGATCTGATAGGTAAACTATTCCTTGTTCTCCCAGTTTACTTATGGTATCAGCCTTTATATCTAAGTCATGAACCCATTTTGACTTTATTTTGGTATATGGTGTGAGATTTGGGTCTATGCCTAGTTTCTGCCATACTCTTTTCCAGTTTTCCCAGCAGTTTTTTTCAAAGAGTGGGTTCTTCTCCCAGAAGCTGGGGTTTTGGGGTTTATCAAATAATAGATTACTATAGTCATTGACTACTGTGTCTTGCATATTCCACTGATCCACCTCCCTATTTCTTAGCCAGTACCAAGCAGTTTTGATGATTGCTGCTTTATAATACAATTTAAGATCTGGAATTGCTAGGCCACCTTCCCCTGCATTTCTTTTCATTAGTTCCTTTGATATTCTGGACCTTTTGTTTTTCCAAATGAATCTTGTTATTATTTTTTCTAACTCTATAAAATAATTTCTTGGTAGTTTGATTGGTATGGCACTGAATAAGTAAATTAGCTTAGGTAGGATTGTCATTTTTAGTATGTTAGCTCGGCCTACCCATGAGCAACTGATGTTTTTCCAATTATTTAGATCTGATTTTATTTGTGTGAAAAGTGTTTTGTAATTGTGTTCATAGAGTTCCTGGGTTTGTTTCGGGAGACTCCTAAATATTTTATAATGTCTACAGTAAGTTTAAATGGGATTTCTCTTTCTATCTCTTGCTGTTGGGCTTTGTTGGTAATATATAGAAATGCTGATGATTTATGTGGGTTTATTTTATAGCCTGCAACTTTGCTAAAGTTGTTTATTATTTCAAGTAGTTTTTTACTTGATTCTCTAGGATTCTCTAAGTATATCATCATGTCATCTGCAAAGAGTGATAGCTTTGTTTCTTCTTTGCCTATTCTAATGCCTTCAATTTCTTTTTCTTCTCTTATTGCTAAAGCTAAGGTTTCCAGTACAATATTGAATAACAGTGGTGATAATGGACATCCTTGTTTCACCCCATCTTATTGGAAATGCTTCTAGCCTGTCCCCATTACATATGCTTGCTGAAGGTTTTAGATAATGCTATTTATTATTTTAAGGAAGACTCCATTTATACCTATGCTTTCTAGTGTTTTTAATAGGAATGGGTGTTGTATTTTATCAAAAGCTTTTTCTGCATCTATTGAGATGATCATGTGGTTTCTGTTGGTTTTGTTGTTGATATGCTCAATGATGCTGATAGTTTTCCTAATATTGAACCAACCCTGCATTCCTGGTATAAATCCTACCTGGTCATAGTGTATTATTCTTGTGATAAGTTGCTGCAATCTACTTGCTAGTATTTTGTTTAAAATTTTTGCATCTATATTCATTAGAGAAATTGGTCTATAATTTTCTTTCTCTATTTTGACTCTTCCTGGTTTAGGTATCAACACCATATTTGTATCATAAAAAGAATTTGGTAAGACTCCTTCTTCACCTATTTTCCCAAAAAGTCTGTATAGTATTGGAATTAATTGTTCTTTAAATGTTTGATAGAATTTGCATGTAAATCCATCTGGCCCTGGAGATTTTTTCCTAAGGAGTTCATCAATGGCTTGTTCAATTTCTTTTTCTGAGATGGAATTATTTAAGTATTTTACTTCCTCTTCTGTTAATCTAGGCAATTTATATTTTTGTAAATATGTATCCATTTCACTAAGATTGTCAAATTTGTTGGCATATAATTGGGCAAAATAATTCCTAATTATTATTTTAATTTCCTCTTCCTTGGTGGTAGCTTTGCCCTTTTCATTCTTGATACTAGTAATTTGGTTTTCTTCTTTCTTTCTTTTTTTAATTAAATTAACCAAAGACTTATCTATTGTATTGGTTTTTTCATAAAACCAGATCTTATTTTTATTTATTAGTTCAATGGTTTTCTTAATTTCAATTTTCTTAATTTTTCCTTTGGTTTTCAATATCCCATAGGTTTTGGTATGTTGTCTCATTATTGTCATTCCTTCGAATGAAATTATTGATTGTTTCTATGATTTGTTGTTTGACCCAATCATTTTTTAGGATTAGATTATTTAGTTTCCAATTATTTTTTAGTCTATCTTTCCATGGTCCTTTATTACATAAAATTTTTATTGCATCAAGATCTGAAAAGGATGCATTTAATATTTCTGCCTTTCTGCATTGGATTGTGAGGTTTTTATGCCCTAGTACATGGTCAATTTTTGTGTATGTGCCATTTACTGCTGAAAAAAAGTATATTCCTTTCTATCCCCATTCAGTTTTCTCCAGAGGTCTATCATATGAACTTTTCTAATGTTCTATTCACCTCCTTAACTTCTTGTTTACTTTGTGGTTAGACTTATCTAGTGCCAAAACGGGGAGGTTCAGGTTCCCCACTAGTATAGTTTAGCTGTCTATTTCTTCCTGTAACTCCCTGAACTTCTCCTGTAAGAATTTGGATGCTATATCATTTGGTGCGTATGTGTTTAGTAATGATATTACTTCGTTGTCTATGGTGTCTTTTAGTAGGATGTAGTTTCCTTCCTTATCTCTTTCGATTAGATCTATTTTTGCTTTTGCTGGACTGCTGCCCCTGCTTTTTTCACTGCAGCTGATGCATAATATGTTCTGCTCCAGCCTTTTACCTTTACCCTGTATGCATCACTCTCTTTCAAATATGTTTCCTGTAAACAACATATTGTAGGATTATGGTTTTTAATCCATTCTACAATCCATTTCTGTTTTATGGGAGAGTTCATCCCATTCACATTCATAGTTATAATCATTATCTGTGTCTTTTTCTCTATCCTTTCGCCCCCTATTTATGCTTTTCTCTCTCCTTTTTCCTTTACCCCCTTCACTAGTGTTTTGCTTTTGACCACTGCCTCCTTCAGTCCCTTCCCCCTTTTAGTATCCCTTTCCCTTTTCTTCCCCTTTAGTCTTACTGCTTCTTCCCTCCCTTCTTTCCTCCCCCTCCCTTTTCTTTCCTCTTTTCCCTCCTACTGAAGATAGGGCAAGTTAGATTTCTATACCTAACTGATTACATTATGCACTTCTTGAGCCAAATATGATGAGAGTAAGGTTCAGACGATGCTCCCCCCCTCCCTCTGCTGTAATAGGATTTTGTGTCTTTTCCTGTAATGTAATTTACCCTTGTCTGCCTCCTCCTTTCTCAGTACATTTTCTAAGATCAGATTGATCCACTTATTTGGATCCATTTAACCCACTGGATTAGATTTTTTTTTTTTATCATTACATCAGTCAACTAATATCCACCCTCTTTATGTATACTCCTTTAACAAGGTGTATTAACAATACAGTTCTCAAGGGTTGTAAGTCTCATGTTCCCTTGCAGGATTTTAAAGAGCCCCCCCCCCTTATTAACAGCATATTGTATCCTTCTGTCCCACTTACCTTTTTAAGTCCTTCTTGAGTCCTGTACTTGAAGATCAAATTTTTTTGTTGAGCTCTGGTCTTTTTATCAGTAAAGTTTGGAAGTCTCCTATTTCATTGAATATCCACCTCCTCCCTTGAAAAATGACGCTCATTTTTGCTGGATAATTGATCCTTGGCTGCATTCCAAGCTCCTTTGCCTTATGGAATGTCATGTTCCATGCCCTGCGGTCTTTTAATGTAGAAGCTGTAAGGTCCTCTGTAATCCTGACTGTGGTTCCATGATATTAAAATTGTTTCTTTCAGGCTGCTTGCAGGACCTACTCTTTCATCTGGTGATTTTGGAATTTTGCTATTATATTCCTTGGCATTGTCAATTTGGGATCTCTTTCAGGTGGTGATCGGTGGATTCTTTCTATGATTATTTTCCCTTCTGGTTCTAGGACTTCAGGGCAGTTTTACTTTATGATTTCCTGAAAGATACTGTCCAGGCTCTTTTTTTCATCATGATTTTCAGGTAGTCCAGTAATTTTTAAATTGTCTCTCCTAAATCGATTTTCCAGGTCAGTAGTTTTACTGATGAGGTATTTTACATTTTCATCTATTTTTTCATTTTTTTGTTTCTGTTTGACTGATTCTTGCTCTCTCATAGAGACATAAGTTTCCATTTGTCCAATTCTAGTTTTTAACAGATTGTTTTCTTCTGTTAGTTTTTGTACTTCCTTCTTCAACTGGCCAATTGTGTTTTTTAGGAACTTGTTTTCTTCAGTGTATTTTTTTTGTCCAATTGTATTTTTGAAGGACTCTTCTACCTCTCTCATTTGACTATTAAAATCCTTCTTGAGCTCTTCTAAGAAGGCTTTTTGGGCTTCAGACCAGTTCACGTTCCCTTTTGTTGTTGCAAATGTGAGTTTGTTGACAATGTTGTCCTCTTCAGAATTTCTGTCTTGATCTTCACTCTTCTCATAATATGAATCCATGGTACGTTTCTTTCTCTCATGGTGTTTCTTTATTCCCCGGCCTTTAAAGAGATTGAGCTCTCCTGCTGGGGAACAGAGGGTACTGACCCAAGCTTCTTGTGTTGGGAGCCTAGGTCTTGGTCACTGGCTTTGTGTGCTGGGGCCTCATATTCTGGGAATTGGAGGCTGTAGGTTTCTGGCAGCTTACCTCATGTTGGGCTGGAATCAGCAAGGCTGGAACTTTCAGGCAATTCTAGGTTGCCTGCTTTTCCTTTCCTTCAGCTTTCTTTAGCTCCTTGTAGATGGGTGTTGCAGGGTGTTTATCTGCCTAGGGCTCCCTGCGGTGTTGTCTCCCTTGTTTCTGCTAATGCACCGGGAGATTCCTTTGCAGCCGAGTGCCGAGGCACCTGGTGGTTTTCTGAGCTGGTTTCCACCGGTTCCCCCGGCCCTCACTGAGGCACTCAGATGTTCAGGTGTTGGTGTTTGCCTGCTCTACCACCTGGGCTTCAGGATATCTTCCTGGTTGACAGTTGCAGATTCTGACAGCTTCCCTGGTGTTGGGCTGGAATCAGCAAGGCTGGAACTTTAGGAAGACTTCAGGTTGGTTTCTTCAGCTCCTTTCAGATGAATGCTGCAGGCTGCTTATCTGCCTGTGGCCCTTTTTACTGCTGCTTTGCTTATTTTTGCTGAGGCACTGGGAGACCTGTTCACTGGGCTGCTGCATTGCTGTTCCCCATCTTTCTTCTTGTTCAGTTGTTCCAGGTTTTTTTTTTTTCAGTGGTGATATTTTCTGTGTTTTCAAAGGTTGATAGGGGAGGGTGAGAGCTATTACATTTTTAGAC
The DNA here is from genome assembly GCF_003287225.1 of Phascolarctos cinereus. Lineage (NCBI taxonomy): Eukaryota > Metazoa > Chordata > Mammalia > Diprotodontia > Phascolarctidae > Phascolarctos > Phascolarctos cinereus. The sequence continues at coordinate 178,516,353 of NW_027555625.1, forward strand.
CCTTAGTTTAATAAAGAGTTCTAAACTCAAGTAATTGGCTAGGATCATGAGCAAACTGTGCAAAATAATCAGACCATAGAATCTTTCTTGGGTGACAAAGAAGATCAAAACATACCACCAGAAGAAGCCAACAAAGTCAAAGCTCCAAGGAAAATATGAAATGGTCTCAGGCCATGGAAGAGCTCAAAAAGGATGTTGAGAAGCAAATAAGAGAGGTAGAGGAAAAACTGGGAAGAGAAATGAGAGTGATGCAAAAAGAATAATGAAAAACAAGTAAACAACTTGCTAAAGGAGACTCAAAAAAATACTGAAGAAAATAACACCTTAAAAAAATAGCTTAACCCAAATGGCAAAAGAGGTCCAAAAAGCCAATGGGGAGAAGAATGCCTTTAAAAGCAAAATTGGCCTAATGGAAAAGGAAATTCAAAAGCTTACTGAAGAAAATACTTCCTTAAAAATTAGAATTGAGCAATTAGAAGCTAGTGACAATGAGAAATCAAGGCACTGCAAAACAAATCCAAAAGAATGAAAAATAGAAAACAATATGAAATATCTCAGTAGAAAAACAACTGACCTGGAAAATAGATCCAGGAGAGATCATTTAAAACTTATTGGACTATCTGAAAGTCATGATCAAAAAAAGAGCCTAGAAATCATCTTCCAAGAAATTATCAAGGAAAACTGCACTGATATTTTAGGACCAGAGCGCCAAATATAAATTAAAAAAAAAATCCACTGATCACCTCCTGAAAGGGATCCCCAAAGGAAAACTCCTAGGAATATTTTAGCCAAATTACAGAGTTCCCAGGTCAAGGAGAAAATATTGCAAGCAGCTAGAAAGAAACAATTCAAGTGCTGTGGAAACACAATCAGGATAATACAAGATTTAGCAGCTTCTACATTAAGGGGTTGGTGTGTTTGGAATATAATATTCTGGAGGTCAAAGGAGATAGGATTACAACCAAGAATCACCTACCCAGCAAAACTGAGTATAATCCTTAAGGGAAAAAAATGGATATTCATTAAAATAGAGGGCTTTCAAACATTCTTGATGAAAAGAACAGAGCTGAATAGAAGAATTGGCTTTCAAATACAAGACTCAAAAGAAACATGAAGAGATAATCAGGAAAGAGCAATCATTAGGGATTTATTAAGGTTGAACTGTTTATATTCCTGCATAGAAAGATGATATTTGTAACTCATGGGACCTTTGTCAGTATTAGGGTAGTGGGAGGGAAAAATTATATGTAGACATTTAGATAGATATAGACATAAATAGATAGAGATATAGATATAGATAGATATAGATATAGATATAGATATAGATATAGATATAGATATAGATATAGATATAGATATAGATATAGATATAGATATAGATAAAGATATAGATATAGACATAGATACAGATATAGATAGGTAAATAGAGGGCACAGGGTGAGTTGAAGATGAAGGGGTGATATCTGGAATAAATTTTAGAATAATATATAATATTAATCATATTAATTATTATACATTATATTTTAATTTAATGTAATATACAATTATATATTGATAATGATATGATTATTAAATTTTATTAATAATATATAAGAATAAGAATAAAATTAAGGGGTGAGAGAGGATTATACTGGGAGAAGGAGAAAGGGAGAGGTAGAATGGGATAAATTATCTCACATAAAATAGAAAAGAAAAGGCTTTTACAATGCATGGGAGTTGGGGGAAAGTGAGGGGGAATGAGTGAATCTTATTCTCATCTGATTTGACTTAAGGAGAGAATAACATACACCCTCAATTGGGTATGGAAATCTATCCCACCCTACAGGAAAATAAGGGGGGAAGGGAACAAGTGAACAGGTGGGATGGTAGAGGGGAGGGCAAATTGGGAGGGAGAGTAATCAGAAGGAAACACTTCTAAGGAGGGACAAGGTCAAAAGAAAGAATAGAATAAATGGGGAGTGGTACAGTATTAAGGGAAATAAATATATTTAGTTTTTAACAACATGACTACTATGGAAGTGTTTTGCACGGCTACACATGTATAACCTGTGTCAAATTGCCTGCCTTCTCAATGATGGGGGGTGGGGAGGGAGGAAGGGAGAAAATGTAGAACCCAGAGTTTTAGAAACAAATGTTAAAAAAAAAGTTTTCACATGCAACTGGGAAATAAGGTATACAGGAAATGGGGTATAGATATCTATCCTGCCCTACAGGAAAATTGAAGAAGCAGGGGATAAAAGAAGGTGGGGACAGATAAAAGGAAGGGCAGATCAGGGGAAGGGGTATTCAGAGTGCATGCCATCTTGGGGTGGGGGGAGGGATGGGAAGGGGAGAAAATTTGGAACTCAAAATTCTGTGGAAGTAAATTTTGAAAACTAAAATGAAAGAAAGAAAGAAAGAAAGAAAGAAAGAAAGAAAGAAAGAAAGAAAGAAAGAAAGAAAGAAAGAAAGAAAGGAAGGAAGGAAGGAAGGAAGGAAGGAAGGAAGGAAGGAAGGAAGGAAAGAAAGAAAGAAAGAAAGAAAGAAAGAAAGAAAGAAAGAAAGAAAGAAAGAAAGAAAGAAAGAAAGAAAGAAAGAAAGAAAGAAGAAAGAAAAAATTAAAAGAAATTATCTAGCAAAACTGCCCTGATATTCTAGAACCAGAAGGTAAAATAGAAATTAGAATAATTCACCCATCACCTCCTAAAATAGATCCCAGATTTAAAATTCTTAGGAATATTGTAGCCAAATTCCAGAGCCCACAGGTCAGGGAGTGAATATTGCAAGCAGCCAGAAAGAAACAATTCAAGTATTGTGGAGCCACAGTAAGCATACCACAAGATTTAGCAACTCTAAGGTCAGAGGGCTTGGAATATGATATTCTGGAGGCCCAAGGAGCTAGGATTACAACCAAGAATCATCACCTACCCAGAAAAAATGAATATAATCCTTCAGAGAGAAAAATGGATGTTCAATGTAAGGGAGAACTTTCACATATTCCTGATGAAAAGATCAGAGCTGAGTAGAAAATTTAATTTCTAAAGACAAGACTCAAGAGAAATATAAAAAGGTAAACAGGAAAGGGAAATTGTAAGGGACTTAATAAGGCTAAACTGTTTACATTCCTACTTAGGAAGATCATACTTGTAACTCATAAGAACATTTTTCTTTTTTAGGGCAGTTAGAAAGAATTAATATAGACAGAGGGTGCAAGTGTGAATGAATATGTTGGGATGATATCTTTAAAAATATAATTGAGGGGAGAGAAAGAGGAATGCACTGGGAGAAAGGGAAAGAATGATGTAGAATGGGGTAAATTATGTCACATAAAATAGGCAAGAAAGAGCTATGACAGTGGAAGAGAGAATGGGGGAGGTGGTGGGGAATGCTTGAACCTTACTCTCATTGGAATAGGCTCAAAGAGGAAATAACATACACACTCATTTGGATATAGAAATCTATCCTACCTTACAGGTAAGTAGGAGGGGAAGGAGATAAAAGAAGGGGGAAAGGTTCATATAGAGGAGTAAGAATTGGGGGAGGCAATAATCAGCAGAAAAACACTTTTGAGGAGTGACAGGGTGGAAGGAGAGGGGGAATAGAATAAATGGAGGGAAATAGGATGAAGGGAAATAAAGTTAGTAAGCATAAGTGTGAAAAAATTTGAAGCGAGTTTCTCTGGAAAAGACCTCATCTCTCAAATATATAAAGAAATGAGTCAAATTTGTAAAAATAATAGCAATTCCCTAACTGACAAATGATCAAAAAATCTTAACAGGCAGTTTTTAGATTAAGTGATCAAAGCTATCTGTAATCATAAGGGAAACATGCTCTAAATCACTATTGTTTGGATAAATACAAATTAAACAACACTGAGGTACGACCTCACACCTATTTTATTGTCTAATAGGATAGAAAAGGAGAATAGTAAGTATTGGAGTGGATGTGGTAAAATTGAAATAATAATTCATTATTGGTGGAGTTGTGAACAGGTTCAACCATTGTGTAGAATAATTTGGAACCCTGACACCATATTTATAGCAGCTCTTATCTGGTAGCAAAGAATTCGAAATTGAAGGGATGCTCATCAGTTGGAGAATAGCTGAACAATTTGTGGCATATGATTGTGATGGAATACTACTGTGATATAAGAATTGTTGAGCTAGATACTCTCAGAAAAACCTAGAGAGACTTACATGAACTGATGTAAAGTGAAATGAGTAGAGCCAGGGCAACATTGTATGCAGTAGCAGCAATATTGTAGGATGATAAACAGTGAATGATTTAGCTATTCTAAGTAATACAATGATGTAAGACAACTCTGAAGGACTTATAAAAAATCCCATCCCCAAAGAAAAAATTGATTGAATCTGAATACAGATCAAAGCATACCTTTCTTTTAACTTCCTTTATTTTTCCTTGGGTTTTTATTTTGGTCTGTGCTTTCATTGACAGTATTACTAATATGGACATGTGCTTTACAGGATTACACATGTATTACCTATATCCACTTGCTTGCCTTCTCAATGAGGGGTATGTGGAGGGAGAGAGAAAATTTGGAACTCAGTTTTCAAAATGAATCTTAAAACTTGTTTTTTAAATATAATTGGGTGAAATAAAACATAAAATAAAAAAACATAGCTAACTTAATCATATTTTGACTTTGCATCCCCAAAGTTTAGTGCAGATTGGCTGGTGATAAGAATTTATTAACTTATTGTTAGAGTAAAACAGAATTTGACAATTTCTACTTCATTTAAAGGGCTCTATGCCTTTGATAAATAAGTTTGACACTACTCATGTTGCCAAAGGCAAATTATTTAATCTTCTTAGGTGCCAATTTCATAATCTAAAAATAAAGGAGTCAGATTAGTTAGCTTCTGAGGTCCTGTCCAGATCTAGATACAAGATACCATTATTCTAGGTTGAGGTACCAATAGATACAAGTTTGGTCAACATTCTATTGATTATCTGTATTTTGTATAATCAGTATTACAAAAAAGAGAAGGAAACTTTCTGAAGTCGTTCATTTATTCAATCAATAAGCATTATTAAGTACATATTTATGTCAGTTTCTGTGCTAACTGGAGAGACAAAAATAATCGCATGCATACAGAAGGAATTTTCATTCTAAATAGATAATATTACACATTTAGGTACATCTAAGGTAAATATAGACTACATGTTTGTACCTTAACCTTAGAAGAGAAGACACTAACATTGCTGAATGTTCTGTATAGAATCATTGTGGAAGATAGATTCCCTATAGATGATACGGTTATATAGATTTTCTTATTTCTTGATGACATTGTGTCAATTACACTATAGGATCTCCTCAGTGAGGTCACTAAAACAAAATTGGCCTCATAATTCACTCAGAAAAAATCAGAGGGATGAAGAAAGTATCTGAACTATACTATAACATAAAAATGGATTGACATCTCACTGAGTTATCATCTATGGTGATACAAGGACCACAGTACCTGTGCTGCCTCAGAAATCACAGAAATTCCTATTGTTATTATACTTATTTTTTATTAGAAGAGACCACTGAAAGGAAAAAAAGGAAGGCTAATGAATGGGAAAGAATAACAACTGATACTTGTTGTATTTAAAGGGAATTGATATGTCAGTAATTGAATTCTAGTAAACTAACTTATTTATTGGTGGGGAAAAAATGTAGGTAGATGGAATGGTGATAAATTAGTGTACTTGGAGTCATGACATCTAGACTTGAATCTTAGTTCTGACATGTCCTAACCATATTACTACTGATCATTCACCTCATCTCTTTGAGCTTTGGTTTCTCAATTGTAAAATCATAAAGATCATAGTGTTTTGAGCTGAAAAGGACCTTAGGTTTCAGTTAGTGTAAACTCCTCATTTTGATGAGATGAGAGAACTAAGGGCCTGAGAGTTCATAAGTGACAGATTTGGGATATGAACTCAGATTTTTAGACTTGAAATCCTTTCCATATCCTTTCCACTGCACTTCATTGCCTTGTATAATGTGCCTCATGGAGAACTGTTCTGAAGCTGCTTTATAAAATTTAAAGCAGCATAGCAACATGAATTGTATTTTGTTTTTTAACACATGATGAGACAATGGATATGGAAATGTTTGGAAAAGTAGGAAGTCCTTCACTTATGAAAGAGTACCCATAACCTTTGACATGTCATTTCTTCCCTCTTAGCCATAGTTTTTTCCTCTCTGCCAAAGTAGAGAGTCAGACAAGATAATCTCTAATCTCCCATCTAGATCCAAAATCTATGATCCTTAGAGGGAGGACACTTACCCAATACTACAGACTCTAGTCTCTCCTGGTACAATACTTTGCAAAAAACTTAAACTAGTCTGCTTGTCTCTACTACTTCTCATGCAATAATTGAAATTATCTGCAATTCTTCCTCTATAAGACAAAAGACTTTTGTAACATTTTAAAGACTTGGTAAGATAAATACATATGCAAATTGGAGGGTGACAGTTGTACACTGGACAGACTCTGCTCATTTTGACTTACGGGATGATATGCTTAAGTGTTTAGTGCTGCCAAGCAAAAGGACAAGTTTTTAAAGCCTGGGTTTAATGAAAACATTGATCAAAATGTTAATTTATGTTGATTTATCAAGACATGATGATTATAGTGATAAAGCTCCATGATTGGTGCTTTCAGAGTAAATGTACTGAGATGATAAATGTACATTTCCCAGGCCACCAGAATGGATTTTGCACTGCAGTTAATGTTTCATATAGCCCAACTTCATTAAGCACAACTCAGCTAATGACATCATGAATTTGTTTCATTTGATCAAATTGCATTAATTAGGGAAATGTGTGGAATGTTGATCATGAAGAAATGGTTCTCTTTTTTCCCATGGAATAATGAAAGAAAGAAAAAAACATCATAATTGAATTAATTTGTCCCCCTTAATCCCCTCTTTTATTAGCCTTTTCTTAACCTACATTAAATGGGAATAGAATATCCATTCTTGACAAAGCCAGAGTTACTTGGTGCTATGATCTCCATCAACCAACTTAATTGTGGTGGTTTTAAGCTGAGAGCTCTCACTGGACCAATGCCAGTCCCTGACAACTATATTAAATGCTGCCTCTCCAGGGACTTAAGACACTGGATAATAAAAGCCCTGGGTTAACATTTTTCTTTATAATGTTAAGAAAAGCAATCAACAAGGTCCTTCCCATGGTTCTCTGAATTATTTATGCCTGATCTGTTGAATCCAACCCCCCAAAAGGTTAGTGCAATATTATTGTGTCCTGGGAGTTTTGTTTGTGATAATGGTGCTCTACAGGATGCATATGATTCATGATGACAACTGCACGGCTGTTTAAAACATTGTTGTACTGCACTTAATTATAGGAACAGATTATCCAAACAGTTGAAAATCACATCATTTGCATGTAATTATGGGTATTATGTAGATTGCAGGAGGGATAGGTAGCTTTCATTAGGGAGGAAACATGGGCCTTTTGTTATCTTAAAGCCCTAGAACACTTTAGTTCAAGTTCATGTTGGAAAACAGACTTGATGAATATGACCACACACAGTCTGATGGTGCTTCTGCATTCAGCCCCAGCAAGCACTTCCCTGGCAGTGCCATGAAATAAATTACATCCCTTGGAGTACATCCTCCCTGGGTAAGAAGAGAGGCTATATTCATACTTTAGCTCTGAGTAAGAAAATAAGCTAGGTTTCTACTCAAGTCAAGGATGTTAGTTGTAAGATTATCACAAATGTTATCCTCAGTATTTAAATAGGCAAATTTGGGGAGTTTACATGTATACACTAAAAAATAAAAATGATGGTTAACCCTCAAAATAGAATGAGATGTCAATGACCTCAAAGATGGGAAAAGAGATTTAATTAGCACTGATATAAATCTGTGGGTGGCAAATTTTTACCATAATTACATTTTAGATTTTAATAGAATCAGAATTTTTAAATGTACAGATGGAATATAAGTTTTAGCAAAAGGAATAAACATGGACACAATCATGGATCCTTAAAGTTTGGAAGTCCATAAGCTTGGTTTTTTTTTTCATCCCAAAATTCCTTTCCGTTTCTTAAAAGTTCCATAAATTTAAGGCTGCCCCCCTCACTATTTTATGTCATTCAGCTAAAAATAGAGGCAACAGTTTTATTTTATTTTTTAAATAATAATGCCCTACATAACCTTTTTATTTAATTAACTAGCACTTTATTCTGACTGATGCAAATTATCTTATGGTTCCAATACTCTTAACATATGAATTTCCATCTGTAAAAAAAGGGTACTATGTGATGAACCAAGCCCCTCTATTTATTCTTATATATTGAATATTAAAGTGTACCCTTGTTTTTTCCTAAAATAACAAAATTATTGGTTAAGTATAGCCAAAATTTATTGCGAAAAGTAGAAACATTCTTAGAGCAATTTGATAACTTCTAATTAATGCAACAAAGTATGTTATGTACGTGTTGGCTTCAGTGCCGTCAGAAATATGAAAGCATTGCAAAAAAAAAAAAGTCAGAAAATGTGGATCAGAAAAAAGGAATGAGAGAGGCCAAAGACTTGTATGTTACACTGAAACATCAAATCTATTCTCAATGGATGTTTTCTTTGAGAAAATAATTAGAAAGAACCACACATGGCAAATATCTTAGAATCTCTAGCTTCACTCATAACTTATCTTAAGCACCACTTCCTACATGAGGACTTCTATAATCTGTACAATCACTGTTGCCTTCCTATTGGAATGAATGTTTAATTTGGTTCTTATATATTTTGTACATAAGTAAATTAATGTTTTTCTTTACCCCCAATAGAATCTAAGTTCTATGAGAGAAATGATTTTCATTTTTGTATTTGTATCCTTAGTACCTAGAATAGTGTTTCTATACAGAAAGCTCTCATTAAGTATGTGTTGATTAATTAATTGAGCAGTACATAAAAATTAAATGGCTATATTTTAACAGATAGGAAATGATATGTGGAAGCCATTTTTTTTATTTTACTGACAATTACATGTAAATTTTTTTTTTAACTTTCATTGTTTTTTTTCTTAAGTTTTGAGTTCCAAATTCTATATCTCTCTCTTCCTCCCCAATACCTGAGAACGATCATTGATCTGACCAAGTCTTTGATAGTGTCAGTCTTAAGGGCTTATGGAAAAATACGTCAAAATTGGGTTGCCTGAAGAAGTCTGTCAGTATTGTACATCAATTTCATAAAGGCATGCTTGCCTGGGTTCTAGATAATGGATGATGCTCCTGTGATTCCCCAGTTACCATGGAATGAAACAAGGCTGTGGGTTTGCTCAAATGCTTTTTGGCATATTTTCAGCTATGTTGTCAGATGCCTTTAATGAAGACAAACATGCCATCAATGTCAGCTACCATACTGGTGGTAAATTATTCAACTTGAAAAGGCTACAAGCCAAGACTAAAGTGGAGGGAGTTGGTATGTGAGGTTTTTTCTTGAAGAAAAATGCCAAGAATTCAAACTCTACTGTAGAGTGCATAACTACAGTGGATTGGCCATTTTATTCAATTGCCTAACGTACACTTGTCTAAAAGCCTATTTTGTGGAGAATTCACACAAGGCAAGTGCTCACGTGTGGTCAGAAGAAGCGATATGAGGAAACTCTCCAAGTGTCTCTTAAGAACTTTGGAATTGATTACATAATGGAGACCTTGGCCCAAGACTGCCCAGAAAGGCATGCCGTCATTAAAAAAGTTGTGCTTTATGAGCAAAGCAGAATTTAAGTAGCTCAAAGGAAATTGTGAGATAAACAAATTTAGAGAATCTACCCCAAATGTTCACATGGACTGCTTGTGCTGGATTTGTGGTAGAGCAACCCAAGCTTATATTGGCCTGATCAGCCACAGTTGGATACATTGTAAATTGACTCCAACATAGCGATGTAATTTTGGTCCTCTTAAAGAACGAAGGACAACAACCACCACCAATCCTGAAATAGTAAGCAATCTGATGTAGGTTATACATGTACAATTATGTAAAACATTTCAATGTTAGTCGTTTTGTGCAAGAAAATGAAAAAAAGAAAGGGAGGAAGAAAAAGAAAAAAAGAAAGAAAGAAAGAAAGAAAGAAAGAAAGAAAGAAAGAAAGAAAGAAAGAAAGAAAGAAAGAAAGAAAGAAAGGAAGGAAGAAAGAAAGAAAGGAAGGGGGAAGGAAGGGGGAAGGAAGGAAGGAAGTGAAAAATCATATTCATCAGTCTGTATTCAGATAGCTGGAGGGGTTAATATTTTTCATTATGAGTCCTTTGAGATTTTCTTGGATCATTATATTGCTGAGAATAGCCAAGTCACTTACAGTCTTTGTACAATACTGTTGCTACTGTGTATAATGTTCTGGTTCTGCTAACTTCACTCTGCATTAGTTCATGTAAGTCTTTTCAGATTTCTCTGATATCATCAACTTCTTATTTCTTAAAGCACAATAATATTCCATTACAATCATATACCCAAACTTGGCCATTCCACAATTGATGGACATCCCCTCAATTTCCAGTTCTTAGCTAACATAGAAGTCATTCTCAAAGCAGCTCTACGTTTAAAGACTATCTACTCTTAAAGGAAAGATTAAATGTTAGAGGTAAGAATATAAGAAAAAAATTGAAAAGAGAAAATATATTAGACACAGTAAAAATAATACCTATTATTTATACAGTAATTAAAGGTTTTCAAAGCACTTTTATCAATATTTTTCACTCACTTGAATATCACAGCAATCTTGTGAGGTAGATATTATTTGTTGTTGTTGTTAGGTGTTTTTTACTTGTGTCTGACTCATCCTGTCCACATTTAGGATTTCCTTGGCAAAGATACTGAAGTTTTTGCCATTTTCTTCTCTAGCTCATTTTATAGATGAGGAAACTGACATAAACAGGGTTAAGTGACTTACCCAAGGTCACATAGCTGGTAAGTGTCTGAGGCTAGATTTTAACTCAGGTCCTGGAACTCTATCCACTATACCACAGATATGCCTTAAGAGTTATCATTATCAGGGGGCCAAGATGGCAAAGTGAAAGCAGCAACTTGCTTGAGCTCTCCCCCAAACCCCTCCAAATACCTATAAAAATGTCTCTAAACAAATTCTAAGGCAGCAGAATCCACAAAAAGACAAAGTGAAACAAATTTCCAGCCCAAGACAACCTGGATGATTGATCATAAAGGTATATTGCACCTGGCTGGGAGCTGAGTGCAGGGCGGTGTGGGCAAACAGGCAGTAGTGAACTTGGAGCAAGCCTCCAAGGACTGAATTGCTGGCAGCTGTAGTGGTTTCCAGACTCCTCAATCCACGAATGGCAAAGACAGCTTAGAAGGTCAGTGGGAAAAGTCTGTTTCTGCGGTGCTGAGAGAGGAAGGCGGGGTCTCAGCTACAGTTCCCCAAGAACGTGGCACTGGGATGGGCAGCTGCTTCCCAAACTTCTGGCCCTCAGACTGAGGGGGAATCAAGTGGCTGATAAGAGGGGGATTGCAGGGATCTCTCTGCTGGTTCTGAGGCAGGAATCTCTTGCTTTACCTGTGCTTGGATCTGGGTCACAGTTCTGGTCAGGGGTCCTGGGGTGAGGAAGAGCACTGGAATGGTGGAGCTTGTAGTGGCTGTGGACAGGAAACCTTTGTCATAGTTCCAGGACAGAAAGGAGTGTTTGTGGTCACTAATAGACCACAGCACATGCCAGGAAAGGAATAACATCTCACCCTTATCATAGCACCTTGCAAGAACTGAAAATTTACAGGTCCCTACAATATCTCTGAAAAGAGCTATATAAACCCCTGAAGCTTGGGGTAGTACATTCTCCATAGAATCTTACCTTAACAAAGAGATTAAAACTCAAGTAATTGGCTGGGATCATGAGCAAGCAGTGCAAAAAGAGTCAGACTATATTATCTTCCTTTGGTGAAAAAGAAGATCAAAATATACAACCAGAAGAAGACAACAATGTCAGAGCTCCTACATCCAAAGCCTCCAAGAAAAATATGACTCAGTCCCAGGCCTTGGAAGAGCTCAAAAGGGATTTTGAGAAGCAAGTAAGAATAGAGGAAAAAGGGAAAGAATGAAGAGTGAGAGTGATGCAAGAAAATCATGAAAAACAAGTCAACAGCTTGCTAAAGGAGACCCAAAAAATACTGAAGAAAATAACACCTTAAAAAATACCTAACCCAAATGGCAAAAGAGTCCAAAAAGCCAATGAGGAGAAAATGCCCTAAAAAAAAAATTGGCCAAATGGAAAAGGAAGTCCACAAGATTACAAAAGAAAATACTTCCTTAAAAATTAGAATAGAGCAATTGGAGGCTAGTGACTTTATGAGAAATCAAGACACTGTAAAACAAATCCAAAATAATGAAAAAATAGAAGAGACTGTGAAATATCTCATTGGAAAAACAACTGACCTGGAAAATAGATCCAGGAGAGAGAATTTAAAAATTATTGGACTATCTGAAAGCCATGATCAAAAAAAGAGCCTAGACATCATCTTTCAAAAAATTCTCAAGGAAAACTGCCCTGATATATTAGAACCAGAGGGCAAAATAGAAATTGAAAGAATCCAATCTCCTCCTGAAAGAGATCCCCAAAGGAAAACTCCTAGAAATATTGTAGCCAAATTCCACAGTTTCCAGGTGAAGGAGAAAAATGTTACAAGCTGCCAGAAAGAAAAAATTCAAGTATTGTGGAAATACAATCAGGATAACAGAAGATTTAGCAGCTTCTACACTAAAGGACCACAGGGCATGGAATATAATATCCTGGAGGGCAAAGGAGATAAGATTACAACCAAGAATCACTTACCCAGAAAAACTGAGTATAATCCTTCAGGGGAAAAATGGTAATTCAGTGAAATAGAGGACTTTCAAGCATACTTGATGAAAAGACCAGAACTGAGTAGAAAATTTGACTTTCAAATACAGGACTCCAGTGGAACATGAAGAGGTAAACAGGAAAGAGAAATCATAAGGGACTTATTAAGGTTGAACCGTTTACATGCCTTCATGGAAAGATGATATTTGTAACTCACGAGACCTTTGTCAGTATTAGGGTAGTTGGAGGAAAAAAAATTATATCTATGTATAGGTAGATAGCTAGCTAGATAGATAGATAGATGGAAGGCACAGGGTGAGTTGAAGATTAAGGGGTCATATCTGGAGAATAAAATTAAGGGATGAGAGAGGATTATATTCAGAGAAGAAGAAAGGGAGAGATAGAATGGGGTAAATTATCTCCCCCAAAAAAAAACCAGAAAAGAAAAGGCTCTTACAGTGGAGGGGAAGTGGGGGAAAGTGGGAGGTAATGAGTGAATGTTATTCTCATTGCCTTTGGCTTAAGGAGGGAATAACATACACATTCAATTGGGTAAAGAAACTTGTCTTACTCTATAGGAAAATAGGGGGACAAGGGGACAAGAGAGCAGGGGATGATAGAGAGGAGGGCAATTGGGAAAGGGGTAATCAGAAGTAAATATTTCTGAGGAGGGACAGGGTCAAAAGAAAGAATAGAATAAATGAGAGGGCAGGATAGGATTAAGGGAAATAAAGTTAGTTTTTCACAACATGTCTGCTATGGAAGTGTTTTGCATAACTGCACATATATAACCTATATTGAGTTACTTTCCTTTTCAATGAGGGTGGGTGGGGACGGAGGAAGGGAGAAGATTTGAAACAAAGTTTTAAAAACATATGTTTAAAAAAGTGTTTACATATATATATATATGTATATATATATATATATAAATATATATATATATATACACATATATATATATATATATATATATATATATATATATATATATAAAAAGAATTATCATTAACCCCATTTTACAGTTGACTAAAGGTATAGAAAGGTTAAGTGTGTTCCCCAAGGTCACACAAATAGTTAGTGTCTAAGACAGAATTTGAAATCAGGTCTTCCATACTGCTAGTCCAAATTCCAGCTATTGAGACATCTAGGTGCCTAAAAGTACTCTCCTCTGATCTTTCTAAACATGTTACTGATCATAAAAATTGGATTGTAAATGGAGGGAAAAAGTTATATAGTTATTAATTACAATAATTTCATACAGAAGTTCAGTGAATGAAAATCAATAGTACAAGCATAGCATACATAAGACCTTAAAATTATGTTAATCTATAAACACTTGTCTTACTTGCCAAATGGGGGTGTATGACAATCAAAGGCAACATTATTTTAGAACATAAACTAGTTTGTAAAATCTAATTGAGGAGGATGTTCGAAAATTATAAGCAATATTCATATAAAATTGAAATACACCATGGAAAGGAAGACCAATTTAAAGAAAGTTTGATGAGATACATAGTTAAGACTTATTTATTTAAGGATGAACTTGAAAGGAGAAGTATAAATGAGTAAAAGATGGAACAGATTTGTATAATTTTTTTAAAAAAATTCACCATCAAGAATATAGAGCCACTATATTTGGGTTCAGTCAATATTTAAATTTAGAAAACAATATGTAGTTAAATTCTATGTCCAAGGGAGAAAGACCCAGAATTGCTTTCAAGGATGAACTGGAATGTCTAAGAAATCACCTGAATGAGACTGGCAAGGTAAAAACAAAAAACAATTTAAAAAAAACACCCAAGTCAACTTGTAAACACTGACCCTGTTTCTACAGCTGGAAATAACTTCATATTTTTCTTCATGGTGTTAAAATTAATTAATCGGATTTTTTTTCCCAAAAAACTTGTCATCTGCATAACTGAGAGAATAGTATCTTATTGTGGGCCCTCAATGTTATTGTGCATCTTGATTTAATCTGTTCATGAAGTCATTGAAAAAACTGGCAGAGGGTAATGATAATAATAGCTCACATCTATATAGGTTTTAAGGCTTGCAAAGAGCTTTACATGTATTATCTCAATTCACCCTTGGAACAATCCTGTGCATTAGGTACTATTAAGATTCACACTTTTAGATAAAGATACTGATGTTGAAGAAAGTTAAATGACGTGGAAAGGATTCTTCTTTAGGTTTTCCTGACTCCAGATCCAGCATGATAGATACTATTCCAATTTGCCTCTGGAAGAGATTTAGCTAACAGATTTCAAGTATGTGGTGGAGTGATCTGATTCCCTCATTTTCTCCAAGGATGAGTGGAAGAAAAATGGGAGCATGCAGGCAAATACAACAGAATTTGGTCTGGGTATATTATAAACAAAAGTGTGATTATGCATACCCATGTCTTTGTTTCTGCCATGTTTTCTGTGTTGAATTTGACAATGACTTGGACTTACAGCAGTTACTAAGTTGATGTATCTCCCCAGTTTCTCTTATACTCCTTACATGCTCAGGGCAGAGAGTACCTTGATCTCATTTCTGTGCAGGTTTCTGGTATAGTTTTCTTCATTCATAACTTAGTGGGTAGCTCACCAAGGAAGTGGATCAGCATAAATTCAAAACTCAATTCAACTCTGTGTATTCTTACAAGTGACTGCATAATATTAATACCAAGCTTTCTAATAAGTAGCCCCTTTTGTTAATTCAGTACAATTGAAAACTTAGTTATTAATGCTTAGAATGTGCAAAGCATTGAATAAGCTATATGAAGTCAAGTTCCTCTTCTCAAAAGTAGGCAACAGGTCTTCCTTCCTTTCTTCTTTCTTTCCTTCCTTCCTTCCTTCCTTCCTTCCTTCCTTCCTTCCTTCCTTCCTTCCTTCCTTCCTTCTTTCCTTCCTTCCTTCCTTAGGTGCTCTGCTCAAAGAGAGTGTAAATTTTTATCTCTGAAACTTTTTTTTTCTTTCTTAAAGACAAGCTATAACCTCAAATCACCTGGACTCTCAAAGCCATAATAAATAAAAGTATGGAAATGAAGTGTTCCAGTTTGAAAAAATAAAATGCAAATCTATCCACACACCCACACACATATATATAATGTATAAGTACACACACACACACACACACACACACACACACACATATATGTATATATATATATATATATATATATATATATATATATATATATATATATACACACATACACACAAATAAAAAACATTAAAAGTTTATGAAGCATTCTTTATAATATGAAAAGTAGCTGGACATAGTGGGCAAAGAAAAAGAGCTCAGTCACAAAGATATAGTATGTGTCTTACCTCCAACACCTATCTGTTGTATGACTCTGACATAGTCATTCAAAATCTGAGTGTCTCAAGAAATTTTCTAAGTTAATAAGTTGCATGTGCAGGTCATAATTTACTTAGGAAGGGGTGTTTAGTGCTCCCTATGCTCATAAAATCACAGGTCTGATAAAACTTACACATTCGCATCTATCTATGTGTATATAGATATAGATAGATAGATATAGATACATATATACACATATATACACACATATATATATATACATATATATAAAGTACAATACAATGATACAATATGTGTGTGTGTGTATATATATATATATATATATATATATATATATATATATATATATGCAATGATAGATGTGTATGTGTAAGTTTTATCAGCCCTGTAACATATATGTGTATAGATAGATAGATAGACATATATCTATATCTAAATATCATCTATCTATCTATCTATCTATCTATCTATCTATCTATCTATCTATATCCTACCATCCTCTCATGTGAAAATAGGGATAAGATATCCCTTAGTTTGTGGTGTGAAGAGAAAATATCACACATGAATTTACATCTTGGTTCTATCTCTTACATAATGTATGTAGGCCTTCTACCACAATTAATTTTGGGCCTGACACTTATCCCATTAAGGTCAGTGATAAAAAATATCAATAGATGAAACCATATAATCCAAAAACAATTTCTGTTACTACAAAAATTTGAAGCCCAACAGAAACCCAATATAAATGCAGAAACTTTTTTTCTTACCTTTTCTACACAAATGCTTTGTAATTTCATAATTTTATTCTCCTAATTGAGTGTTATCATTTACTTATTCTGTTGTAAACACAGTTTGATAAGTCTGATAAGATCTCTAACTTCAAAGATTCTCTTTACCTTTGTAACTTAGAAAAAAATTTTATTTTTTTGAAAACCAAATAACCCTGGCATATTTTGTATATACATTTAAATGATATGCTTGCATACATAAGTGAATAGACTTAAACCACAAATGCACAGTTTTAATACTGAGCCATTAAACAAGATTTTAAAGAATGGAATCTATGTAAATTGATCAACAGTTATAAGACAGAACTCAAAGTACCATTAAAAAGTTACATTTCATCATGATCCAAACCACAGTGCCTAGAACACTAGATTTGGAGTGAGGAAAACCTGAATTTGAAGCCAACCTTAGATACTTATGAGCTTTCTGGCCGTGAGCAAGTTACTTTATTTCTCTCTGTCTCAGTTTCTTCATCTGTAAAACTAGGAAAATGATATTACTTGCCTCACATACTTACTGTGAGGGTTAATTGAAATAATTCAAGTGATTTACTTTGCAAACCATAAAAATGCTATACAAATGCTGTGAAAAATCATTATTGAACAAACCTTTCAATTACATTTGCTCATTTTAAAATTCCCCAATGGGTTTCTAAAATTTCTGCCAGATTCCAAGTTTCTCTACTATTAGTTACCTTCTAAGATTTAAAAAAAGAAACCATTTAAAGCTATCCATGTTTTTTGTACTCAAATGTTGTTTGCTCATTTTCAGTAGTACATGCTTATGCCCTTCAAGATTGAAGATCACTATACACAAACCACTACCCAAATCGCTCCTCTTTAAGTAGTCATGTCAGATATGGAGAACTTTACTTATTTCATAAGATCTTCTTACTCAAACCCCAAATTTCTTTTAAAGACATCCAAAATGTCTCTTCACCAAAACATTCCAATATTAACATAACCCAGAGTTGAGTCCAAGTTTTCTAATTCTTGGTACCTTAATACCCACTTACACCTTTGCTCTATATGCATGAAGACATTTTACTTCCAAGACGTTAGGTCATGAACCCCTCTTTATCCCATTGTCACAACCACGAATAACTTAATTGTTTTATGATGTCACAATAAAAGGACCTGGTACATAAAGAGATGCAAGCCATTCATTACAATTTTACTTTGAAATGAAAATTTTCACTATATCTCTATTTTGCTCCCATTATGGCAAAAAAAAAATACACTAAAGCAACTTGATGCAGCTTGGGTTCTTAAATTTTGGTCTTTCTTGTTTAAGCTTTTGATATAACTTTATTTGTTATTTAGTGAATAACCCACTAATAGAGTGGTTCATTGAATGATAAAAACCCAATGATATTATTCTTTGATCTAAACACTGAACTGCAAACCCTGCCTCCCAAACCTAGAAAATAATTTATACAATGGCTGAAAAAGTTACAGACAAATGCTGTGTAAGATTTATCCCTAGAGAAGACTAAATCTAGATCTCCCTCCCTTCTTTAAAGAGATGAAGGATAATGGATGTGGAATATTTTGTACACTTTTAAACACGGTTGGTTTTCTTGAATTATTTTTTCTCTTTCTTTTTAAAAAACTTTGTTACAAAGCATGGCTTATGGGGTAGGGAATGGAAAAGGGATATGTTCAGAAGTGAATATGATGTAACAATCAAAAGCCATCAATTTAAAAAAAAATAGGTGCTTCTTGGTACCCAACATCATCTCTTGAGAGGGGCTCAAAAAGTCATTCTGTCATTTGAGAAATTCATTGGCCTAATAGAATGCTAAACCAACCACTTGAGAAACACAATCTCTTGTTTCTAGATAGGTTGATTAGGTCTCACAAAGTAGGATATATCCGTCTTGTCTTTTCATTAGAAGAAAGAGGAAATCAACCAAAGGAAGTTCAAGGGTGTTTACATTTACTGATGTCCACTGGAGAAAAGGGAAAAGCCTATTTCCATTAGTATGAGAAAGGTTACTCAGCTAAACAAATACCATTGACAACACACTGTAGTGAATGGGAAGTTCTTTAAGTCTCTGACATTCTCATGTGCCAGTTAACCCAGCAGGTGGTTGTCATTTCTATCCTGAGTGCTACTCAGTTGTACCAGTGAATAACCATGTGGAAGCTATGTTATGAGCAGCCAGTGGAGCAGTTCAATCCAAGCTTCTGAATGATTTCTGTGTCTGGTTGATGGGTGATCCTTGTACAACTTCTGTAAGGAGTCCATTGATTTTAAAGAATTGACTAAACATAACACAGCAGGAGGAATAATTGAACAGCCATCAAGTCCAGGACTTTTCTTTTAAAAAGTGCCTATATATTATGTTCTTTTCAATCAAAATAGTACAGAATACTCAGAAAAAAAAACCTGGAGTTTGAGGCCTGTTTCTTCATTCTGTTTCTGTTTACCATTAAATGAAGAATAGTAAATACATCTCTAGGTCTAGCCTCAAATGAATAGGGTTTGAATACAGTCTCAGCTACTGACTACATGTGTGTATCACCTTACACAAGTCAACACACTTGTCTGGATGTCCATATTTTCTTAATAGTATTTATTTCTTTCCAATCACATGTGAAGATAATTTTCAATGTTAATTTTTGTGATATTTTGAGTTCCAAATTTTTTTCTCCCTCACTCCCTTCCCTCCCCCCCTCTCCAAGACAGCAAGCAATCTGATATAGGTTATACATGTACATTCATGTTAAACATATAGATGTCTATATTTTCATCTATAAAACAAGAGTTGGTCTAGATCTGCAAGGTGCTTTTGGTCCTAACACCTCCAATCTTCACCATGTCCTTCTCTCCCAATTGAAAGCATTTAGTCTCCCTCGTCACCCCACCCCCCCCCGCCACCATGAATGCCTCTCCTATGTCTGTTACTACCTTGTTCTGATATATATTGTATCACACTAGGATCTAAGTCATGAAAGTTTAGAGTGTGAAGACACCACAGAGCTCATCTGTTTTCACCCTTAGCAGAAACAAGCATTTCCTTCTATCATATCACCTAAGCAGCTTGGTGATGCAATAGATAGAATGATCCATGGGGAAATCTGTATAACATACAATAATCATAACTGGCAATTAGATTTGTGGATTTCCAGTGGATTTTTTTAGTGAGGATTCTTTTTGCTAATTTAAAGTTTCCATTTTATGTATACCTATCTTTAATAATTCACATTTAATGTTTTAATTTTTCCAAGGCATTGTGGCTATAGTATTATCATACTTTTCTCACTACTGTGATTATTCTGCATGTGATAACTCTTTCCATTGTTGTGTATGGGCAACTTGGATATAATATAAGGTCTTCTTAATTTTCATTGGTCAACAAAAGCTAGAATTAATACTTAAAACAAGAGCAACAACAACTTATATGTAGGGCAATGGACAAACAACGTTGCTGAGGCAAGGGTTATGAAGTACAGTTTCAATTCCACTGTGACCCTATCAGGGAGAGAGAAAAGGTGGGGAAGTGAAAGGCAGAGTGGAGGAAGTAGGCCAGGGCTAGATCCTAGAGGAGTTCACCTGAGACTCTGCCCCAACTATGAAAGAAACTTGTAGCATGTGATAACTTTCTATTCTTAGTAATCACTATTTACACACCAAGCCCAGCTGTTTCCACATTGTTCAAATGCAGTTAGTTTCTTCTGAATTAGAGGTTCTTAATTGTTTTCAGTGTCATAAGCCTCTTTGATAGTCTAATAGAGCCTATAGACCCTGTCTCAAAGTAATATTTTTAAATGCATAAAATAAAATATGTAGTATTACAAAGGAATCTAAAGATTAATTGAAATAAAATAACTCCTTTTTTTCCCTACCTGAAATTTATTCAGAGGTCCTTTGGGGTTAAAAGAACCTCTGCTCCAAGTTTTGGTGCCCTAAAACTAAGCTCCAATCAACTTCCACTAGTTATGGTTAAACTGAGAGGTTGATAGGGGAACTTCCCAAAATTAATTATTCTCTTGATTTAATTTATATATACTGGATGGGAAAATAAAACTGATGAAACTTACCCTAAAATATAGAACATTATTTTTTTAAGTTGTCATCTTTTGTGAGAGAGTTGCTAGATTCATTTTTTCTTATATTGAAGTGACTCACTGGGAGGCCCATCTCATTCTCAGATGAAATCTGGACTGTAGCTAAGTGGGCAGCTTATTCTCTCCTTGTTCCATAACTTTCATGCAGCTGTGGACAGCAATTTGCATATTCCTACAGAATTCATGGAGCTGGTGGATTGGAAGCATAGTAACAGACTATAATTTCACCCCAGTCCTGGCATTCTAGTGCAAATGCAATCCATAATGGAGCCACAGGAATCCATCCTTGTCACCACTTGTCACATAAAGAAAAGTAGAAAATTGCAAATTAACTCTGTCTGTTATGGCATGAACATTTGAAGTCTTTTGTACCCAATGTTAACTATAGATGACCTGAAAGCTAGGTGCTCAGCACCTTAATCCCTCCTTCATTCAAATATATTGGATTTGAAATAAAAAATAACAGAAATAAAACATGGATTTAAACATCAGCTCTTACACTTAAAAATTGGAAGGTAACTGGAATCCTAACGATGGAATAATTGAACATATCAGTGACCCCAGGTCCTGGACAAAAAAAATAACCTGTTCATATTCCTTCCTCCATCCTTCATTACTTTCTCTTTTTGTCTTTTCTTCCGCCAACAGATAGAAAGTTGAAGGGTATGAAGAAACATCTTCCTTCTCCCGCTATCCCTTACCAGAAGCTGTACTACCTACTTACCCATTGGAGAAATACTTGGTAGTGAGACATGTTTGCACTTATCCTGAGATAGGAATAGAGATAGACTGTTCTTAAAAATTAACCTTGGGGTAACTAGGTGGCACAGTGGAAAGAGCACTGGTCCTAGATTCGGGAGGACTTGCATTCAAATCCGGCCTCAGACACATGACACTTAGTAGTTGTGTGACCCTGGGCAAGTCACTTAACCCTATTGCCTAGCCAAAAAAATAAACAAATAAATAACCTCTTGTACAAAGGATGTTTTTTTTCTTTATTTGTTTTTTCTTCTTTTTTAACTTCTCAGGACAGCATGATGCTGAAATTTAGCTTTTTAGCCAGAGAATAGAAATGTGTTGTGTAGCACAACTGTTGGCTATTGTCTCAAGCTACTGATACCCCTGGAATGTAAGAAGATGAAAGAAAACAGGATGAGATTAGAGAAAAACAATTGGTCTAGTTCAACTTGAGAATAGATTGACTGAAGGGGAATAATGTGAGATAAGGTTGAAATGACAGATATGTTGAGGTTCTTAAATACAAAGCTAAACCACTATACTTTGATTCTTTCATTTTCATATGATCTCACTGTTGTGAGTACACTGGTACAAAGATCAACACCTCCTCATTAAGTCATATAATACAAGTCTCGTTCATCTGCTTCTGGAAATCCATTCCATTCCCCCTTCATTCCAAATAAATTCTTCCTAGAGCATCAGTCCAATATTCAAAGATGTCTTCTTCTAGTGAGAGTTCCATGATTTTGTTCTATCCTCTATCCCCTGGATTTCTCTAGACATTTCAAACCTCACATTCTGCAAAGAGATCTTTATGAGTCCTCTCATCTGCTAATGCTATCCTGTCTCAGATTACCTTACATCTATTCTGTATGTATCATGTATATACCTAATTATTTCCATATTTCTTGCTCATTAGATTGTAAATTACATGAAAGAAGGTACCATTTTGCTTTTCTTTGTATCCTTAGCACTTAGTGTAGTGTCTGGAATGCTTAATAAATGTTTGTTGGCTAACACATTCATGTCTCTGTACTACCATTTTCTGCAGCTAGAACATCACATCTCTCTCTCTCTCTCTCTCTCTCTCTCTCTCTCTCTCTCTCTCTCTGTCTCTCTCTGTCTCTCTCTCTCCCTCTCCCTCCCTCCTCTCTCTCTCTCTCTCTCTCTCTCTCTCTCTCTCTCTCTCTCAATCATTTTCCCTAAAGACCAGCTCACTTGCTTCACTTGCTACCACAGCCATGATACCTTCTATGATTTCCCATAGACAAAAGATAAAATATTTGTCTCTCTCCTGGAGTCTTAGAAACCACTCTTTTTCACTCATATTCACACACTCATTTTCTAACTTGTATTATGTTTTGTATTGACTTCAACAAAAGATTTTTCCTTTTAATGAAAGTAGAGTCATATTTGGATTTTGCCTTCACAACCTCTAAAGTACTGCACAACTGAATAAAAATGGCATAAAGAAAAATGAGAGAAAGGGTTGGACTAGACCAAATATAACAGAACAGATTTTCTTCCCTGCTCTACTAAGCTATGAGTGGAACACCAGCATTCACCAAAGAATCTTTCCCATTGTTGGCCATAGAGAATATAATTTTGAGGATGTTGAGATATTGATTTTAAGATGAGCTAAGAAATAGGTTTTATTATCTCCACCCTCAGAAAAAGGCACTGAGAAAGTTTCAATAACAACCGACCTACAGGTCTACTTTCTAATCTCTACAAAATATTTGTGAGAATAACCTAATAGCACATGGAGTGTATCCTGATTGAAGGTATAACATAAGAAGAGAAGTCACAGGAAATGCCAAGTTTAAAGCTTCCCCTTTAATATGGTACCTTCCATCTATATGTTAAAATCATACAAGATTAAAGAATCTTAAAACAAATAAGGAACTGTCAGGAAAGATATAATGACAGATTGCTAAAAAACCATCCCAAAGAGCTAGGAACAGGCCTTCTGCTTTGACCTATAGATTTGGTAACTGTTAAGAAGATCTTTTTTTTCTTTTGGGACTAAAAAGCTCTTCAATCTTACAGATCATTATATTAATATATAAATGAAACATACCCTTCTTTTCAGCTAAACACTCAGCAGGATTAGTGGAAGGGTAAATTGAGGCATGAGTTGGTGAGAGACAAGGGAAAGCAACAAGCATTTATTTAATGCCTACTATACGACAGGCACTGTGCTAAGCAATTTGCAAATATCTCATTTCATCCTCCAAACAACCATGGGAGGTAGGTGCTATTTTTATCCCCATTTTATAATTGAGTAAACTGTAACAGAGAGAGGTTAAATGACTTGCCTAGGGTCCCAAAGATATAAGTCTTTGAGGCCAAATTTAAATTCAGATCTTTCTAATTCCAAGTTCTGCCCTCTATCCACTGTACCAGCTATCTGGAGTTAGGAAGAATATAGTTGGGGAAAGAAACTTCAACTACATCCTAGTTTTTTCCTAGGATCCACTCTGTTGGGGCATCCAGAAGTGTTTAAGTCTGGCCTTCCATCTGCTTTAGCATTCTAATATACTGTAAATATCTGTTTGCTGGTCTTCTGACCTCCACAACACAAGATTTGTAGCCATATTGTCTGTTGCTTTTATGTGTAGTTCAGCCCAGCAATTCAAAAGAGTTAAGATGTATAGTTCAGCTAATCAAAGTTTATCAGGAAAATCCCCACCCAGCCCTCCACTGTAGAGGTGCTATTAGTGCCCTATAATTCTCTAAAATCTAGTAGTGCTCAGGGAATATTTTATCTGGCTGTCCAGTTAATCCTCCCACTGGGTAGGGAGCCTGTCAGGCAGGGAGGAAGCTATACTAGAAGAGACCATAAAACTCAATGAAAAAGGAATCAGGAAAGGTTTGAGTACATAAATTATTTATGCCTGTAATTAAATTAAAAATTACAAAAGGAGCTCAACTTTGGCCAGCCTTTCCAAAAGGGTGGGGGAAAACCTTATGAGTGTCAGATTCATTGGCAGCATTTGTAAATGTCAGGAGAGTCCCTATTTACTATTCTTGGAGACTCAGCTGACACAAATTTCTTTTCTCTGTGCTGAAAATAATGTGCAGGGCTAAAGTGGATCGTGACAGCCATAATTCATGAAAACAAATCAGCTTTTAAATGGCATAATGAATTACAATGGAAGCTGGAATAACTGTAACACACATGACCTCGTGCTTATATGAAATGGAAAAATGATCATAAAATATGAAAAGATATTAATCTTACAGCTTCTGGTTGCAATATCTCTATCTCTATCTATGTACATCTATATATAGATGTACATAGAAATGCAATCAACTACCAATGCGATCTCTTTATTTAATTATATTCATCCTAAATAGACTAGCCACCATTATGTTAGTTATAGTATTTATGCTTATGGAACTAAAGAATAATAGTGTTAAAAAGAAATTATGAAGTCATCAGTTCTAATTTTCTAATTTTTCTAATTTTCTTACTTTCTAAAGTGAGACCCTGTAAGTCAGTTAAACATTTATCAAGCACCTATTATATGGTGAACACTGTGCTAGAGAAAATCACCTTTCCCAGAGTTCGTACACCTACCAAGCAGAAGAGTAAGGACTTCAGTCTAACAGAAGTTAAGCTGCCTAAGGGCAGGCACTGTCTCATTATTATATTAGTATCCTTGGTGCTTGCATGTTTCCCTGCTTACAGCAGGGTGTAAACAAGTGCTTATTGATTGATCCAGGTCTCCTAGTTCATATTTCAATGTTTTTAGAATACCATCCATCCTCTACTGGGTGATTTCTAAGGTATCTGTATCCTTGATTAGGACATTTTAAAAATCTTTTATTGATCAGTCCACTCATTCAATGAATATTTACTGATCAGTCCTTCTATGTTTGAGGCACAGACGAAGGTGTTATAAGGGATAAATAGATAAATAACCCTACTGCACTTCACTAGTAAAACTGATAATTGAAGATAAAAGGTGTCAACATGAATAAGTGGGGGAAAAAACAATTTAAGGGATCATAGACTTTCAGAACTAGATAGGACCATATAGATTATGTAATTTAAGCCCCATTTCTCAAATAAGGAAAGTGAAACCCTGAGAGATTGTGTCTTCCTAAAGCCAGGGAGCCTTTAAGTGGAAGATCTAGGATTAGAATCTAGGCCTTTTAACTGTAATGCTCTTCCACTCTATCTCACAGTAAAGACAATCACTATAATGCCAGATAAGTAGTACAGAAAATGATTGCCCTGAATTTAGAGAGAGAAATCACTGTTTTCTGGGGTGGTTGGAAGAACTGAAGTTAGTTTTGGAGTAGTAGGACCCAGAGAATGAGAAGGAAGGGCAGGAAGCAAAGAATGATCATGTAATGATCAGTCTTATTTTTAAAATTTATTATTATTATTATTTGATATAAATTTATTTATTTTTAGTTTTCAATATTCACTTCCACAAGTTTTTGAGTTCCAAATTTTCATCCCATCTCACCCCCCCTCACCCCAAGATGGCACGCATTCTGAATATCCCTTCCCCTAGTCAGTCCTCTCTTCTATCTCTTACCCCCTTCTCTTATCCCCTTCCCCTTCTATTTTCCTGTAGGGCAGGATAGACTTCTATACCCCATCTCCTGTATTTCTTCTTTCCCAGTAGCATGTGGAAACATTTTTTTAAATATATGTTTTAAAACTTTAGGTTTCAAATTTTCTCTCTTCCTCCCTCCCCACCCACCCTCATTGAAAAGGCAAGCAACTCAATATAGGTTATATATGTGCAGTTATGCAAAACACTTCCATAGTAGACATGTTGTGAAAAACTAACTCTATTTCCCTTAATCCTATCCTGCCCTCCTATTTATTCTATTCTTTCCCTCCTCAGAAGTATTTGCTTCTGATTACCGCCTTTCCCAATCTGCCCTCCTCTCTGTCATCCCCCTGCTCTCTTGTCCTCTTCTCCCCCTATTTTCCTGTAGGGTAAGACAGATTTCCATACCCAATTGAATGTGTATGTTATTCCCTCCTTAAGCCAAATCCTATGAGAATAAGATTCACTCATTCCCTCTCACCTTCCCCTGTTTCCCCTCCACTGTAAGGGCATTTTCTTTTCTGTTTTTTTTTTTGAGATAATTTACCCCATTCTACCTCTCCCTTTCTTCTTCTCCGAGTATCATCCTCTCTCATCTCTTAATTTTATTCTCCAGATATGACTCCTTAATCTTCAACTCACCCGTGCCCTCTACCTATCTATCTATCTATCTATCTATCTATCTATCTATTTATCCACACATATAATTTTTTTTTCAACTACCCTAATACTGACAAAGGTCTCATGATTTATAAATATCATCTTTCCATGCAGGAATGTAAACAGTTCAATCTTAATAAGTCTCTTATGATTTCTCTTTCCTGTTTACCTCTTCATGTTCCACTTGAGTCCTGTATTTGAAAGTCAAATTTTCTATTCAGCTCTGGTCTTTTCATCAGGAATGCTTGAAAGTCCTCTATTTCACTGAATGACCATTTTTTCCCTGAAGGATTATACTCAGTTTTGCTGGGTAGGTGATTCTTGGTTGTAATCCTATCTCCTTTGCCCTCCATAATATTATATTCCATGCCCTGCAGTCCTTTAATGTAGAAGCTGCTAAATCTTGTGTTATCCTGATTGTGTTTCCACAGTACTTGAATTGTTTCCTTCTGGCAGCTTGTAATATTTTCTCCTTGACCTGGGAACTCTGGAATTTGGCTACAATATTCCTAAGAGTTTTCCTTTGGGGATCTCTTTCAGGAGGAGATCTGTGGATTCTTTCAATTTCTATTTTGCCCTCTGGTTCTAATATATCAGGGCAGTTTTCCTTGATAATTTCTTGAAAGATGATGTCTAGGCTCTTTTTTTGATCATGGCTTTCAGATAGTCCAATAATTTTTAAATTCTCTCTCCTGGATCTATTTTCCAGGTCAGTTGTTTTCCAATGAGATATTTCACATTGTTTTCTAATTTTTCATTCTTTTGGATTTGTTTTACAGTGTCTTGATTTCTCATAAAGTCACTAGCTTCCAATTGCTCTATCCTAATTTTTAAGGAAGTATTTTCTTCAGTAACCTTTTGGACTTCCTTTTCCATTTGGCCAATTTTTCTTTTTAAGGCATTTTTCTCCTCGTTGGCCTTTTGGACCTCTTTTGTCATTTGGGTTAGGCTGTTTTTTAAGGTGTTATTTTCTTCAGTATTTTTTTGGGTCTCCTTTAGCAAGCTGTTGACTTGTTTTTCATGATTTTCTTGCATCACTCTCATTTCTCTTCCCAGTTTTTCCTCTACTTCCCTTACTTGCTTCTCAAAATCCCTTTTGAGCTCTTCCAAGGCCTGGGACTGATTCATATTTTTCTTGGAGGCTTTAGATGTAGGAGCTTTGACTTTGTTGTCTTCTTCTACTTGTATATTTTGATCTTTTTCACCAAAGTAAGATAACACAGTCTGACTCTTTTTGTGCTGCTTACTCATGATCCCAGCCAATTACTTGACTTTTAAAGTCTTTGTTAAGGTAAGAGTCTGCTTCCAATTTGGAGAGTGTAGTGTCCCAAGCTTCAGGACCACAAGTACTCCTTTCTGTCCTGTAACTGTGAGGAGGGGTTTCTCTCCACAGCTACTACAAGCTCCACCCAGTGCTTCTCCTTACCCCAGCACGATCGCCCAGAACTTTGACCCAGATCCAAACACAGGCAAAGCAAGAGATTCCTGCCTCAGCCCTGGCAAAGAGATCCCTGCAATCCTTCTCTGATCAGCCACTGGATTTCCCCTCAGTCTGTGGTCTGGAAGCTCAGGAAGCAGCTGCCCCCCCAACCCAGTGCTGCGGTCTTGGGAAATGAAATTGAGACCCCACCTTCCTCTCTGTGCACCTCAGAAACAGACTTTTCCCACTGACCTTCTAAGTTGTCTTTGGCAGTTGTGGAATGAGGAGTCTGGAAACCTCCACAGCTGCCTGCGATTCAGTCCTCTGAGGCCTGCTCCAGGTTTGCTGCGGCCTGTGGGCCCACCACACTGTGCTGCGCTCCCAGCCCATTGTGATACACCTTTCTGATCAATCATCCAGGTTGTCTTGGGCTGGAAATTTGTTTCACTCTGTCTTTTTGTGGGTTCTGCTGCTTCAGAATTTGTTTAGAGCCATTTTTTATGAGTATTTGGAGGGGTTTGGAGGAGAGCTCAAGCAAGTCACTGCTTTCACTCTGCCGTCTTGTTTCTGCCTCCATGCTCAGTCTTATTTTAATCTTTCTTATTTTGTTCTCCTTTCTCCTTTTTACACCTTCTCTGTCTCATTCTTCTTTTCCTTCATTCCTTCCTTCATTGTCAAAAGATCCTTATGTTTTTTTTTTTCAGTTCTTCTATGGCCACATAGAATCCAGGAAGCTTTTCTTGCAGTTGATGTTTAAAACAGGTATAATACCAACAGCAGTCACCAAGAAAGTGGTGGAAGACAAACAATTAGAATTCATACTTGTCTCTAGCTCCTTAGGCCCTCTTACTCTTGCTGGCACTAAAGTGATTACTGCTTACCTGGAATGCAATGGAATTCCATAGAAAGCAGATTCCCCCCATATACTTAGGCTCATGGATTTATGAGTGGAAGGGACAACAGAATTCATCTAGTCTAATGCTCTCATTATATAGATGAGGAAACTGAATACCAGAGGGAATAAGATAATTGTTCAGAGTAACATAGCCATTAATTACAAACCTGGGACCTTTAAACCTAAGTCTAATATTCTTTCTAATGCCTCATACTGTCCTTTATTTTGTCTTTGTCCAGTCATACTTGCTTTAGGCATTTCAGGAGATTTGTAATAATGGGTCCAATGGAAAATTCTCTCTCTCTCTCTCTCTCTCTCTCTCTCTCTCTCTCTCTCTCTCTCTCTCTGTGTGTGTGTGTGTGTGTGTGTGTGTGTGTGTGTGTGTCTCTCTCTCTCTCTCATTGAGTTCTCTGGTCAGATTACATGAGGAATATTGTATTCTTTTTCTGAGTACTACATTATATAAAATACATTCATAATCTAGAATATGTCTAGAAGAAACTGACGAAGTTTCTCACTCTGCAATTTACTATCTATGTAAACTTTGATTGTTAATGTCTCTTAGACTCATTTTCCTCATCAGCAAAATTGGCATTGGTTGTTCCTCTATCGTCCCTTCTAAGTCTAGAACCATGATCCTATGATTATGAGATCACTGGAAATCATGATTTCTGATGCTCATTTACAGATTTTTAGTGAAGAGAAGACTTAGTTAGTAAATGTTGGTTGTCAAGTTCTGTGTTATCCCAAAGAACAAATATTGGAACAATGGCAAAAAAAATTTGGAATGACAGAATTCACCCACATATAAGGCTAAATTTCCTAACAAGGTATGGGTTGTCTAGGGAGGTAGCAAATTCCTCATCCTCATCCTTGGGGGAGCTAGGTGGTGCAGTGGATGGAGCCCTCACCCTGGAGTCAGGAGGACCTGAGTTAAAATCTGTCCTCAGTTACTTACTTAGCTATGTGACCCTAAGCAAGTCACTTAACTCTGTTTGCCTCAGATTCCACATATGTAAAATGAGCTGGAGAAGGAAATGGCAAAATATTCTAATATCTTTGCCAAGAAAATCCCAAAAGGAGCTCCAAAGAGTCAGACATATTAATAGAATAAACAACAACAAAAGAAAGTCTTCAAGTTTATTTTTGGGATTTGGTACAATGGACTCCCACGCAGATATATTTTGACTGAGGTAACCTCAGAAGTTTTTTCCAGCTTGGTGATTCTGAGATTCTATGACCTATTGCAAAAAAATAAAGTGATTTCTCTAATTCATAAGAGAAAATTAAACTCAATTGAAGGTACAGTTGGAATTAAGAAGAATGTCACAATTTCTGAAACAAACAAAATCTCATTTCTTTGCTTAAGAAAATATTTGTTACCAAAAATTTAAAAGTTCTTCACAGCCAGCTCAGTAGCACTGTCAAGGAAAAAAGAAAACGAAAACAAAACTCTGCTCTTTTGAATAGGCTGAAAGCATGTTTTCTTTACCTAGAAGTGTTTCATTTTCTGCTTGTTGGGAGATATGCTTTTTACTTAAATGCTTGATAACTGTCATAGTGTTTACAGAGTTAAGTAGAGTGTGGAAATCACCACACACCCTACATTGTAGTTGGGGCAATGGCTTTAATCAACACATGAGGAAATATTGAGTTTGTTCCTTGGAATCATTGAAAGTTCCCACAGCTTGGTTTAATCCAAGATTTATGTGCTAAATGACCACACTAGCCAGGCTGGAGAATGCCTGTAGCTCACTCAGTTTTGTACACATTATTAGCTTCCTCCATGAGCAATTTTGGTGAAGAGCAGTTGTCTACAGGGAAAGCAGATTTTGGATTATGCATTTTTTTTAGCCTTAAGGTTCAAGCATTTTAATCACAATTTGGAAACCATTTTTTCCCTATGAGTTTTTTCCCCCATTTCTTTTGTGCAACACTGGAAAAAAAAAGATTTATGATGTCTTGAGCTTAGACATTAACTGTTTATTATCTTTTAGTAGATTATCCTCAATAGATGTACAATATACAAGCACAACTTTTAGAGATATGGCTCTGAACAAAATGTAGAAGTAAAAGAATTCTGCATCCTTTCTTTTTGTACCAGCAATCTAAAAGTGTTGCGTTATTGTTGACTTAAGTTTAAGTACTGGATTTAATGTTTGTGTGTTGCAGGATCTTAAGCAATTTAGTTAAAATATTTTGTACCTCAGTTTCCAAATATCTCAACTAGTCAAAGGATTATTTGCATTATCTTCCCCACATATTTTCTGTTAGGAAAAGACTTTAAGTGCAAATAGCATGCATGTTGTTATTATTAACCATTGTAGTTATTGGTGCTCAGTTCAACAACATAGTTATTGGTACTCAGTTGAATTGTTGTCAATTCAAATTTAATCCAGCAACTATTTATTAACTAAGTTGCATGTGCAAAGCATTTTTGGTTAGCATGATGAAGATTCCTGCTAGGCATATATTTGGAGGTCAAAAAAGAAAGACCTCTATGTAATTAAATATTTATAACATCACTATTTGTAGTAAGACTGAATTGGAAATAAATTAGAAGCCCTTCAATTGGGGAATGGCTACTTCTACCACCATTTCCATTATGGTACTTGAATTTGAAAGAATATAATTACAATGTAAGAAATGGTTAATGAGAACATTACAAAGAAACATAAGAAAACTTATATAAACTCATGCAAAATAAAATTCACAGAAACCAGGAAAATAATGTGCACAATTACTAAAATAGTACAAATATGAAAAAACAGCAAAAAACTGAAACAGAATACTTCAGTTTTAACAACCAAACTTGGATATGAAGATGAGATATGATAATGAACCTCTCCCTCTTCTTTGTGGAGATGAAGGCAATCATGTGGAACATGACATATCCTATAATCTTTAGTTTATGTGTTGTTTAGTTTTGCTCACCATCTTTGATTTCTCTCTCTTTTATTCTTTGTTATAAAGTTTGGTTCTCCATACCTAGGAGCAAGAGGAGGAGGGATATATTGATAAATTAAGGTGTTTTAAAATAAACTATATCTATAATTTAAAAAAAATACTGATGTCACAATTAACAACCATCAATTATGGTCTTTATTGTTCTATAACTTCCAGTTAGAGAATATGGATCTAAATCATTAATGATGATTTTTCTGAAGGCGTCACTCTTCTTTTGGTCCTTCTTTGGTTGATCCCTTTTCCATCATCAACTTCATTTCCTGTGGTAGGTAGTTTGTTTTCCTGAGAGTTTGCCTCATAGTTCCTTCGTACTTTAGTTTCAGGACACTGTGAAGAAGAAAATATGATGCTGCTATCTGACATGATAAATATAACAACAATTTTACTCCAAATGGATTTTACCAAACAAATATGTATGTGTACACACACATATTTTTACTATACAGATTTTGAACTAAAAACTTCTCCATACCTCCAATATATGTCTCTAAGAAATTATAAGTGTGATGATGATAATTATCATCATCATCATCATCATCATCATCATTGCAAGATTGTTAATGATATAACAAAAGCACTCAGAAGATCATGTCATGAAGTTTATTACTCATAGACTGGTAAGTATGTGGCTCCTCAGCATGACAGGTACACTGGCAAGGAGGGTAGTGGTGTGGGAATACAGTGGAGGACATACTTTGGTGGAATGCATAAGTGTTCTGAGTCTCTGCCCTTATATCTAATTATTTTTTCTAGGAGATTCACAAAAGTCAAATGAGAGGGGGACCTGAGAGTCAATCAGTGGGAGACTCCAATTCTGATCTCACTTTTTAGTTGTAATTGGGAGAGTTTGATAACCATACATACCTGGATTAGTAAAGCATGTTAAATTGATCATAATCAGGAGAACCTTATATTCCTAGCATAAATAATTCTGACTAAACCAGTTATTAGATACATAGGAATTTCCTGGTACATAAGCCATTGAATCAGTGTTCAAATATGGAGTTACTTCTCTCAGTGAGGGCCTAGCAATAAGCCAGTTCTTATAATCTTCATCATCTTTATCATCATAACCATCATCCAATGGTTCTAGGGAACATTAGAATTTACTAAGTAATGTAGGAAGTATATACATGATTATCCCCCTTTACAAATTAGGAATCTCAGATTCAGGAACAGCAGGTGACTTGTTAGTGAGTGTCATAGCTTGAATTTAAACTCTGATCTTTCAATTAAAAGTCCACATTTCCCCCCACTAATTTCTGAATTCATCATTTAAAAGTTCTACCTTATTTCATATCTTTGATATCACTTCTTATTTTTTTATTTTCATAGTATGAGAATATTCAGAGTAAGCTGATTTTTATAAACATAAACAGAAAATGAAGTGCCTTCATCACAAACATGATAATGTTAAAGAATATTATTATTTCTTATGGCATGCAAAGGGAAAATGGAAATTAGTATTTGATGTTTCTTGTTTATGTAATTATTGTAATTCACATTTCTATAGAGTTTTATGGTTCAGTAATTCTAGAGATGAGAACGCCCCCTCTTCCTACTGATGCTTTGATGTAGGAACTTCAACATGGAGATACATCCAAGATGCAATTATGGCACACTATTCATTAGTAGGAATTCACCAGAGAGTCTCATTCAGATTTCTCTTTCATGCATGCACTAGAATTATAGAGATCCACTGGATAAAAACATTTCTGTGCTTTTTGCCTTTATTTTTCCCAGACTATAATTAGATACATAGTTTTCAATTACATTACCATTACAGGTCAAAACAGTTGTGATGAGATAACTTTTACTTGGTTGAATATTAATGAAATAATATATGCTGAAGTACTATGTATATAATAAGAATGGAAATTAATATAAGCTGTATAATTGTTGTATCCAGAAAATAATAGTACCTACCAATTTGTCTAGAGAACATTGTGGGAATGTGTGTGTATTTTAATTTTACCTTTAATTAGATTTAGATTATATGTTTTATTGTAGTACTTTAGACAAATTAACTGAAAACTTCCTTATGAAATACATATATTTTTCATGAGGTTTATCTAATGGCATAGAAACCTTAAATAATCAACCAATTTGGCTTAATTTTTTTTTTGAGGTCCACACCTTTTTTTGGTTTTATTACTTTTTAAGATAGTCTACTTATTTTACTGAATGGAGAGCATAGATACATATGCCTTATGGGTTGAAGGAAAACACTGGTAAATTTGTGGTGCCATATTTGTTTTATTTGAGTCATTAGAAATGCTAGTCTGGACCTCCATTTAAAGTCACCTATCATCTTTATGGCCTCATAGTAATTTTCACCCAGGAGAACTGTTTCCTACTTGAAGGTGACAGGATAATGCAGTCAATCCCAGACCTCTCTCTTGGAACTGTAGTTTCCATTTGAGAAGTAAAGCTAAATTATATTTTTCCTTTTTCTTTTAAAAAAAAATATTGTTGTGAAAGGCCTTCATAAATACACAATTGGATGAAACCTGTCAGGAATCCATAAAATAGTGTTTATTTGCTGAATTACATAGCTTTCCATTTGGGGGTATGTGTTATCAGTTACTTAGATTGAAGTCACAGGCCTATAATAAGCCTAGAACTTTATGGAAGATGGCTAATTTTCCTAATGTCCAAGAACTGTACCAAAATGGTCTTTGTTAAGGGCAGAGACAAGATGGCAGAGAAAAGGCAGGGACTCAAATGAATTCTCCCTCAAACCCCTCTGAACACCTTTAAATAATTCCATGAAACGATTCCTGGAGCAGCCGAATACACAAAAGGATAGGGTGAAATAATTTTCTAGCTAAAGACAACTTAGAAGCTCAGAAGGAAAGGTCTATTGCACCTGGTGGAGAGTAGAGCCCAGTCCAGTGCAGGTCACACCAGCACCTACACAACCCCAGCAAACCAGAAACAGGCCTTGGAAGCTGCTGAATCACCAGTGGCAGTAGCTGCTTTCAGAGCTATCAGGCTCCATTGTAAGAAAGTCAAACAACTGGTCAGAAGGAGATCACAGGGGTTTCTTTGCTAGCACTGAGGCAGGACTCTGTTGCTTTGCCCACATTCAGATCCAGGTTACAGTGCTGGGTTTCAGTCCCAGGGTGAGGAGGAGCATTAGCACACTAGAGCTTGTGGCCCCAGGGGAGCAAGAATATTCATCACAGGTCCAGAGCAGAAAAGAGTGCTTGTGGTTACTCACAGACCAGATCATAGGCCAGGATAAGAGTAAACATACCTCTCCTTAGATCATGCCACCTTGGAAGAACCAAAAATTTACAGGTCCCTAGAAGTATCTCTGAAAACAGCTGCACAGAACCCCTGAAGCTTGGGACAGATCCAGGGGAAATAATTTTAAAAATTATTGCAGTACCTAAAAGCCATAATAAAAAAGACATTATTTTCAAGAAATCATCATTAAAAACTGCACTGATATTGTAGAACCAGAGGGTAAAGTAGAAGTTGAAAGAATGCACCAATCACCTCCTGAAATGGATCACAAAAAGAAAACTCACAAGAATATTATAGCCAAATTCCAGAACCTGCAGGTCAAGGAGAAAATGATGCAAGCACTTAGAAAGAAACAATTCAAGTATCATTAAGTCACAGTCAGGATAACACAAGATTTAGTAGCTTCTACATTAAAGGATCAGAGGGCCGGAAATATGACATTCTTGAGGTCAAAGGAGCTAAGATTACAACCAAGAATCATTTACCCAGCAAAACTGAGTGTAATCCTTCAGTGGAACAAAATAGACATTTCATGAAATAGAGGACTTTCAAACATTCTTGATGAAAAGACCAGAGCTGAATAGAAAAACTGACTTTCAAATACAAGACTCAAGAGAAGCATAAAAAGGTAAACAGGAAAGGGGAATAATAAGGGACTTAAGAAGGTTAAACTATTTTCATTCAACCACAAGTACTTTCTCATTAATAGGGCAGTTAGAAGGAGTATATATAGACAGAGGATATAGGTGTGAGTTGAACATGAATGGGTGATATCCGTATATACATATATATATATATATATATACATATATATACACACACACATATATATAATTAATCAATCAATTAATTAATTAATTAAAGGAGGAGAAAGGAATGTTTTGGGAGAAAGGGAAAGGGAGAGGTAGAATGGGGTAAATTATCTGACATAAAAGAGTCAAGAAAAAGCTTTTACAGTGGAGGGGAAGAGGGGGGATATGAGGGGCAGTAAGTGACTGTTACTCTCATCAGAACTAACTCAAAAACGGAATAACATATATGCGCAATTGAGTATTTAAATCTATTTTGCCCTACAGAAAAGTAGGACTAGAATGAAATAAAGAAGGGGAAGATGATAGAAGGGAGGGAAGATTGGAGGAGGGGATAATCACAAGCAAAACACTTGAGGAGGAACGGAGTGAAAGGAGAGAAAGAATAGAATAAACAAGGGGAAATATAGTAGAGGGAAATACAGTTAGCAATAGTAACTGTGGAAAAAATTTTTGAAGCAAGTTTCTCTGATGAAGACCTCTTTTCTCAAACACAGAGAACTGAATCAAAGTTATAAAAGATAAGAGCAATTCCCCAATTGACAAATGATCAGACAAATGAACAAATTTCAGATGAAGTAATCAGTTATCTGTAACCATATGAAAAATGCTCTAGCTCATTATTGATAAGGGAAATGCAAAAAAAAAATTCTGCCTATTGGATTGACTAATAGGACAAATGTTGGAGTAGGTGTGAGAAAAATGAGACATTAATGCACTGTTGGTGTACCTGTGAATTGATTGAACCATTCAACAGAGCAATTTGGGAAAATTTCCAAAGGTCTAAAACCCCCACACATACCCTTTGACCTAACAATAACACTTCTAGGTCTGTATCCTAAAAGAGATTAAAAAAAAAAAGGAAAATAACCTATATGTACAAAAATATTTACAGCAGCTCTTTTTTTTTTTTTAAATTGAGGGGATGCCCATCAATTGGGGAATGGCTGAACAAATTGTGGCATGTGATTATGATGGAATACTATTGTACTATAGGTAATGATGAGCAGAATACTCTCAGAAAAACCTGGATGGACTTGCATGAGCTGACACAAAGTGAAGTGTGCTATGTACACAGTTACAGCAATATTTTAAGATGATTAGCAATGAATGACTTAGCTATTCTCAGCAATACAGCGATCCAAGACCACTCTGAAGTACTTATGATGAAAAATGCTATCCATCCCCAGAGAAATGTCTTATGCTATCTGAATACAGATTGAAGCATACTTCTTTTTAATTTTATTTTTCTTGAGTTTTCTTTTTTTTGGGTCTGTTTTCTTTCACATGACTAAATGGAAATGTTTTGCATGACTACTCATGCATAATCTGTAATCAAATTGCCTATTTTCTCAATGAGGGGGTATGGGGAGAGAAGAAAGTATGGAATTTGGAACTCAAAGTTTTAAAAATGAATGTTAAAAATGTTTTTACATGTAACTAGGGAAAAATAAAATACTAAATTAAAATTTAAAAATGTTACATGGAGGGCAGGGTAGCTGAAAGGATGATAATTCTTGAGCCTCCCTAATTCACTAGATTTCCATCCAGAATTGGCATAAGACACAAATGAACCAAAAGACCTCTACTTGTTTTGTTTGAGAAAGAAAATTTCTAGTCGTGGGGAGAGCACGCTCTGTGTTGGGAAAGTGGGAACTAAGCAGCATACTTTTAATCAATAGATTTCACCACCCACTAAGTTAGTAAAGCTATAGATGTAAGATAACAGGAATAACAATGTGTTACGATTTTTAAATATTTTAAAATACTTTTATATTTTTTCAATTATCTGTTGTAAATCTTTGTGAGGTCTAAAGAATATTTTAAATTAATATTAATAGAATTAAATGGCAATTAGTTATTAGGCAGCCAAGTAATTGTGTATGGTCCTTTAAAAATCAAGGAAGAATTTATGAAGAATCAATTAAGCTAAGAGTTAACTGAGGAATGTGACCCCTGACAGAAGAAGTCTTTTCTTTCCCAAAGACTAGCCCAACATCTGCTACATAATATGGTCTCAATAAAGGCTTTCTATATTGATTTGAATCAAAGTGATTTGGCAAGGTTCCTTCAGCTAATAAGTAGTTGAGATAAGATTTGAATTCCATATATTGCACTGTATTCACTATACAACATTGCCTCTTTTTCTCTCATAACAAACAATAGGGGTGGGTAATGCAGCATTGGTATTGCTGTTTTACAGAACAGGGAGCTGAGGAACAGTATGTTTTCTAGAGATTTTTAACATCAAAATGTTAAAGTTCAATCAGCTGCTATTTTTTTCAATCTCGATAAAACAAGATTAAATTACTGATCATCTGTTAAAGGTTATCATAGACTCTCTCCCTTTCACAGTATACTTCTATTTGTGGTGCCTTCTTTTTTTGTTTTTTCCTGTGAGATGATTGAATTGGAATCATGCACAGAACACAGACTTCTAGCTTTGCCACTCACTGAAATTTTAATACAAAATGGAGTACTGAAGAAGCATTAAATTGTTATTAATTCATTGTTTCTGGTAAATGGAAATTCATATAGCACCATAAGTTTCCTAAATAATTACAATTAAGGACACTACACACTATGGAAATATAAATATATTAGTAGTTATGCTTCTGATAACCTTTCTCTCTTCCTTCCCATTCCAGATTTTAAAAATGCACCTGTTGTTTCAATAAAGGACAGACTAAAACATTTTAGTCATCTTGGCAGACTGTGGGATAATCCTGTAATCCAGGTAGATGAAAGGAAATGCAGATGTATTTTTGTTCTCTTGAGAATGGTTGCCTGTCAAAAAATAAATTTTCTATGTAACTTTCTAAAAAGAGAGGGAAATTTTCTTGCTGGTACATGTTCTGGTTCTCTATCTCTTTGCCTCTATGTCTCTGACTCTGTCTCTATCTGTTTCTGTATCTCTGCCTCTGTCTCTCTCTGTATCTCTGTGTGT
This sequence comes from Phascolarctos cinereus, assembly GCF_003287225.1. Taxonomy (NCBI): domain Eukaryota; kingdom Metazoa; phylum Chordata; class Mammalia; order Diprotodontia; family Phascolarctidae; genus Phascolarctos; species Phascolarctos cinereus. The sequence continues at coordinate 178,555,583 of NW_027555625.1, forward strand.
CTCTCTCTGTGTCTGTCTCTCTGTCTCTCTATGTTTCTCTCTGTCTGTCTGTCTGTCTGTCTGTCTGTCTGTCTGTCTCTCTCTCTCTCTCTCTCTCTCTCTCTCTCCGTATCTCTCTCTCTCTCTCTCCCTCCCTCTTCACCAAGGCTTTCCCCAATACAGGGCATCTTTCATGGAAACTGGGAAAGTGCTAAAGCTCATGTCTGACAATTTCATTCTTTCCTTCCTGACTCAATAAACTCAAGCAGCTCTCTGTTGCCAACAGGATTAAAGATAAAATACTGTTATACTTTTAAGGATCTTCAAATTACAGTTTCTTCCTGCTTTACATTTTACTTTCCTCTACATACATTTACTAAATGATCCAAGAATACTGACCTTCTTCCTTTTCCCTCCACATGACACTTCATTCACTAACTCTATGCCTTTTCACTAGCTGTCCCTTGTGTCTAGAATTCTTTCTCTCCTCATCTCAAATCCTACCTTTGGTAAGAAGTTTCTCCTAGTTTCTGCCTTTCTTCCTTCCCCAATGTTAAGGCATCCCATTGTATTTATTTCACATGTACAATTCTTTGCATGTTATTTCCCCAGATAGAATGTGACTTAAATCAGGGACCGTGTTTTTGCCTTTCTTGGTAAGATCACTTTTTCTGGCTAGTGACTGGCAGATGGTCGGTATTTAACAAATGCTAACTGATGGAGTACTACTTACCCTTTTCTTCTGTCTCCTCTCCTCTTATTTCTTTCTTTCCTCCTCTCCCTCCCCTTTCTTATTCCTTCTCTTCATAGCTGCAAAAAGGACACAAATGACCAAAGCAGAAGGCTAAAAAGTTATAACAATTGATAATGAGTGCTTATGCAATGCTTTGGAGTTACTAGGGATTTTCCATATGTGATCTCATTTGACTCTCAGTCACAACATCCCCATGGGGTAATTGGTGTGGGTATTATTATCCTCATTTATGAATAAGAAATCCAGTTCAGAGAGTGTGGCTTAGATCTAAGATCATATAGCTAGTAAGTAGGTGACATAATTAGTCCTAGAATGGTAGCTTTCTGATTCTGAATCTAGAGCCCTAGCATACTTTTTACCTCTCACATTCATATTTGACAATTGTTTGGAAAGTTTAAACATTTATAGACGAAGTAAATAACACAGTGATTTAGCCACCTGTAACAGCATTTGCAATAGTGAAAGGGAATGTTATCTGGCCCCAACATCATTGGAACCAAAGGATCATCATGCTGGCTGGGAAGTGACCCCTTCCTCTTTCATTATTTCATTCAAGTTCCTCCTGAAAACAACAATTAAGGTTGATGACTCCTTGATGGGGACCATTTATTTATCATAAGTATATAAATAACTGGGTTCACTAGGTAGAATAAAAAACAAACCTTTGTGTTAATGTATTTTACCACAAGCATAAAAACAACAACAACAACAACTAGGACAGGAGTATTAGGGGGGAAAAAAGCAAGCCCAAATAAAACATGAGGAGTAAGCAAGTTTGTTTCTGGAATAAATATTTTCTTTTGTTCCTCTTGTTCCACATTTCTGGTCCTCTCAAATCACCTTCCCCTCTCTGCTGTCCCCTTAATCCTATTTAAGGCACCTAGAAGCACACATCTCTGGACTTTTCTGACCCTCCCCTTTTGCTTTTCTTTTTTGAAATTTTATTTATTTTGTTCTGAACTTAAGAAATAAAACAAACGTTACTACGTTTGCACATGAAACTACGAATCTGTTATGCACTGCTTGATATTCTTTTAAATATATAATAGTGTTACCATGTAACTTTCTTTTTTCCTTTTTTCTTCCCTCCCCCCACCATATAGACAACTACTATTAAACACAAATGTGTATATATGTAAAATAATTTTATACATACTTCTATGTATCAGTTCTTTCCTTGGATTCAGATCATGTCTTCCGTCCTTTTCACTATCAAACCTTTCCTAATTTGTGTCCCATTCCCTACATATGTTGCTGATAAAGAAGATGATACTAAATTATTGATGTCTTAACATGTATATCTCATATGTACATTTTAATGAGCCCTTAATGTATTTATTCAAGAGAGTCAATGGATAGCAATACAGTGAATGATGAAAGAATTTATGTATATGATCATTTCAGTCTAAACTATAGGAATCATATCTATATAAAACAAAATGAACATGTTGCATTAAGTAAGCCTGTGTTCCATTTATCCATTCGTCTTTCATTTATTTTGTTATTCAGTAAACTTTAATAGTTGTCTACTTTATTAAGAGCAGCATGCTTGTGTAGCATAAAATAAACAATTCTGAATAAAGTTTAAGATATTGATTTACTATTCTCATTATGAATATATCCTTGCTTCCATTTCCCTTATCCAGAGATGAAAAGGTTGTAGGGTAGCAAATACAGAATGGTATTTGAAGTCAGGATCATCTGGGTTCAAATCCTAGCTCAGACTCCCACTAGCTGTGTGACCCTGGACAAATCATTTAAGCTCTTTCCAATTCATATTTCTCATTGATAAAATCAGTATTTTGGACTCAATGTTGTTTGAAGTCTCTTCCAGCTCTATTTAATATCTTATTCTATGAACTTTTCTCTGACTTGTTTCTCCTTTACAATTAGAATTAGGATAAAAGTACCATGATGGGAGAAATCATGTTTTGCCTCTTTTTGTATCTCTACAACTTAGCACCATGCCTAGCACTTAGTAGGTCCTTAATAAATATTGAATCACTGATTAACTGACTGGCTTGTCCTTCAGCAGTAATGAAGTTACTGAGATCATGCTGGACCAGTGTGCTAAGAACAAAGTAGAAGCATGGCAACTCTAGCTAGGATGTTTGCTTGCCTTTCCATTAGCTTCAGGTGCTTAAAATGGCATTGCTGTTTCTGCCGCTAGAAAACTAGTAATAATAACTGATTCTTTACGCTCTTTCAGTCTTCATAATTGGGCTGTCCTAAAATCACATTGATTCCTTTTGTATATCATTGTTTGCTTCAGGCCTTTGTTGTCATTCCAACATTTAGATGATGGTAACTAAATAGTGTATTACAATCCCTTTAATCTTAAATAATTTTTACATGTATTATCTTACTTAATTTCACAACTGCCAGAGAATAATAGAATATCAGAATTTCTAGAGACTTCACAGGCCATCTGGTCCAACCCTTATCCACCCAGAAATACCTTCTATAACATACCCAACATGCAATAATCCAGCCTCTGCTTGCAAACCTGAAGTGAGGGGGGTGGGACACAATATATACTAAGGCAGGCCATTTCACTTTCTGGATACTTTAAGTCAGAGCTGTACAACTTGTAAACTTCTTTGGGTCACAGATAGGTTTGAGACAGAATGATAATGGTTGGTTGCTGCAGATCACATGACAGGTTAGGCTAGAAACAGGTTGGCTGCCATGGGCCAGGTGACAAACAAGAGAGTACACAGTGGCAACCCTACTTTTTCACATGCCCCCAAAATCCTTTGGTGGGTTGCAAGTGGCCCACAGTCTGTACGCTGCTTTAAGTTAAGAGGTTTTCCTTATATGGAGTCTAGAGCTTCATCTTAGTAATTTTTATGCAGTGATCTAGTTCTGTCCAGTGGAATCAAATATACTCTTTCATATGACAGCCCTTGGAATATCTGAAGACAGTTCTCAATTAATAAACATCCACAGTTGCATTAACTGATCTTAGGATTATAAGATAATTCAGTCATAGATTTAGTGTTGGAAGGCACCTTGAAGCCCATCAATTTTTAAACCCTATGATAATAAGAAAACAATAATAATAAATTGAAAACGTTAATAATTATTTTATAGTTTACAAAATGCATTACACATTTTATCTACTTTTGTCCTAACAACCCTGAGAAGTAGGTGGTATTATTAATTTTACATATGAGGAAACATATTATTAATTCATACATATGAGGAAACTAAGGCAGAAAGAAGTTAGTGAGGATCACACTTGACTAGGGTCACACAACTAGTAAAGTCTTTCATGTAGGATTTCAATTAAGATCTTCAGATTCCAGCTCCTGTGCTCTATATACTATCCTAGCCAACTGCCTAAGTATGCATCCTCAGTGTATTTATTCTGCAATATTGTGAATTACAAACACTTTATGCCACATTGAATTGCAAGGCCAATGTTTAGATCTTTAGTTTTAGTGAACTGAAATCTAAATTGTACGAGTATATACAGTCTGCCTTTCTTCCTTTTTCCTTGTTAACTCTTATTTTGATGCCTACAAATTTGTTCATATTTTTAGTGTCTCTGCCTACCCATTGTCTTCCCAAACATCATATCAATAGTTTTATATGGAAGTAAGATTTTTAATGTATCTACTTATTGATTTATATTCTTTTTTTCCCTGAAGAGCAAAGAATCATGCATTAGAAATCATAGTGCTCCTTATATGGTATAACATGGATAATTACAGAGATATTGCTATCAGAAACCACTGACTAGATTGTTCAATGTACACAGACGGGCTTAGAGTCAGAAAGACAAGTGCAAATCCTGTTTCAGGCACTTACTAGTTATATAATACTGTGTAAAGTATTTAATTTATCTAAGGCTCAGTCTCCTCATCTTTTTTGACTCATTAGCCTCTAAGTATCCTTCTTACTCTTTATCTATCATGTTGAGCTTATGATTTATATAGTGTTTTATAGCTTAAAATGTATTTTATAAACATGATTTCACTTGAGCCTCACAACAATGAAAATAGTTAATATGAGATCTTTCTCTATTTGACATATGAGAAAACTTAGGTACTAAGAGATGATGTAGCTAGTAAATGGCAAAGTTGGTACTTGAGCCAGTAAGTGGCAAAGCTGATACTTGAACCAAAGTCCTGTGGCTCTAAAGCAAATGTACATTCTTAGAGTGCCAAAACACTTTTCAGTGTTAGCCACTCAACCAACATTAACTTGAATGAAGGAAAGATCATAGTTTCTAAGAGGTCTATTCCACATTTAGAATATCAAATTTTAATAAGTGTAATTTTATGATATAATAGTGGGGCTTAGAAGTCACTATTCAATACCTGTATCTTTGTAAAAAAAAAGAAATAAAACATTTTTTTCACATTTTTTTTTATTGCTAGTGTCAGATTAGATAAAGTGAGTACTTTATTCTTACCAGAAAACATGTTTTGTTAATATAAGTACATTTTTCTGGACTAAATAAAGACATTTATGACAATTTGAAGATTTGGTTATAAAAATTAGTTTAATTTGGCAATAAGAATTATTCAATGTTCCATGTTATGGAACACTTCCTGTTGTTATCAGGACTAATACAAAATAGTTTCAGTTAATTTCCTTTGACATAGATGGTTTTCATTTATAAGAGTTTCCTTTGCATGCAATGGCAGTCCCCTCACCTCCACCATCTAGCTTTGCCTGTGTAATCCCTGCCCTGCCTTCAAATTCTGGCATGCTGTAGTGAAAACTGTATATGGAGATCAGAGACCTAAGATCAAATTCTGACTCTGCTACTTACTCTGTATGCAATCTTGCCAGCTACCTATACAGTGTAAACAGCACCATACTACATACTAGGAGGGATACAAAATTAATAAGGGATGGTTCCTGCCACTAAGATGCTTGTAGGCTAGGAGGGTATAGGATAGCATACTGCAAAAATACAGAATATTACATGATAAATGTATTGAAGAAATGCAAATAAAATGCAGCAAGATGTCTGAGGGTGAAGGTCATTACAAACAAGGAGAAGTAGTGTAGAGAGAAGTATATGGGTATAGATCAGGCAAGGTCTGCTGGAAAGCATAGTATTTCAAAGATGGATAGGATTCCAAGAGATGAAAATGATGAGAGAGCACATTCTACTCTTGGGAGAATGTTGTGAAAAGGAAGTGAGGCACAAAAATGCAATGCATGTTTGTCAGGCAGAAAGTTATCCAGTTTGGCTGTAACATTTAAGAAATAAGATAACCTAGAAAAATGAGCTGTTCACAAATAGAAGAAGGCCTAGAAAGTCAAGCTAACTTGAACTTTACTTGACAGTCAGAAGATACATACATATATATATATATATATATATATATATATATATATATATATATATGCACACATACATACATACATGTGTATGTATATGTGTGCATATATACATACATATATACATGTATATATGAAAATTTAATTCAGCAGTAGGATGAAAGATAAATCAGAGAAAAGAGAGAGTAATCACTCAGTCAATAAAAATTTATTAAGTACCTTTTGGGAAGCTAGGTGGTAGACAAGATAGAGCACCAAGCCTGAAGTTAAGAAGACCTGAGTTCAAATCCAGCCACAGACACTTACTAGCTTTGTTACCCTAAGCATGTCTCTGAATCCTGATTGCCTCAGTTTCCTCATCTTCAGTATGAGCTGGAGAAAGAAATGACAAACTAATCCAATATCTTTGCCAAGAAAATCCCAAATTGGGTCATAAGGAATCAGAACTGAAACAACTAAACAATAACAAAACATCTTCTATATTCCTGGCACCTTGCTAAACACTGGGGATACAAAGAAAGGTAACAATCCCTGTTATTGAGGAGCTCACAGTCTAATGGGAGAGAAATCATGCCTGGCACATAGTAGGTGCTTAATAAATATTTATTGATTAATTTATTAATAATAAGCAGAAGAAATTAAGTAGGTTTAGGAAAGGCATTCTGTAGAAGGTGAATTTTAACTGGGACTTGAAGGAAGCTAGGGCAACCAGGAGGTGAAGATGAGGAAGACAAAAAATTCCAAGGATGAGTGGCAGTGAAAATAACCAAAGTTGGGAGATAAAGTATCTTCTTTGGAGAACAGCAAGGAGGCCATGGTCACTGGATTACTGAGTATGTTGAGGATGGAGTGTGAAGTATAAGAAGTATAAGAAGACTGGAAAGGAAGAGAGGGCAGCTTATGAAGAACACCAAATGAAGGATTTTTATTTTATCCTTGAGGTGATAGGAATACCCTGGTGATTATCAAGTAGGAGAAGGGTATGAGCTGATCCATGTTTTAGGAAGATCACTTTGACAGCTTAGTGAAGGATAGACTACAGTGTGAAATGTTTGAGGCATAGAGTCCAATAAAAAAAATACTATTGCAATAGACCAGATGTGAGGTGGTGAGGACCTACCACAGGTTTGTGACAGTGACAGAGGAGAGAATGAGGAACACATGAGAAGTATTACCAAGGCATTATCAAAAGGAATTGGCAACTGATTTGATTTCAGGGATGAGAGAATGAGGAGTTAGGGTGACAACTAATTTCTAATCCTGGGTAACTGATTTGATGATGGTAACCTCAATGGTAACAGAGGAGCCTAGACAGGTGATGATCAACCTTTAAAGTAAGATGGTTGCAGTGTTATAAACAGGAGACAGAAGCTAGATATGTGGTGGAATTCTACTTGATGGGACTTGATAACTGATTACATATGAAAAGGGGGAGAGAAGAAAGAAGGGGGAGAAAGTTAATGAATATGCAGACCTGGTGAAGCCTGGCTCCACTGAAGAAGATCAGAAGAAAAATGGAAAATATTGTGGGGAACTTTGGGATCTGTTGGGATTGAGGTCCCAGTGTAACAATGAGGTAATGCCTCACAGGATGTTTGAGATATGGGTTTGGAGCAAGAAGAGAAACTAAAAGTAGAGGTACATATTTGGAAGTTATCCTCATGGAGGGGCAGTTGAAGCTATAAGAGTGAATTAAATTCTAAGAGAGGACATACGGACAGAAGAAGAAAAGATTTTTACCTTAATGGGAAAGGAATAGGATAAAAAGATGGAAGGAGAACCAAGAGAGTCTTGACCTTAGAGAAATAAGGCACAATGCCTTGGAACTGTAATTTTCTTATGTATAACATGAAGGAGTTGAATAGATTATCTCTAAGATTATCACCAACACTAAAATATCATAATACTCAATGTTTTAAGCTACATAAAATTTTTTCCTGTTCTTCCATTTCCCATAGTCCCCAGACCACAAATGACTCATCCCTCATCATACTGTCCTAGCTCTTTCTATATATCTTTGACACCACTCTCTCATGGTACTTTTCCCGTATATCTGACACTTCCTCCATATTCTTTGTTGGCTCATCGTCCATTGCATGCCCTCTAACTGAGAATGTTCCCCAAGGTTCTGCATTAGTCTCTCTTCTCTTCTTAGTCTATATACATTTGGTCTACATAATCACATTAATTCTTATGGATTTAACTACCATATCTATACATACTACTCTGTCTGTCTGTCTGTCTGTCTCTCTCTGTCTCTGTCTCACACACACACACACACACACACACCCCCAAAGTAGCTGCTCTTATCTTCAGTCCCTCATCACTAGCTACCAATTGGACATTTGAAACTGAATGTTTCAGAGACATTTAAAACTTAACATATCCAAAATTGATATGAATATCATTTCTGCCAAACCTCCCCTCTTCCAAACTTATTATTATTATTACTATTATCATTATTATTATTATTATTTTGCAATACTGTCCTACTTGGTCCACCAACTGTAATGTCTGTTCTCTCCAGGCCATTCTCTGTGCTCATGACTATGTCACTCCCCTACTTATCCAACCCCAGTGGCTCCCTGTTGCTTCTATCATGAAATATAATTTCCTGTGTTTTAGCTACTTAAGTCCCTCACAAGCTACCACCATCATTCACTACTACTCCCCTTTTTACACTCTGCATTCTAACCAAACTGATTTTACTCTTTTTTTCATGCATAGCATCCCATTTTCCATCTCCTTTACTTTGCACTGGCCATGCCATATTACAGAAATATATATATTGCTTTCTTCACATCTTTCAAGAGACAGTTCAAAAATCACCTTTTCTATGAAGATTCTCTTCCTACTAGCTACTATTCCATTTCCTCTCAATCTACCTTATATTTAACCACTCTGTGGTTATTTGTATTTATTCACTTTTTAAAAGCTATTCCTAAAGATCTAATGAAGTTGTAAGCTTTATTAATGTATAGATCCTTATTGCAGTAATGACAATGGAACTACTATTCACCAGATCTACATAGCTCTATGTATTTTTGCTTTGTTTTGTTTCTGTTGGCAATCAAGGTTAAGTGGGCAGGGTTAAGTGAGCTGCCTAGAGTCAAACAGCTAATAAATATCTCAGGCTGGATTTGAACTCAGGTCCTCCTCATTCCAGGGTGGTGTTCTATCCACTGTGCCACCTAGATATCCCCAAATATTTAAAAATATATTTTCTTTCTATTTCTACTCCCTTTTCCTTCTCATCTCATATGTAAGTAGTGATCAAGTCTCATTAACCACATCTCCATCATATTTCTTACTTAGTTTAAAACTGTACTCAGAATTGTGAGATACACTATATTCTGTTTATACTAATATTACCTGTATATACTTATATTATATATATATATATATGCAATTGCCATGCAAGTTAGTATTGTTTAATTTTTACTTCTTTTCCTCAGCTGCTAGTGCAGTGTTGGCCATATGGTAGATGCTGGACAAATACTTGTTGTTGATTCATTTGTTTATTTGAACTTTCACAATAAAAATAATAGAGTGGCATTATACATACTTTTGTATATATTTTATGTCTCTTCCTTAATTATAAGCCCCATTGAGGCAGGTACCTTGGTTTTTTTGGCAGCATATTGTATTAGAAATAGGTCTGGGGGGCAGCTAGGTGGTGCAGTGGATAGAGCACCAGCCCTCAAGTCAGGAGGACCTGAGTTCAAATCCTGCCTCAGACCAAACACTTGACCGGCACTAGCTGTGTGACTGCAGGCAAGTCACTTAGCCCTGATTGCCTCACTAAAAAAAAAAAAAAGAAAAGAAAAGAAATAGGTCTGGTATTAGGGTCAGGTGACCTAAGTTTAAGTCCTTGCTCTGATGCTTAGCAGTGTAACCTTGAGTAACTCCTCTGAGACTCTCACTTGTAAAATAGAAATAATAAAACTTGCTCTGCTTATTCCATGCTATTCTGTTAACATTTCTTTGTCAATCTTAAAGTGTTACAGATATGTGATTTGTTGTTGTTTCTCATCCTATTCTTTGTCATCATCATCATCCATCTTCCTCCTCCTTATCATCCTCAATATCAACAACAACATCCTTATCATTTTGGTCCAGACCTGTAATTTCATTAATGTGAGGAGCTCTTACTGTGGATACTCCTTGGCCAATGTAAATTAGCAACTTACTAGTAATTCACAGACTTAGAGAGATGATTGGTACACTGAATGGTGGGATTATTTACCATTGGTCAGATAACTGTAGTTGAAAGACACAAAACTTAAATGTGTATTTTTTTCTGACTCAAAGCCCAAAGCCCTCTTTCCACTAACTTTACTGTGTTATCTTTATTACCGTTGCTATTGTAGTAAGTTATTTCATGTCCTCAAGATTTGACTACCATAGATACCAAGAGCTAACAAGGAGAGCAGAAAACTGGAGTAAATTTTTTATAGCAACTGTCTTAATTAAAAGTCTTGTTTCTCAAATATATAGAGAACTGAGTAAAATGTATAAGAATGTAAGTAATTCCTTAATTGATAAATGGTCAAAGAACATGAAAGGGCAGTTTTCAGACGAAGAAATCAAAGCTCTTTATAGTCATGTGAACAACTGGTCCAAATCACTTTGAATTAGAGAAATGCGAATTAAAACAACTCACACCCATCAGATTGGTCAACATGACATAAAAAGAAAATTATAAATGTTGGAGGAGATGTGGGAAAATTGGGACACTAATACACCATTGGTGGAATTGTGAACTGATCCAACCATTCTGAAGAACAATTTGGAACTATGCCCAAACTACTATAACATCGTGCATACTCTTTGATCCAGCAATACTGCAACTAAGCCTGGAACCTGAAGGGATTTTTTAAAAAAGTGTTTGTGTGTGTGTGGGTGGTGAGGAGGATAAGGACCTATTTGCACAGGGGTATTTATAACAACTTTTTTGTGATGGCAAAGAATTTGAAATAGAAGATATGCCAATCAATTGATTGAACAAGTTGTAGCATATGATTGTTATGGAATACTATTGTTCTGTAAGAAATGATAAGCAGGATGATTTCAGAAAAACCTGGAAAAATTTACATGAACTGGTGTAGAGTGAAGTAAGAAGAACCAGGAGAACATTGTACAAAGTGATAGGAATATTGTAGGATGATCAACTGTGAATAACTTAGCCATTATCAGCAAAAGAATGATTCAAGAGAGTGCCAAAGGACTCATCATGAAAAATGCTATCTGCTTCCAAGAACTGATGACTGATGAAGTCTGAATTTAGACTAAAGCATGATATTTTTATTTTCTTTCCTTCCTTCTCTCCTTCCTTCCTTCTTTTCTTCTTTCCTGTCTCAAAACTTTTTTTTCCCCTCAATATTACTAATATGGAAATGTTTTACATGAATGCATATGTATAACCTATGTTAGATTGCTAATAGTCTCAGGGAGGAGGGAGGGAGATAATTTCGAACTCAAAATTAAAAAAAGAATATTCAAAATATTCCCCACATAATTGTGGAAAATAATTTTAAAAAAGAGCTAACATTGGTACCAACATATTACCAGTATCAGAGACTCAAAATCTAAAAAAGCCATACCCAATTCTTCCCAAACAATTTTTAAGATCTTATCCGTGTCAGAGTTTTGTTAATACCTCTTGCTATTATTTCCATTCTATATCTCTTCTTCTTTATACAAGCTATCACTACTATGGTTAGGTTTCACTAGCTATCACGCAGACTATTGTAATAGCCTCTTAACTAGCCAGTATTACTGCCTCTAGTCTCCAACTTTTTTCTAACTAAATACTTCTGTTATTATTATATGTTATACCTTTTCTTCATTATATTGAGCGTCTCTTGAGGGCAATGAAACTGTTACTTAGTTATTTTGTACCTTAGTGGTAAACATAATGACTGAAACCCTGAATGAACATAGATGCCCATAAGTACATCTATATATGTAGTCAGATGCATGCATAATGAAAGTAAGACATCCAGACTAAATCCAATTTTCTACTGAATTATTATTCTGTAACAGATTCATTATGAAGTATCTAAATATTCTGGATATTCCATTTAACATATTTGTGCAGCTGAGAAGAGCTTGGAATTTACCACCTGATCATCCAACATTTTGATACTTGCACAAAAATAATAACATATGTTCATATAATACTTGATGGCTACCAAAAAATCAGACACATTTTAATAATAAACTATAAATAGCAGACATTAATATATAACATTTGGAAGTGAAAAGCGTTCTCTGTATATATATACATACATACATGTGTGCATGTGTGTGTGTGTGTGTGTGTGTGTGTGTGTGTGTGTGTGTGTGTATCACAGTGGATAGAGTGTGGAGTCTGGAGTCAGGAGGGCTCATTGTCCTGAGTTCAAATCTAACCTCGGACACTTACTAGCTGTATGACCTTGCGCAAGTCACTTAACCTTGTAAGTGTCAGTTTCCTCATCTGTAAAAAGATCTAGAGAAAAAAACGGGAAGCCACTCAAGTGTCTTTGCCAAGAAAATCACAAACAGGGTCATGAAGAGTCAGACATGGTTGAAAAACAACTCAACAAAAACATATACACATTTACATACATGTACATATGTATATTTACACACATATCCACACATGCTATATATATATATGTAAGTATATATGTATATATAAAATTTCATGTGCATCTCACAAAACCCTGAGTTATTATTTATTACCATGCCCATTTTAGTGTCCTCATTTATAAAATGGGGATGGTAATAAATAATAACTCGGGGTTTTGTAAGATTCACATGAAATTTTATATATACATAATATATACATATATGCTTTTATATATATATATATATATATATATATATATATATATATATATAGTATGTCTGTGTATGTTTGTGTAAATATACATATCCTTGTTGTCCTACTCCCTAATGAACCACTGTTCAGTCTTCTTTGCTGATCTGCATACAAGTCTTGACTCACCATTTGGCACCCTTAGGACTCTGTCCTTTTCCACCTTGTCTTCTCTCTCTCACTGACTTAAGTTAGTGATCTCATCAGTTCCCTTGGAATTTAATCATTGCTCTAAACTGATGATTCTTGGATCTACATATTTAGCTCTAACCACTCTACTGACCTCCAGTCTCACATTTCCTCTTGATGAACATTTCTAATTGGAGGTCCTATAGACAACTTGAACTCAACATGTCCAAAACTGAACCCATCATCTTTCCCTTCAAATCCTCCTCTCTTCTTAACTTCTCTATTACTATCTAGGGTACCACCATCCTCCTACCCAGGATCAGAACTTAGGTGTCATCCTAGATTCCTTACCATCACTACATAATCAAATCTGTTACCAAGTCCTGTCCATTTTGCCTTTGTAACATGTATATGTGCCATCTTCTCTCCTCCGGCACTGTCATCATCATGTTGCAGGCTCTCCCTACCTCACTGCTAGATAATTTCATTAGATATTCTGTTAGTATCCTTGCCTCATTTCTCTTTTTATTTCCATCCTTCTTTCACTCTGTCATCAATATCATCTTCGTAAACTTCAGGGCTGACAATGTTGCCTCCTAGTGAATAAATTCCAGTGGCTCCCTGTCACCTCATTCTTATACCTTACTCATCCTAACTAATCTGCCAGTACTCTCCATCAAGGAATTTACAAGCTAGTAGGTGAGATAAGAAATGTAAACCAAAAAATACAAAACCAATTCAAAAAGAATAAGTTAAAAAATGAGGCTAAGTCATTATCTTTAAGGAGCTCATAATCTAATAGGAGAGATAAGACATATAAACCAATAACTATAAAATAAATTCAAAAAGACAAGTGCAAAGGAGAAATGCACACAAAATACCATTAGCATTTCAATGAAGAAAAATATAGAAAGGTTCCATGGAAGAGGCATCACCAAAGCAAGTTTGAAGGAAAAGTAGCATTTCAACATACAAAAATGACTGGGAGAAAATTGTAATGAAGGTTTGTACAGGAGAATTTCATGGAAAAAAAAAGGACAGAAATGAGAGAGGCCAGAATGAGATCCAGGGAAAAGGAATATTCCAGTGTGGGGGGAACATACCGTATGTGAAGGTAAACAAGATGAGATAGGTATGGAAAGTTAGGATGAACTGACAAATATAATAAAATACTTTGCTTGGTAGCTGTTTAGACTATGCTCTCATAGCCAAGATGGATATAATGACAGGGAGTAAATGAATTCTGAAGGTCTTTAACAGTCCTAGGAGTCTAGGATTTGATCTGTTTATATATGCAAATATGTAAATCCAAGTTTGTTTTTTTTTCCCTACCCACTTCCCACTTGCCATAGAGTATGTTGATAGCTTTGACTGATGTTAATTTACCAGTTGTTTCTGATTATGTGGATTGCATCCTGAAAGCAGTAAGTGCAATTTATTTCTAGTAAAACTACTCATTAACATTAGTGAGATCAGCATTTCCAATGTAATAACCTTTTTTGGAGTGGGTGGAGGTGCCCTATAAGTTCCAGGTTGTTGTTGCCAGCTGGGGAGCCATGAGTAAGTTTTGAGCATGACTCATTGTCCTAAGGATTGTAGAAGGAGTCCTGTACCATTGACATTGTGTCAGATACTCTTTCAACACAATTTTTTTTTTTCACTCAGTAAATCAGAAGTGAAACACTGAAGAATTTTACCTAGTATTTACTCATAATAGTACTGCTATGTTGTTTCATGAAGCAATAACCCACCTCCCTGGTGTATTAACTGTGAACTTGATGGCTAGCTTTTCACCACTAGGATACCAAGTTATTGTCCCATAAAGCAGTGTAACAATGCAGTTATTGACAATATGTGATGCCCTTGGAAATCAATTTTAACCTGAGTGTTTAAAAAAAGGGTTTTCAAAAGAATGACAAAGAGCTGGAAGGCAAAAATGAAATTGAGGTATTCTGGAGGAGAGGGGGAATTTCAAAAGATGGAAATCAGTGTCTTACAATCATTGACTTCTTTGTTTTGTAACCACATTTCAAGATTTCACCTTAAGAGGATTCCAGAACAATGGATCAAGATCTACTTGCTACCATATCACATATACAATTAAGGGAAACAGAACTGATTCAGAGTTTGGAACCAAGATTGAATTCTGGCCTTGCTTGTTACTACTCATGTGGCTTCAGGCAAGACACTACCATTGTTGAGTCCTTAGTTTCCACCTCTATAAATATTTAGACTAGACAGTCCCTAAAATCCCTTACAGCATTAAATTCTATCATTCTAGGTATAGTTGCTAAGGTGTCCCCCACATTCTTTCTTGTTCATCTCTCTTTCCTTGGTTTTCCAGGATATCCATATAGGTACAATGTCTCTGGCATAACTTAACTTATAGGCTACTATTTTGGAACCTCTTTGCCTTTCCAGTTTCTTCCTATCTTCTTTTTCCCCATCCCTTTACCCTTTAGGATCTCAAGGGAATGGAGAAGGGAGAAATGATTGTTACTTCTCCAAAGTTTAGGGGCTGCCTATGGTCTAGAAAGTGCTCACTACATGATTTGTTCTATCAATTACTCACACTTTGAGAGGAATTTGCGGTTTTGCTTATTTCTATTGTGAATTCTCTGCTTGTTTGTTTAATAATATCCTAATCAAAGCTACCATATGTCATGGAGGGCTGGCTATGGGATCAGTAACTACTGGGTTAAAGTCCTACCTCTGATACATGCTAGCTGCGTGTACCTTGCCAGGTAATGCAACATCTAAGTGCCACTCTATGACTATAAATGATAGAGGAGCTACATAAAGGGAATTCTCATAATGAAAACATCCACATTAATTAAATCATAGCACTATAGATTTAGAAATAGAAGTCACTTCTGAATCAATCTAGTTCAACATCCTACTTTTACAGCTGAGGAACCTGAGACACAGACTTGTCCAAGGTCGTATAAGAAGATAAGCATCGTAGGTTGGATGTGAATGCATTTCCTCTAATTCCAAACATAGATCTAAAAAAATTCAGGAAGATGGAGGATTTGTAATTTTGAACTTGAAATAGTCAACAAACATGAAATTTTCATACTATAAAAATAAAAAAAAAGATTTTCTATGACACCCCAAATTTCTATTCCATACACATTGTTTCTAAGTATATAATCCAACACATTATTTTAAAATCTATTCAGCTTGTCTGCATTTCCACGTGCATTTCCTTCCCTTTTGTAATTTTTTAAGGACACCACAAAATTTATTGGGGAGAATGAGAAGAGGTTATAAAGGAATAGCCTAATTTAAAAATAATGGCCACTGAAGTGAGGGGCTGCATTATGGAAATTAGGGTTTCATTGAAAGTAGGAGCTTTTATTTTCCAGCTTGTTTAAAAAAAAACACCACCAGAAACAAATCAACCAATAATATGTGCTCTTGAACACCTGACAGCTATAATACAGCAATGTGCTAAATAGAAGCAAAAGGTGGAGTGACAGAGTGGAACAAACCCTGGAAGAATGGAGGGCACTGTCATTATCTTGCTCTGTGGCTTTGGGTAAGTCATAACCTTCTCTGAGTCTTGGTTTCATTTTTACCACCATGAAACTTCTCTATAGTCATTTTTTTTTTCTTTTTGTTCATGTTGTTTGCCTTTTTCTGGATTTTAAAGTTGATCTCTGCTTCTGGGGCACAGGGAGCACTGTCCGCATATCTTTTACTAGGGTCTAGGGGCCTCGTTACTGGTTCATGTGCTGGGGCCTCAGCTGACAGCTGGAGGTTGTAGGGAGTCTGGTAGTATACCTGGTGCTGAGCTGGAGCTGATGGTGGTAGCTGGTTTGTGTTTGGTGTTGGCACTTGCCTGCTCCACCACGCTGGGGTTCGGCTGTCCCACTGGTTTGTCGAGGTGGGGTTTGCTGGGAAGCCTCCCATCCTGTATTGGTTCCCTTCAGCTACAGCAAGAGGGACCTTTCCGGTTAATCCGTCTAGTCACCTGAGCTGAAAGACTGCTGCACTTCATCATTCTGCTGGCTCCACTACTCCAGAATTTTACTTGGATTAATATTCTCTGAGTTTTTCAAGATCAGTAAGGTTGGGTGAGAGTGACTTACTGCTTACTCTGTCATTTTAGCTCCCAGAAGTCCCCCTTCTATAAATTTGAAAATGCTTCAAGGACCTTTCCCTGCTTCCTTCCTCATTTCCCTCTTTCTGCTTTTCTTTCTCTTTCTTTCTTTCTTTCTTTTTCTTTCTTTCTTTCTTTCTTTCTTTCTTTCTTTCTTTCTTTCTTTCTTTCTTTCTTTCTTTCTTTCTTTCTTTCTTTCTTTCTTTCTTTCTTTCCTTCTCCTTTATTATACTACCATAGTTCCTGCATTTGTGTCTATATAAGTGGCCTTTCAGATCTTTTATATATCTTTAAATATTTGGAATGAAATTTTACTCTCCATCTCTTCTTATCTGGTAATTTTGGTTATATGCAACCAAAATATGATAATGGTTTATGTGAGCTTAGGTTTATATTTTGCTACTTTGCGGGTTTATTTTATATCTTGCTATTTTTCTGAAGTTATTAATAGTTCCATTTAATTTTAGTTGAATTTCTAACGTACTCAAAATTGACCACCAAGTTGTCTGCAAAAAGAATTTTAAAAGAAGTTTCCTCTTTGATTTTAATTATTCCCTCACTTTCTTTGTTTTCTTATTGATGTAGGTAGCCTGTCTAGAACTATATAAATATTAAAGTGATAATATACATCTTTGCTTAATCCTTGATCTTAACGGAAAGTCTTTTAGGCTTCCTTCACTGGTTTTATTTAGGTATTATTTACCATGTTAAGGAAATATCTACTTATTCTTGTACTTTTCAGTGTTGTTGTTGCTGTTTTCCTGCCAATAATTGGTTCAGTATTTTGTCAAAAGTATTTTCTGAATCTGTTTAATCATGATTTAAAATTTTTAGTAGTATGGTCTATCAAATTATAGTTCTCATAATAGTAAATTTTAAAAAAGCTTTGCATTCCTAGTCCAAACTCACCATGTGATATTTTTAGTATGTTGATGTACTTTATTTACTACTTTATTCAATCTTTTAGGTTTGGCATTCAATTGCAATAGTAGTCTATTATTTTCTTTTATTTGTATCTCCCAAGTTTAAGCAACAAAACTATATTTTATTATAGAAGGAATTTAGTAGGATCTATTAATTTCTTATTTTTGCAAATACTATTTTTTTTGCAATAAATCATTTGAATGTTTGTTTGAATTAATTTGTAAATACATCTAGCCCTGGCTTTTTTTTTTTTAATTCTTTTTGGGAGTTCATTTTTTGCTTGTTCAATTTCTTTGATTGAGATTGGGACTTTGTTCCTGGGTCAGGCTATACTCCCTCCTTCACTGTGGTAAAGGTTCATTCCTGTTTGGTTCTGAACTCTATTTCCCAGGTTCTTGATACTGTTCTTTTTTGTAGTCTTGGGCTTTTAATGAAGGTGGATATTGTAGTTTCTTTTTTGATTTCTTGAAATTAGGGCATCTCCTGACCTTTTTTAGATCTTTGCCAAAGTACATATAGGTTCATCTGTGAACTTTCATTGCTACCATATTGACAAGAAATGTGGAGTAATAGATATTAATAATATATAATTTTGAGATGGGAATTCTGACATAATCATGATAATAATGTGAATTCCTGTAGCACTTTATTATACAACACATTATTTCCAACAGTGACCCTATAAGATACATAAATATAAGTATTCTTCTTTTTATAGATGAGGAAACTATAACATAGTCTTACCCAACATCATATACCTAATAAGTGTTGGAGTCAGGATCTGAAACCACCTCTGGTTTTGTGTTGATGTGTTTTTCACTATCCTGTTCTATGTTATGCTGAAGTACTGCTTGGCAATACTGAGATCAAGCTTCTAGTCTTGTGTCTGCTACTCTCTAATGTGACTTTAGTCACTTCACCTTTGGGAGCTTCTGTTTTATCACCTGTAAAATGATGGGTTTAAATAAGATGAGTTGTTAAGTTCCTGTCAGCTTTGACATTCTATGGTTCTAAATATCTATTAAAGTCAGGGAGGTTACATAAAGTAAAGCAAATTATAATACTTTTCTTGTGTTCATTTTACCTTGGGAACTCCTAGAAGATCATAAAGTTTCATCACCCTAATGTTCCTCCTGTGAGGTCAAAAATACTCTAAGTACCATTCTGTAATGCAGTTATAGGCTCAGATGCGTCAAAGTAATATGCTAAAATGAATGCCAAAGATCACTAGGGTAAGCTCAAAGAATCATAGCAATAGAGTTGAAAGGGACTTCAGAGGTTGTTTAGTACATTTTTTTTCAAATGAAGAAACTGAGGCCTAGGAAAGTTAAAGAATTTGCCCACTGTCACATGTGTGGTTGCAGCATCAGAGTCAGGATTGAAAACCATATCCTCTAATTTTTAGAGCCTACATTTTTTCCCATTGTATTACATTGCCTCCACATGTAATTATTATTGTTGAAACTTTGTTCTATTTTCTTGGAAGTCTTTGACCAACTTAGAATCATCATTGAATGTCCCAGTTACTAAAGAGGGCAATATAATGGGATACTTGATGTCAGCTAACGTGACAGTGGTTCAGAATTACTCCTAGAAACATTCATCACAATAATAATGAAGAAAAAATTCTTACCAACCAACCAAAACAAAACTTTTATTTACATGGCAAATCTCATTGTCACATATAGATGACCTCAGATTCTCTAAGACTGAGCATTGACACTGGAGAGGAAGAATAAACTGAAAAGGGTTTCATTACTGATGAGACGTTTCATAAGACCATGAATGTAAAGTTCAAAGGATCCTAAGAGTGTTTTTACTCTAATTTTCTTATTTCGTATTTGAGGAAACAAACTCAGGGATATTAATTAAATTATGCATGGTTAATTAAATTACCCAGTATGTAAGAAGAAGTATTTGAACTTGGGTACTTCAAATTCATAAACAGCACTCTTTCTGTATGTTCTACTTATTTCTCTTGTGCCAGGACAAGTCAAGTTATATTTGTAAATTTTCATAACAAGTATAACCTAAGACTCAGAACCAAAGAGGTTCTATATCAGTGGAAGAAAGAACCACACTAAGGAGATCACAACTACTAAATCATTGAATAAGAGTGTAGCATTGTTTCTGACAGTAGTATAGAAAAGATGTTTTATGGGACAGTGTGGGCATTTTTCAAAGTATTAATTGAAAGACAGAATGCATCTGACCAACTACATCTAATCCCATTTAGCTGCCCTTTCAACTCTTTTCTGGTGGAATCTGTCTCTCTCTCTCTCCATACACATTCATACATACATACATACATACATACATACATACATACATACATACGTGTGTATATGTGTGTATGTGTATATATGTTTATATATACACATACATATATACATACACAGATATATACACACGCACACACACACACACACACACACACACACACACACACACACACACAGAGCCTCCTATTGAACATCTCATTTTGGATGCCCCCTAGGAATTTCAAGATTAACATTCCAAACCATCTCCTCTCCCTAACTGGTTTTTTTCTAAGAAAGGGAGCACTGTCCTTCCCTTCACCCAGGTTCTTAACCTCTTAGTTATCTTCTCTCACTCTCTCTCTCTCTCTCTCTCTCTCTCTCTCTCTCTCTCTGTCTCTTCCTTTCAACAAGATTTGGCAATTGATTTGATATGAAGTGTACTTCATATCTATCTATCTATCTATCTATCTATCTATCTATCTGTCTATCTATCTACACACATATGTGTGTATATGTAAGTACATGTGTATATGTATGTACATATATGTACATGTGTGTATATACATATGTATGTGCATGCATGTGTGACTTGTATGTATGTGTGTCTGTATATATG
Source organism: Phascolarctos cinereus (assembly GCF_003287225.1). Classification (NCBI taxonomy): domain Eukaryota; kingdom Metazoa; phylum Chordata; class Mammalia; order Diprotodontia; family Phascolarctidae; genus Phascolarctos; species Phascolarctos cinereus. Next base: position 178,576,517 of record NW_027555625.1, read on the forward strand.
TGTGTATATGTATATATGTATATATGTGTATACATATATATATATATATATATATATATATATATAGAGAGAGAGAGAGAGAGAGAGAGAGAGAGAGAGAGAGAGAGAGAGAGAGAGTGTGTTTTCAGATGCTCAAATACTCAAAAGGGTCAGGGATTTCTTTGTTCTTCGTTTTCTATTTCTTTGTGTCTACCATACTTGAAATCCAAAACTGCTGCTAAATGAAAACTAACTCTATGACTCCATGCTTGGCTTGACACTAAAGCATTATGCCACTGTTATTTCTGTGTGCCTGGTCCCATCATCTGAATTCCTCTCAAACATCCTAACTGTCTAAGGCATCCTAGGTATTCAACCATTCCTTTGTAAAGCCAATTTACAGGATACAATTGGTGTGTGGTCTGTTTCCCTGACAGAGTGTTAGCACTAAAATAACTGTGAATGAGTGAGTTTGCCAATGTGTTGTGGGGTCATGACATTTCATGTGATTTAGTACATTCAGTACATGAATTTAGTATATTTCAAGCCATCTAGCTCAATTCCCTTATTTTTATAGATAAGAAACTGAGATCCAAGAGGGACAATTATTTACCCAAGGTCACATAGGTAGTAGTGGGTTAGGTGACTCTAAATCCCAGTACTGTTTTCCATCTTGTCTTCAAGTGTCCTATTATTATTACATGGTTTAATCTTGCATTAACCTGTGTCGAGTTTAATGATTTTGTTGCATTGTTATTGTACTTGTTAATGAAGTTCTGTCATATTTGGATGAGGATAGCTATTATCAATGAAATAATGTGGGAGGAACTGTAGAAAGGGTTTGATTTGAATAGTGCCTTATACTTAATATCATTGTGACCTTCAAGTGACTACTCCATAAACCTCACTCTCCTGAAACATAAAATCAGTACTTGTACTACTTGCTGCTTACTTCTCAACTTGCAGTTTGGATTCCCATTTTATCATTCAATGGGAATTGTTTGATTTAAGCTTATCAGTTTTCTCGTAATTGCTAAATCTAATGATCTTTTCCCAAAATTCACCCTTTTTGACACCTTTATAGCATTTGACCCAGTCAAGCCCCCATTCTTCCGATAGGACATGCTCTCTTTTCCCTGGAATTTTGTGATACTGTCATCTTCTAGTTCCAGCCATTGATTTTTCAGTTTCCCTTGATAGAGCATCACCTATGCTCTACTGACAAAATGTGTGTACACTCCCAAGGCTCCATAATGAGTCCTCTTCTCTTTCTATATTATCAGTGACCTTATCAGCTCCAATGGGTTCAATTATCATCTTTATGCAGATGACACCCAGGTCAACATATCAACCCATGATCTCTTGCCTCAACTATAGTCTTACATCAACTGCCTCCTATTGAACATCTCCTTTTGGATGCCCCCGAACCATCTCCTCTCCCTAACTCCTAACTTCTTTTTTTTTTTTTGAGAAAGGGCACACTGTCCTTCCCTTCACCCAGGTTCTTAATCTCATAGTTATCTTCTCTCTGTGTCTCTCTGTCTCTTTCTCTCTGTCTCTGTCTCTGTCTGTCTCTGTCTGTCTCTCTCTCTTTCTTTCTCTCTTCCTTTCAACAAGATTTGGCAATTAATTGGATATGAAGGGTACTTCATATCCACAGAATTTTACCACCACATAATCACTCACATCCATTCTCTTCTTACCACTCTCATTACCAACAAGCTAGGCCCTTGTCTGTTCTTGCCTAGATTATTGCAACCACTTCCACTTAGTTTCCTTGCCTTCAATCTTTCACCTTCCAATCATCAAATTAGCTGTCAAAGTGAAATTCCTAAATCATTGTTCTGAGTATTTCAATCCCTAGCTCATGAAGCTCTAGTAAGTCCTTATAGCATCTAAGATAAAATGCAAACTCCTCTGTTTGTTATTTAAAGTCTTTCATAACCTAGCTCCAATTTTTCAGGTTTATTGAGCATTATGCTATCTTTCACACTTTAAAGTTTCAGTTAGCATGGTCCATTGCTGTTTTTCATACACAATATCCTATCTCTTGCCTCTGGGTCTTTCCTTAGGTTGTTCCCTAATCCAGGAATGGACTCCCTGCTCACTTTCACTTTGGAGAATCCCTAAATTCCTGAAAAGACTCTAAAAAAGTGTGCTCTCTCTCCACACACATATATGTATGTATGTACATCATTGATACACACACACACACACACACACACACACACACACACACATAATCATTCACCAAGTATTCATTATGAATTTACTATGGAGATAAATTATTCTTTTGCTATTACATTAACTAATTATTAAATTAGCATTAAGTTTTTATTTCCTCATTCAGAAACCAACCCCTTTAACTCAATAATCCAGTCTCTGAAGGACATGGCTCATAGAGGAGATTGCCCTAGTCCTTGAGGTACATGCTTCTTTATCTTGGGTGGGACCCCACACAACTAGGAGACCTTACTTCTATACAGAGTGTAAACAGAATCTAATGCAGGTCAATTTTTGCTTTAGGAAAAAATCCCAGGACATTGTACCCTTCCTTTGGTGTTTAGGGTGACTAGCTCATGAAAGTAAAAAAATCAATCAGAATGGTCTGGGTAGATACGGATTCCTCTGTCCATATTGTGAAGGGGCAGAGTCTCATGATCAAGCAATGTTTTTAGCTGGAGAAACTGATGACTTTTAGTCCATGTCCTCATTTAAAAGTCCACCAATCAGGGTTGAGTTCTCTTGTAAGGGGCATTACCTTTCAATAAAAAAAATAATAAGGCATTCATGGTCTCCATTAGGTGTCTGGTTATTGAGAGAAACCACTTGCCATCAATTTATTATTAACAAGCCTAATTGACAAATTGATTATTTACCCCAGAAATTCTGTCTCTTGGGTTTTCCCCTCATCATATTATATGGTATGCAATATTCAGGGCACTGGGAATGAAGAGAGAAAAATGAAACAGTCCTTAGTCTCAAGATGCATATATTCTATTGAGTGGAAATGACATGAACACATAAAAGCTAAATATATATACACACATATATGTATATACACATATATACATATATACACACATACACACATGCACATACACATATATATACACACTCACATGTGTGTATGTATATATGTGTGTATGTATATATGTGTATATATAATTTAGAATTATATAAGTATACATTATATAATGCACAATTATGAAATTTATTATATACTTTTGTTATATACTATATGGACAATATGAATCCACATATAAATTGTAATGTATATGTTATATATTGTAACATATGTGATTTGTTTTTATATGCTCACGTTGTTCCCAATCTATACAAAATAGACTCCTTCAGGCCAAGAACTGTTATATTTTTGGCTCTTTATCCCCAGTGCCTTGAATTGTGCATAGCATACAGTAGGTATTTAATGAGTGTTTGATGAACTAATTATTTGAAGAATGAATTTTGATAAAGCTCTATTGAAATGTAAGTCATTGGAGAGAAGATATGTTATAGTGATAAGAAGGAAAAGAAGAAAAGGAAGCAATGGAAGAAGAAAGGAAACATTTACCATGGACTTAGTAAGTACCAAGCACAGTGCTAAGTCCTGGGGATACAAATACAAATAAGTAGAAAGACAGTCACTGCCTTCAAGGAGTTTACATTCTAATGGAGGAGGAGGAACCTACAACTGAGCACCTCCCATTGTCTCCTTCCTCTTCTCCAGTAATAACCTCACTCATTTCCTGCAGATATTCCAGCAATGCAAAGAAATAGGATTCTTTCAAAAGTTGCTTAGTGATTCAAAGAGTTTCATAGGTTCCAGAGTCATGTTCCAGTGGTGGGAAGGACGACTTGCAAACAGCTGCTGTTGCTTTTATCAGAAAAGGAGACCCTCTTGCTTTAGAGTGGCCAGCATGAGGTTTTTGTTTCATTTCAATTCTTGAAGCCTCTGCCTCAATCAGAGTACTTCTTATTTATATTCTAATTATATTCTAATATGGCCTCTTCTTGCAGACATCCCAGCTTCTGGTTACACTACTTGTCTTGGGATGCTTGGCACTGGGACTGGCAAAGGGAGACCACAGCTTCAGCATGCTCTCTCCCGGCTTCATTCAGTCTTCTCTCCATCTCTTAAAGCTGTTCCCCAATTCTGGACCCCACTTCAGCCACCTTTTCCTGTAAGAATGTTTGATAGGTTTGTTGCTGCTGGGTTAGCTCCCACCTAAGGCAGGCAGCCCTCTTCTGTGGTTTCCTTCTAGCTCAGCTGAACTGCTCTCAGCTGAATCCCAACCTCAGCCAAAGATTCCTGGGTCTTTTGCAACTCCTACTCCAACTGCTGAGCCTTCTCACTCAGCAGAATGCTCTCTGACTCCCCTTGTGCCCAGGCTTGGCCCACTTCCTGTTGCATGAGTTTTACCTCTTCATCTTAGCTGTTCTAACAAGCTGTCCTCAACAAGGGGAAGAGAACAGGTGGAGAAGGTAGCAAGTATGCCCATCTGTTGGTTTTAATCCCTGAGTTACATCTACCTTGATATCTGTGAATGTTCTTACACTAAATAAAGGAGGTTTTAGTTGGGGGATAAATGGGGGAAGACTATATGTAAAAGACAGCTGAAAAGTGAAGCAAGGGGAAGGGGAGGGAGAATAAAAGGACCAGACTCTGATGTGTAGTTTAAAATCCAGAAATTCAGGAACAGGGAGGGGAGGAAAATGAAGGCAGGCCATCCTGGGCACCTCCAGAAATTGAGGTTTTAGGAGAAATTCAGCAAAATAGTTCAGGGCGAGCAGGCAACAGGGTTGGCAGGTTGTGCCAGATTAAGGAGGATCCAGGGTCTGAGGGAAATCCCAGGATAAGTCAGCAGTAGAGGTGACATGATTTCAAAATCTAGAAAATTCAGGAATTAAGCACTGTACATAGGGTCAGAATACCTGGCTTCTGGTCCCCATTCCAGCACTTTCTAGTTGTAAATATTGATGACCAATCCATATTCTTTAAGTCTTTATTTTTTCGCTTAAAGAATTAATACTAACTACCCTACCTCCTCACTTCAACGTGATTACAACTAAAGCATAGAAAGAATTAGAGATTTGAAATTTATTATGATTTCCATCCTATAGTATTTCCACTGTATAATAAAATATATATATTACTTTGCATATTTAATTCATGTATTTTAACTCTTTTCTTGCCCTGAATATTTGCCTTTCTCTATCCTTCTTACAAATGGTGCAGCTTCTAAATTTCCCCATGTGCCATCTTTACATGGATTTTTTTTTAGGCAATTGGGGTTAAGTGACTTGCCTAGGGTCTCACAGCTAGTGTGTATCAAATGTTTGATCTGAGGCCATATTTGAACTCAGGTCCTCCTGAAAGTCCTCCTGAGTTCAGGGCCAGTGCTCTATCCACTGGCCACCTAGCTACCTAATCTTTACATAGATTTTACATGCCTTTATATAGATTAGTATCTCATATTTCCTCATTTTACAAAGAAAGAAACTAATTTTCAGAAAATTTGTAATAACCCCCAAAGCCATATAACTTATGAGAGTTTTTAACATAAGGCCAGTGTATTTTCAGTGCACAATAGCACCTGGAGCAAAATTTGGTGAGTGTGTTATCACAATTTCCCTTGGGACCACCTAAGAAGGGTTTATGTCAATTCACATCTGGAGCTCTTCCCAAGCTCATTAGCTTCCTCTCAGTTTTGATTTTAAAAACTGCTCTCCCTGCTGTCTTTACATTGCTTCTAGGCTTATAAATCTGTAGAGCACCTCAAGAATTTCCTCTGATGACGTAAACCATGGATTATGCTGCACAGTGTGGAACCTCCTTTTAAGGAGGTGATCTGTATTTCAAGTATACTAAAAATTGTATGATAAAAGTAAAAGTTTAAACCAATTGCCAAAGAAACAGTCTCCTTCACCCCCAAAAGAATTTAAGCCAGTACTCTCATTTTTAATCTATTTCTTTCATGTTCAAAGCTTGACATTTTCAAGATTCAACTTTTCATTTCTGTGCTAGTCCCTCTTTCCTCTGCCTTTTTTTTGGTTTATGTTTAGGATGCAATGTCAATGAACAATATTTATTGAATAGCTACCATATAATAATCATAATCATAATCATAATAATCTCACTGTTCCATAGTGCTTTTCAATTACAAAGGGATCCTCTATTATATCATTTGACCCTCACAACAACCCTATGAGATAGGCAAAGAGATTTTTGCAGATAAGCAAACTAAGGCTCAGAGTGATGATGTGTCTCAGCTATATACAGGCAAGACTTGTTGTTTTACTTTGTTTTTGTTTACTTAGCACAGTGCTTCCCATTTGGTGAGTGCTTAATAAATGCTTATCCATTGTATGACCCAAAGTCAAAAAATTTGTAGTGGCAAATCTAAGACAAGAACATACACACAGAGGGAAGGGAGGAAAGGCAAGAAAAAAAAGGCAGAAAGGGGGGAGGGGAAAGGGAAGAAGATTTTTTAAAAATTTACTATATACAAGGCATTGTACTAATTCCTAAGTATACAAATACAAGTAAAAAAGAAAGACAGTCACTGCCCTCAAGGAGCTTATATTCTAATATGAAAAGACAACACAAAAAGGAGCAGAAAAGTGGGGAGAAAGGAAGGGAGGGAGAATGAAAGTACAGGCACTAAGGCATGATTTCAAAATCCAGAAATTCAGCTACAGGGATGGGAGAAAAATAAAAGCAGGGCAGCCAAGGTCCCTCTACAAAATGAGTGCTCTAGGAGAAGCTCATTGGTGGGAGAAGTAGGGCAGTTCTTGCAAAGAGATAGTTCAAGCTAAACTCTCCATCTTTCTTTGTGTCTCTGTCTCTCTGTCTCTCTCTCTCTGTCTCTCTCTCATATGCACACATGCATACTATGTATGAATACATATTTTTAATTACATGTATGTGTTATATAGATGTATGTATAATTATATGTGTTATATATAATTATATGTTTGTGTTATACACACATATGTATGTGTATATATATATGTGTGTGTATGTGTGTGTGTGTGCGTGTATGTATGTGTGTGTATATGTGTGTCACTCCCCTTCCAAGTCTAGAATGCTGAACTTGAAACATTATATCATACATAATTTTATACATTCATAAAATTATTATAAATTGAATAGTCTTTTCAGTATATCATATCACCTTTCTAGAGAGCTTTCTCTGATTGCTCCAGAAAAAAGAAAAAATAAAGTGAGTGTGATGCAACGCATGGGAAGGTCCCTGGATTTAGAATGAGAGGAACTGCATTAAAATCCCAATTCTGTTGCTTACCTTCTGTGTGATCCTGGACAAATCAATTAACCTCTATGAGACTCGATGTTCTCATCGACAAAGTGAGGGCACTGGATGAGATGATTTCTTATATCTTTCTCATATCTGCATTACTACAAATTGAACCTGACTTTTAGCCTAATTCCTATGGGGTAATCCCTACCTTTCTGACAGCAGAAGGGGACCAAGAGGTGGGAAGAAAAAGGCATTGCCCCTCCTTTAAATGTTTTTTTAAAAATTCATTTCCCAGTGTCTGTTTTTCACATGGGTCCCACATACAGCTTAGAACCACTATCATTCCCATTTGTACTGGTGTCTGCCAATTTGACTATATTTTAATGCAATCTCACTGAAAGTTCTCCACAGAATCCTTTCATTTATTTATTTATCTAATTACGGTAAGAGAAGTGGTGATGAAGCAGGATGCTCAAGCTCTTCACCCACCTTCCAAAGTGCCCTAGTTGTTGATGAGCCAGCTCCAGTAGGAAATCGTTTACTTCTAAAGATAGTCTGAGCAGCAGTTTTCAGAGAGCTGAAGCCCGCTTACCTCCCGCTATCCAAATTTCTTATGACGAAAAGAATGGGTGGAGAAGTGAGTGCTCAGAGAGTATAAGTAATTGGTCCAAAGTTATGCAGAATCCAGTTTAGAGCCAGGAATAGAAGTCCTGACTCTAGTCCATTGCTTAAACCATTAGACTCTATGTTCATAGTCTCTGAGGGACCAGCTGTTCTAAGACAAGACTTTAACCTGGGGTGTAGAACTCCTTCACTCCTACCATCTGGCAATGCAAAATTCTCCAGGCATCTTCATATTAAGTGCTAGAAAGAAATTAGTTTGGACCTCAAAGAAATCAAGCTATAGACCTGAAAGAACTTTAATAAAAATGGAATTGGCAACAGGGCAATAAGGAGAGATTCTGGCACCTGGTACAAATTCAGCTTGAATAAGAGGGTGGAGTGGTATCTAAGATGTTGCTTCTCTTGTACTTGGGCAAAACAGACTGAGGAGAGAGCTTTTAGAAGTTAAGGAGAGTGAGGAACTGGGAGGCTAGGGTGAGTGAAGGGAGCTGGGGTTCGGGCAAGAAGACTATTATGAAATAGGAAGGTAAGTGACATGGTGATCCATGTATGACAGCAGCAAAGATCTGGAAAGGGGGAGGGAAACATGAAAGGAAGAGAGGTAATTGATGAAAATGGAGGCAAAACATTCTGAAAGTAGCAGTGGGGAACAAGTAGTATGCCAATTCCTTCTCCTAGCTCTGTGTGAAAAGATAGAGCATATCTATCTATCTATCCATATATCTGTCTGTGTATCATCTGTGTGTCTGCCCGTCTATCATCTGTCTGTCTGTCTAAAATACCTACTGTGTGTGTGGCACTGTACTAAGACCTAGGGATATAAATACAAGCAAAGAACGACATACTTTATCCTCAAGAAACTTATATTCTCATGGGAGAAGATGGCACATAAAAGGAAGCCAGAAGGTAGGAGACATGGAAGAGTACTCATGTGAGAATGGTAGAAGGAGAAAGAAAAATATATTAACCAACAAAAATTTTAAGATTTCCCCAGGCTTCCATGGATAATGGCATTGAAGTTATTATTTTCTATGTCAGTTTGAAATCTCAGATATTATTATGAAATCCTGTCATTAATATATTATAAAAATACTTTATCCTGAATTTAAAGGGATGAGAATATTTGTTGTTGTTCAGTTGCATCCAACTTTTCATGACCCCATTTGGGGTTTTCTTGATAAAGATATTTGCCATTTCCTTCCCTGCTTCACAGATGAGGAAACTGAGACAAACAGAGTTAAGTGATTTGCTCAGGATCACACAGCCAATAAGCGTCTGAGACTGGATTTGAACTAAGAAAGATGTGTCTTCCAGACTCCAGGTTCAACACTCTATCCATTGTGCCACCTAGCTGCCCCTTTCCTTAAAAAGAAAAAAAAATTCAAATGTTCAACATTGATTCCATGGTATTTTAACTGCTTTTCTCACTTACCTATTCTTAGAATCTTGAAGCAAATGACTAAGCACATTGTGATAGATTAAATTTTACTAAATAAAAAAGACATTTTTCAAGAGAGAGGAAGAATTTATGGACTACTTGTAAATACATGGGCATTCAAGGAAATTTCATATAAATTGACAATTTATATAAATTAGAAATGAATATAAATTGACACTAATCCTTCCAATTGACACCCATATTCCAACAAAAAGTATAGCATTAGATAATAAATTGTTCCCTCTTGTGTTGCTATTGGAGTGACTTTATGCAAATTTGAAGAAAAAGAAAGGCCCAGATAGCAAAGGGTGTGATAGACAAAGGACTGTGACTGGGCTGATGTGTTCGTATCTAGTAAAGAGCATGGGAAACCTACAGTTTCTAGTCATCTCTCTTAATAGGGTTGCTAAGGCCTATTTTTAGCTCCCCTTGAAAATGTATCAAAATTAAACTTTGTGCATTCCAAGCTCTATATCAGATTTGATGCTTATTAGGAGTGCTACAGTTTTTTAAGATAAAGGATAGTTCAGGATTGTAAAGATGCCACCCTTTGTTCCTACTGAATGATCTGACCTCTTCTCAATCTAGCATACAGTTCATCATTGCCACATCTTTTCAAGACCTATTGGTAGATAGCAGCTTTTAAAAATTTTTTTTGGTGGGAGGGGAGTTGGGGTTTTTCATTTTGCTTTTGGATGAGAGATATTATTATGCCTCCATTTGAAATTGAGGTTGTTAACAGATGAATACATTTTTAGGAATCTTTTAACAAGAGATTTTTAAATGCTCTGCTTCTCTTTAGCAATTGTGTCAAATGTTATTTGGTACTCTGGAACCCTTACTGCCAAACAGATTTATGTATATACTGTGTTCAGTGATTAATAAACATTTGTTGAATTATAAGATTTCAAAATGTAAGGTTAATATAAAATATAGATTTTAAATTATAAGGGACTTGCTCATCATTTTTGTTCAGTTGTCTTAATTGTGTATGACTTTTTGTGACCCTAATTGGGATTTCCTTAGCAGAGATACTGGAGCAGTTTGCCATTTACTTCTCCAGCTCATGAGGAAAATGATAGTTAAGTGACTCTACTAAGATTACACAGCTAGTAAATGCCTGAGGCCAGATTTGAACTCAGGTCCTCCTGATTGGGGGGGAGGGAGGTTGATTCACTATCCACTGTGCCACCTACCTGCCTGAAAGATGTCTAGACTAGGGAGTAGGAGAATTAAGTGTGCTTTTTGCCTTTTACAATAAATAACCATGTAATAGTAGAGCAGCTAAGTGGTATTATGGATAAAGTACTGGGCCTGGAGTCTTGAGTTCGGATCTGGCTTCAAGGCACTCACTAGTTTTGTGATTTTGGCCAAGTCACTTAATCCTGTTTGCCTCACTTCCTCATCCATAAAATGAGCTGGAGATGGAAATGGCAAACCACTCCAGTGTTTTTGCCAAGAAAAACTGAAACAACTCAGCACCAACAATCTTGGGCAAGTCTTTTTCCATTGCCGGGTCTTAGATACCTCACCTATAAATTGAAGAACCTGGATGAGATGATCTCAGATTCTCATTCATCTCTAAGAAGGTTGTATTTAATGTATTTTTTCCTTGTTAAAATATGTAATGTATGTTTGTTTTCTGTTGTTTCTTTTTTAAAATTAAGAATAATCAAAATATTATTTTGGGAAAAGTCATTTTCATACTATTATTTTTCTTTAAATTTAATAAACTTTATTGCTACTCACAAGTGGAAAAAAACAGGGGATAGCAGGCAAAGTCTCTGTTTCAACTCAATGTGGAAGTGGGACACAAAGAGCCTTGAATGGCTCAAATTTATATATTGTCTGAGATAAAAAGCCAATATGATATCAATGAGAAACTCCTCTCTGTTATTTATAGGACCACTAAGTTAGGGTGCTTCTAAAATTCCTAATATGGAATGAGGAATGAGGAGCAGTGAAGTAGGCAACTTAAACCTCACAGTACCATCCTAGGAAAGGGCTATAAATGGGGGTGAGTCAAACCCGTTTTTACCAGCCAACAGTTCACCTGATCTCAGGCCTCCATCAGCCAGAACCAAAGGTCTTCCACGAAGGAAATGCATCAGGCAGATAATAAAGGAACTACTGAGCTGGTCCTGGATGCATTGGAGCATGCAGCAGATTATTATCAGGGTTATGACTATGCCTATCATGCAGAGAACCAGAGTTTGAAAGCATTTCAGGTTCAGCCATCAGGTTTTCCTGGAGTTTTAGCTGCCACTGCTACTGAATCAAACACAGGATCAGTGTACAGTGTTATTGGCTTAGAATACTGTGAATGTAGTTTACCTGTCCTAAAGGCCACATGCACCTGAAACTATGGTGATACCTCATCAAGAACTGAAGGAAGATTCCCCAAAAGGTCTATTCCTACCATATGAAAAAAAGAAGTGGGGGAGGAAACATTCCTTCCTAACAATTTTCTGTTTAATTGGCCCCATTGTATTGATTAGCATTTTTTTCCTTTTACTGCTTTAAGAACAAAATTTTACCATCAGTAATGTTATTTCTTTCCTTTTTTAAAATCAATTTTTTCAGTGTTTAGGATTTATTTATTAATGTTTCATTCCTTATTCTCTTATATTGAGAAATATAGATACTTACCATAGACTCCTAATAATAAGGGAACATAATGCTTTAAAAACAATCAAAAAGTGACTTGACCTCAGTTCTGATACTTATTATTTATGTCACCTTGGACAGTCACATATGCTCTTTGAGGCTCATATTTCTCTTCTATAAAATATTATTTTCCTGGTCTACTTAAAAAGGTACTGTGAGGAAAGCACTCTGACTTAATGCGATGTGCAAATGTTAGTTGGTGATGATGACAACAATGATAAGGTTAGCAAATTGTCAATGAAGAGCAATGCAGCCCTTTTCTTCTACATCCTGGTATTCCTTTCAAATAACCAAAGTATTTTTTTTTTCTTGTTCCATTTGTGTTCATGATATATGAGGGTTATTTTTATGAAACTACCAATTATTCTTTGCAAATCTTTTCTGGGATTGCAAAGACATAGACCTAGGAAAGAAACTTCTTTCTTTAATCTTTTTTGAAACTCTCCAACTGACCGTGAAGCAATTATACTTGTACATTCGTATGTCTTCAAAGTTGGAGCTCTAAGGTATTTCTTTATATTTCTTTAGAGTCTTGGTCTGGGTGCCAGCTGTGATGACATGTCTGATTTAGTTTAAATAAGCTCTTTCAGGTTCTTTCTTTAACACAAGTCAAGTGTTACATGACTAATTTTAAAATTATGTTAAACACATTCATACAAAAAGGAGCCCATATTAAATTATCAATACATTCATGTTTATGAAAATCTCAGAATGATCAAAAAAGAAAAACAAGAATTGATTAAAATTTGCCACCGTGCCCTTACACAATGCTGCCATGGCAAATTGTTTGTTCATTTGAAAAATAGTTTTAAAGCAATCTATGCACAACAGAATGAAATTCTCTTGGAAGCCCTTGCCCTCAAAGAACTTACAATACAACACTGAAGGATCAACAAATATGCAGACAATTCTGATATATAATAGGACATAATAAGTAATTGAGAGGTGCAAACATAGTGTTATGTGAAAACTGAGGAAGGAAAGATTACTTCAGAGAAGACCAAGAAAAGCTTCCTGAAGAAGGTAATATTCAAGATTGACATTAAAGTATGTATAGTATTTTCATAGGGGAGTGGGGGAAATTCAAGAATACGGCCTTTTATGCATAGAGATAAAGATGGATAAGTGAGTAGAATCAAAAGAAACAGGGAAGCAGTTCATTTTAGCTAGGACATAGAGTAAGAGTTAGGAAGTACTTTGAGTTAAGGTTGAAAAGGTAAGATAGAGATCTATTGCAGAGGGTCTTACTTGACAGGAGAAGTAAATGTTTATTTGGTTGATAATAGGGATCCATTAAATGGTTTTGGTCAATAGAGTGACATAATCTTTATTTAACATAAGCTGCTCTGCTTCGTTTTGACTGTATCATCATTCCCACCATAAGCCCCCAAGGAGAAGCTCATCAGCAGGAAACTCATCATTCTGGAGATTGCTTCAGCTTTGGTATTCACAACTCATCAGTCCTCTCAGTTGCCTCTGCCTCTCTGATTGAAGGGCTTAAGAGAGGAGCAAACAACTTCTCTCAAAGATTCCTTTTTAAGAGGGCTCAGAATTCCTAGCCAACTCTTCTTCATCTCACAACAGTTGCTCATCTTGGTTCCACTTTATCATCATTATGTACCTGAATTTTTTGTATTTTTTTTCTCTCCCCATTACATTGTAAACTCCTTAAAGGAAGGGACTCTCTTCTTGATTATATCCCTGTCACTTAGCACAGTGACTGACACATAGTAGACATTAACTGTTGTGTGCATAAGGATTAGTCAATTGAAACAACATCTAGGAATGGCTAAGCTTTCAAGTGTGCCCAGTAATGTATTAGACATTGTCAGACCTTCATTTCTATTTTTTTGACAAATAATAGTAACACTTTTTGCTTTTTTTAAGTTCAATGCAGACTATATACACTGCAGTGAACTGATTAAGACACAAAAGCTATCTTTATAAGTAATTATATTCTTTTCTTTTTCTCTAGGATAATTGATGGTGGGCAAAAAATGTGCAATGATTGTACCAAATTCCATATAGTATAATGAAACAAAAATCCTTTCTAGATACAATAAAAATTAAGGTTAGTGCTGTCCACCAGCAATTGCACAATTTTCTTTAATTGCAAGAAGACATCTACCTACTCCTATAAATCTCAGATTAACAAACAATCTTGATTCCTGAGATAGTATTTCCATCTTAATGTTTTTCTCTCTTTCATCTGCCCTTCCTTTTGCTGTATTACTATAGTTCATGGGTCACTTGATAATTTTCTTGGTTTAACAGCTATTTTCATTTGAACAGCCATGTTCAATTGTTCTAAGAAATTGAGTTATTTAATCTAGTAAGCTCAGCATTAAAATGCAAAAGTCTAGTTTCTTGTAAATGATATTGTTCATAATATTCTATATCTTTGAGGAGGAAAAGGCAAAATATGAAAATGTGTATAATCTCTTCAGAAAAACAAAGCAATAAAATATATAAATATTTATCTATGTAGGGTTGATGTACATGTGTATATGATCAATTATGAAGTATTATATATATGTATATATGTGTGTACATATGTATGTATATATACACATGCATATATATGTATACACACATACATTTGTGTATGTATTCAAATATGCATCTATCTGTATTCTCAATATCTTGCATTTGAACATGGATTCTGTAAGGGTGTTTCAGAAGAGTACAACCTTTAACAAGTTCTACCAAGTAGGTAAGGCTTCAAATACGTATCCACTGATGGGCTTTATGTCTCTTGAGCAATAACTATCCACAGTAAGTTTAGGAAGGTTCATCACAGGGCGGAGCCAAGATGGCGGAGTGAAAGCAGTGACTTGCTTGAGTTCTCCCCCAAACCCCTCCAAATACCTATAAAAAAAGGCTCTAAACAAATTCTAAAGTAGCAGAACACAGAGAAAGATAGAGGGAAACAAATTTCCAGCCCAAGACAACCTGGATGGTTGATTGGAAAGGTATATGACACAAGCCTGGGAAAGGAGTACAGTTCAGCGTGGGTACGCAGGCCGCAGCAAACCTGGAGCAGGTCTCAGAGGACTGAATCACAGGCAGCTGTGGCTATTTCCAGACCTCTCAACCCACAAACACCAAAGAAAACTTAGGTTAGTGGTAAAAGTCTGTTTCTGCGGTTCGAGAAAGAAGCAACGTGGTTTCAGCACCAGTCCCCTAGCTTGCCCCGGAATGGTGGCTGCCTCCTGAGCTTTCAGCCCACAGACTGAGGGGGAATTGGGTGGCTCATCAGAGGGGGATTGCAGGGATCTCTTTGCCAGTGCTGAGGTAGGAATCTCTTGCTTTGTTTGTGCTTGGATCTGGGTCACAGTTCTGGTTGGTGGTCCTGGGACCAGCTTGTAGTGGCCATACAGAGAAAATCCTCCTCACGTTTTCAGGACAGAAAGGAGTGCTTGTGGTACGTCATTGACCACAGCCCAGGCCAAAAAAGGAGTAAACACCTTGCCCTTGATCATACTACCTTGGAAGAACTTAAAATTTACAGGTCCCTAGAAGTATCTCTGAAAAGAGCTGTACAAACCCCTGAAGCTTGGGGCAGTACATTCTCCACATTGGAAGCAGACCTCTACCTTAACAAAAAGTGTATAACTCAAGTAATTGGTGGGGATCATGACCAAACCTCAGAAAAAGAATCAGACCATAGAATCATTTTTTGGTAACAAAGAAGATCAAAACATACAACCAGAAGAAAACAAAGTCAAAGCTCCTACATCCAAAGCCTCCAAGAAAAAAATGAATCAGTCTCAGGCCTTAGAAGAGCTCAAAAAGGATTTTGAGAAGTAAGTAAGAGAAGTAGAGGAAAAGCTGGGAAGAGAGGTGAGAGTGATGCAAGAAAATCATGAAAAACAAGTCAACAGCTTGCTAAAGGAAACCCAAAAATATACTGAAGAAAATAACACCTTAAAAACTAGCCTAACCCAAATGGAAAAAAGAGGTCCAAAAAGGCAATGAGGAGAAGAATGTTCTAAAAAAGAAAATTGGCCAAAAGGGAAAGGAAGTCCAAAAGCTTGCTGAAGGAAATACTTCCTTAAAACTTAGAATACAGCAATTAGAAGCTAGTGACTTTATGAGAAAGCAAGACACTGTAAAACAAATGCAAAAGAATGAAAAATTAGAAAACGATGTGAACTATCTCATTGGAAAAACAACCGACCTGGAAAATAGATCCAGGAGAGAGAATTTAAAAATTGTTAGACTATCTGAAAGCCAGGATCAAAAGAAGAGCCTAGACATCACCTTTCAAGAAATTATCAAGGAAAACTGCCCTGATATTTTAGAACCAGAAGGCATCATAGAAATTGAAAGAATCTACCAATCTCCTCCTGAAAGAGATCCCCAAAGGAAAACTCCTAGGAATATTGTGGCCAAATTCCAGAGTTCCCAGGTCAAGGAGAAAATATTGTGAGCAGCCAGAAAGAAACAATTCAAGTATCATGGAAACACAATCAGGATAACACAAGATTTCACAGCTTTTACATTGAGGGACCACAGGGCATGGAATATAATATTCTGGAGGGCAAAGAAGATAGGATTACAATCAAGAATCACCTACCTAGCAAAACTGAGTATAATCCTTCAGGGAAAATATGGTCATTCAGTGAAACAGAGGGCTTTCAAGCATTCTTGATGAAAAGACCAGATCTGAATGGAAAATTTGACTTTCAAATACAAGACTCAAGAGGAACAGGAAGAGGTAAACAGGAAAGAGAAATCATAAGAGACTTATTAAGGTTGAACTGTTTACATTCCCACATGGAAAGATGATATTTGTAACTCATGAGACCTTTGTCAGTATTAGGGTAGTTGGAGGAAAAAAAATACCTGTATACATATATGTATATATTGGTAGATAGATAGAGGGCACAGGGTGAGTTGAAAATAAAGGGAGTGATATCTGAAGAATAAAATTAAGTGGTGAGAGGTGATTATACTGGGAGAAGAGAAAGGGAGAGGTAGAACGGGTAAATTATATCACAAAAAAACAGAAAAGAAAAGGCTCTTACAGTGGAGTGAAAATGGGGGAAGGTGAGAGGGAGTGAGTAAATCATATTCTCATCAGATTTGGCTTAAGGAGGGAATAACATACACATTCAATTGGGTATGGAAATCTTCCTTACCCTACAGGAAAATAGTGGTGGAAGGGAACAAGAGATCAGGGAGATGATAGAGGGGAGGGCAGATTGGGAGAGGAGCTAATCAGAAGCAAACACTTCTGAGGAGGGACAAGGTCAAAAGAAAGGATAGAATAAATGGGGGGCAGAATAGGATTAAGGGAAACAGAGTTAGTTTTTCACAACATGACTACCATGTTTTGCATAACTGTACATGTATAACCCATATTGAGTTGCTTGCCTTTTCAATGAGGGTGGGTGGGAAGGGAAGAAGGGAGAAAATTTGGAATCCAAAATTTTAAAAACACATGTTTAAAAAAATATTTCCACATGCAACTGGGAAATAAGAAATATAGGAAATGGGGTACAGAAACCTAGCCTGCCATACAGGAAAACAGAAGGAGAAGGGGATAAGAGAAGGGAGAGAGAGACAGAAGGGAGGACAGACTAGGGGAAGGAGTATTCAGAATGCATACCATGTAGTGGTGGAGGGAGGGGTAAGATAGGGTAAAAATTTGTAACTCAAAATCTTGTGGAAGTGAATGTTGAAAACTTAAAAATAAATAAAATTTGATGAAAAGAAAAAAATAAAAAAAGAAAGGCTCACCACCCTTAGTGGTTTGCCACTATATAACGAAATCTTTGGTTATGTCAACACTTGAAACACAGTAAAAATGTTTACTGGCCTATGTGCTTTTTTACAGTGAAAGTGAAAGAGTGATATGAATATTGGCTGAGGATGCTATGAATCACTGTTTTTAGGAAATCTATTATTGTGTATTTGTGTTTGTACTTTAACATTATCCATTTGAACATTTGAAGAACTTTATCCATTTAAGAGCAAGTTGAGTTTTTACCCTGTTACATAAATTCAGTAAATACAATGCAAAAATTGGCACAGGAAGTACAGTAGAAAGATAAGAGAATATATAAATTAAAAGTGAACAAATTGAGAAAATTAGATTAAAAATTAAAGAAGACAAAGGCTTACAGAATACATCTGAGCCTTATGTTTTATATAATGAATATTTTCATTAATCAGCCAACAAGAATTTGTTATGTGACTAGCAATGGCTAAGAACTTGTGATACCAAGACAAAAATGAAACAGATCTTATTTGTGATGAGCTATCATCCTAGAAGAGGGCTGAGGGGAAAGAAACTAGTGGACACTGAGCACAATCAATGAAAATTACAAAAACTATCAGTAATGGACAAGAAAGCCCTAATAACTGAAGTAGAAGGCATTTCTGAATTAGTCATCTGTGTACAGTTGGAACATGGATTAGTTAGAACCAAGATAAAATCAGTTCAAATAAGAATTGAATAAAGAAGAAATACAAGAATAAGAAGAAATTAATCAAATATGATTAAAATGTATGTACCTTTGTGTAATTAAAATAGTTATATATAATTTTTTTAAAGTTGCTGCATTTGAAAAGTAAGAAATGAATAAAATAAATTTATGATTAAATTTTTTAGAAAAGCAGAGAGATATAGTTGTCATGAAAATCAAAGCCCTAAACACCTTAAGGGGTTTTGTCTTCAATATTCTTGGGGATGCACACACAGGCACATATTTGTAAATATGTATACATACACATATGTGTGTGTGTGTGTATATATATGTATACATATATATACACACACACACATATATATGTATGTGTGTGTGTGTATACACCAGAATACTGAATCCAATTTTAGTGATTTTATAATGTTTGATAATGATACTATAGGCGCATACATATCTGTGTGCATATATTTCAGTGTGTGGCATTAGAGTGGGAATTCCTATACTAGATGGGAGGTTAAACTAAATAATAATTTTACCAAGTCCACTCCAACTCTAAAATTCTATAATTTTATAACTCTATTTCAAAATTTTACTTCATTTAGAAACTGTATTATCAGTACATTAGCTTTAAATTTTGACCATGCCATGTGTGAATATATTATCTATCAGTTAAAAGTGTCAGTACACTATAATAATTGCCATTTTTGGTGAAATCATTGTTATTTATACTGATGAAAATAAAGTCTTTGAGCTTGTTAAAATAATTGAAAAAGAATTCAGGCAATAATCATATTTACTGCCTTTAAGGTTTTTAAGAAAATTTCTACTCAACTGTTATGAAACATGGGTGAGTGATGAAGAATGATATGACATCTATAAAATGTAATTTAGGAGGAATCTTGTGTTCTACTATTGTATAAGGAGAATGAATCTCTACCTTTGTGACATCTACTAATTTCATCATAACAAACTCTGTACCGGTGTGGAAAGAATAATGAATTTAGAGTCAGAAGATGAGGGTTGCAATCCTTGATCTGCTCTTTATCAAGTGTGAGACTCTGTGGATGCTACTTAACTTCTATGAGTCTCACTTCAATGATCTCTTTAATCCCTTCCAACTCTAAATTAATGATCCCTCCAAATGTATATCCCTATAATCTTTGTAGGACAAGTTGATAAGATCTCCTTCATTATGGACATGATATGCATGTCTATGTTCTAAAATTAATAGTTAATATTTATTTAGCACTTTAAAGTTTTCAAAACACTGCATGTCCTCTGTAGCTCATTTTATCCTTTCAAAACCTTTGTGAAGTAATAAGGTACTATTTCCCCCATTTTATAGGAAAGGAAACAGAATCAGCAAAGCTAAGTGATGCTCCAACTACTAAGTGTTGGAAATAGATTTGAATGCACATCTTTCCTGGCTCCAAGTCCATAATTCTTTTGACTACACCACATTGCATCTCAGATAGGAACCATGATTCCTTTTTAACTAGGATCAAGATCAATTAATTGAAAAGAATAAAGTACTTAATTCGATAATCTTTTTAAAGGATATTTTTATGCCCAAGAAACTATGTTAAGCCCTGGTGTTGCCAGGATGACATATACATTTTTCTTTGCTCTGAAGGAGGTGACAATATAAGAGAAAAAAGAAAATAAATAAATAGTTAAAAGTTGTCTTATTTATGCTAAGTACATCAGAGAGGATCACATCAATTGTTATGAGATATTTGAAAAGAGTTCACTTACAGCTTGGAAAGATCAGGTAAAATTCTGTAATTAGGGTACACTCAATCTAGGTCTCAAAGAAAGGTAGGATTTGAGAAGACAATTTTAGGATAAGACTATTTTGACTAGGTGGGTAGGGAACATACAGAGGGTACACAAAAAAAAGATAAATGAATGGCAATAAATTCAGTTTTGCTAAAATGTTGCTAGGAATAATATGTGACAGATATGGAATGCTAGGTTAGATCTAAGATGTTGATAAAAACCATGTTCTTTTCTTTGACAAGCAGTGGGGAGCCACAAAATGTTTTTGAGTATGGGTGTAAGATATTCATATGTATGCCTCAGGGCAATTAATCTGAGAGCAATGTGAAAGATGGATTATAGAGAACAAAGCCTTTAGGCATAGAAACCAACTAGGAGGCTACTTTTTGTAGTCTAGGTAAAATGAAATGAGATACTAAATTAAGTAGGTAGCAGTGGGAGTAAAAAAAGGGAGGAATGAAGGGGTAAAATTGGTAGAACCTGGCAAATCATTGGATCTAGAGAGTAAGGCAAAAGGAAAAGTTAAAAATAAATATAAATGTGTATATATGATATACCCCTATATATGTATATGTATCTCACAAGATTTTGAACCTTGACTGGGAGAATGGTGGAACCATCAACGAGGTCTAAAACAGAAATTGGGGAAAGGGAAAACTTCAAAAGTCAAATAACATTATATATTTGAAATGACAAAAATCTGAAGTGTAGAAGAAAGATAAAGAATGGGCAGAGGAAACAAAAAAAAACAAAAACAAAGATATAAGATGAATCAAGGGAGCTTAGTATAATAGATTTTTAAAGGGCAGTAACTAGAAAGCAGCTAAGTGGCAAAATAGATAGAGCACTGAATTTGGAGTCAGGAAGACTGACTCCATCTCACACATTTACTAGTTGTGTGGTCATAGGCTATTCACAAAGCCTTTCTAGTCCCAGAATCCTCTTCTACAAAATGACAATAGTAATATAACCTACCTCACAGGCATGAGTCAGTTAGGTGATTTAGTAGGTAGAGCCTGATTTCCTGGAGTCAGGAGACCTGAGTCCAGATTCACTCTCAGATACTCATCAGCTGTGTGACCCTGAACAAGTCATTTAAGCTCTCTTTTCCTCAGTTTCCTCAACTGTGAGATGGGGGAAATCATAGCACCTAGCTCACAAAGGTGTTGTGAGTGAAGATTAAATAAGATGATATTTTTAAAGCATTTAGCGCAGTTCTTGGCACATAGTAGAAAATAAATGCTTATATCTCTTCCTTTCCTCTTCTTCTTCTGTTCCCTTTACTTCATAGAGTTATTGGGAGGATCAAAGGGATAGCTTATATAAAGTTCTATCCAAAGATTTAGCTAAGGTGTTCTTTCTTCTCCAGTGCCCAGAACTAGAAATCTCTCAAGATGACTTGACAGATGACCTACATGTTGTAATTCGGTTTCCTTAGGAATCTGAATAAGCTTAGAGTACAATGTCATTCCAGTTGACCGAGAAATTTTTATACTTAATTTAAGCTTATGACTGATTATGACAGATCAAGTGATTGAGATTTGTTCTCATCTGGATAAGTACCACACTGTAGCTTCTTATCACTTTTACTTTGAATAAAGATGGTGTGATTTGATTAGGGCACTCAACAGACACCTCATGAATTCACAGGTGGAATTTGAAGTCAAACTAAAGGTTTGCAGTTATTTTATTTATTTTCTCCATCCTCTAGACTGAGATTCCATTAATGGGTGTATACCCCAAATAGACCACTAATAAGAAACTATCTGTATATGCTAAAATATTAATAGCAGTGCTTTTTGTGATACAAAGTAGATGTCCTTCAATTGCGGAATATCAAAACAGTTGCTTACCCGAATGTAATGGAATGCAATTATAAGAAATGATGAATGTGATGAACATAGTGAAGTATGAAAAGATCTTCGCAAAATGATGCCGAACTAAATGACGAGCCAAGAACACAATATACACAACTACAGGAACATATTGAAAGGACAACCATGAAAAAATCAGATGTGAATGTTGCAAAGTTGTAAAGAACAAACATGTATTAAAAGAAAAGATATAAGAAAACACTCCCACCCCACACCTTTGCAGAGACAGGGAAGTCCATAAGTATTGTAGACTGCACATATTTTCTGACTTTTTTAATATATTAATCAGTTATGCTGATTTTTTTTCTCTTGTTTTCTTAAAACTTTCTTTGTTATATAGGAGGCTCTCTGGGAAAAGAAGGGAGAGGACTGTTTGAGAAACTTATGATGATATAAAAATACATCAGCAAAAACTTATTTTAAAAAATATAACTATCTAAAAGTAGAATGGGTTACTTCAAATAATAGCAAGTCTTTCCACATTGAAGATCTTTAAGAAGTTGGATGTCCTCTTTTTGGTACTGTTGAAGAGAAGATTGGTATTTAAGTGATGGGGTGACCTCTGAGATACTTTCCAACTGAGATTATACAGCTTTGTGATATTATGATGTTTATTGCTTATTTTTATACCTATATTTCCCCTGTTAGGTGGCTAATCCTTGAATGTAGGAATTTATGTATTTCCAGGGATGAATATGAGAGGCAACATGGCATAGACTGACTAAAGAGATAGCTCTGAACTCAGGAAAACTTGAGTTCAAGAATTGGCTCAGATATATAAGCTGTGTGACCTTGAGCAAGTCAGTGATCTAGACAACTCGCTAAGACTATGCATCACAGAAAATATATCAATCTATATTGAAAAGGGGAGTCTCCTTTCTTAGAAGTTCCAATTGAGGGGCAGCTACGTTGCACAGTGGATAGAGCTCTGGCCTTGGAGTCAGGAGGACCTGAGTTCAAATCCAGCCTCAGACACTTCACACTAGATGTGTGACCCTGGGCAAGCTATTTAACCCGGATCGCCTCACCAAAAAAAAAAAAAAAATTCAAATTGATCCAGTGATTATTGTTGTACTTATCTATTTCTATCCCTTATCCCAAGTGCTGACTATAGGGCTTTGTACATATTAAATGTTTAATAAAAGTTAGAGCTGCCTTCAACTTTATGGAGGTCTCTCACTTGGGAGAGATAGTGAACATGTTCTGCTTTACTTGGGCCCAGAGGATAGATCTGGGAACAATGGTTGGAAGCTGCAGAAAAGCACATTTAAAGTAAGGAATAATTTCCTAGCCATTAGAACTAGGCAAATGTAGAATGGCTAAACTTAGGAGGATAGTGGGTTCTCTCTTATTGAATGTCTTTAGGCAAAAGATGCATGAGTATTTCTTAGGGATGCTAGAGAAGGAATTCTTTTAAACATAGAGTTGGAAGACATAATTTCTAATATCCTGCTCTGAGACTATATGTGAGTCTTTGGAGATATTCAAAGAAAAGTACTAACAGATCAATAAGGTATGTCAATACCTTAGCTTTACTAATGTCCACTTTATAACTCACTTGACCTCTTTGTGTTTGTTTCTCCCCACAACAGAGGGGTAATAGTGTTCACCATCTACTATTCTATCTTTGATGCATTGATGTGAAATATTCTAACCAACTGAATAATCAATTCCTTAGTTATAAATTTAATACATTAAGAGCTATATTAAATTGTCATAGCTATGAAGGTACATGGCATTCTTAATTTAGAGAAATAAATATTACAGTAAATACTGATTTTTTTTTAATGAGACTCTCAAAAGAAGTGCTATTAGTGTGTGTGTATGTATTGGTTTGCTCTTGAGAGCTCATGATTACAAAAAAAAACAGCAAAGAAAAACTAATGGGCTTTTCCTCCATACTCCTTCATTTTTCTATCACACATTAAGTCACAAAGCAATAGAACATTATTTTAAAAGTACTTCAAAGGTCAGCTCTTCCAAGAGTCTCCTCTACAAAGTCACCAATACGTAGTCATCCTGCCTCTACTTGAAGATCTTCAGAAAGGTGATTAGCATTAGACCCTGAGGCAGCTCATTATACTTTTGCATAGCCCTCATGGTTTTACATTTTTACTTTATATCAGCCTTACTCTTATGTCTCTAAAATTTTGGGATGGGAAGTGCAGGGGAAAAGAAATAGAACAATTTCAGGCCCTTAGTTTGACTTAAAATTCCAACAGTGGGGGGGAAGCAGCTAGATGGCATAGTGGATGGATTTAGGAAGACTCGAGTTCAAATGTAGCCTCAGACACTTGACACTTAGTAGCTGTGTGACTCTGGGCAAGTCACTTAACCCCAGTGCCTCACCAAAGAAAAAAAAATACACCAATGGATTCATAAGAATGTGGGAGGAAATCAGATGAATAAACCAATCCAATCACACTACCCCATTCCTTGTAAGTGATAAGAAGCTACATTCTAATAGCTTAACCAAATGAAAACCAGCATTTGATCCATCATTCAATTATAGTCTGTATGCTAAGTAAACTCCTTGATCAACTGAAATGATATTACACTGAAAATGTATTCAGATTTCTGAGGAAAAGTGTTCACAACCTGTATGTAATTTATAAAAAGCCAATTTGGATCAGAGGGATTTCAAGTTCCTGGCAGTGGAGTAGAGAGAAAAGTACAGCTAAATCCATGAAAAGTAATCAGCAGAAACGGAGGAGCAGAGCCCAAGGCCTCAAGACTCTTCTGACTCCACTTGGTTAGAGAAGCCTTGTGAATTGTGAAAGGTCTGGAAAATCAGTATATTTTCCTTACAGTTTAATGCAAACATCTTAACATATTATCCAAAGGACTGCCCCTCCCCCCCTCCAAAAAAAAGTCTATGGATAGATTTTAAGGGACTTGTGAAATTGGATGGGGGAAAAATGTTCCCCAAAACCTCTAACTGAAATATGACATTTCCTTCATTTGTGAAACACTTTAAACATTATTTTGCAAATGGGTCCACAGGCTTCACCAGATCTCTAAAGAGGTCCATGAAATAAAATGAGTTAAAAAACCCCCGGCCTAAAGCCACTCTTTTGTTTATCTCTGGACTACATTCCTGACTCTCCAGTCTTCTTTTTTCTTCCATGCCCCCAGATGGATATCTTTTATCTCCACCCTTCATTTTCACTTTTGTTTTAATGTACTCTTTACTCCTTAGAATATAAGATTAGAATGTAAGCTTCTTGAATGAAGGCACACTCTTTGTTTTTGCATTCCTAGAGCTTAGCACAGTCTCTGGCACATATTCAGTGCCAGAGGACTTCATTGATTTGGTTATTTGATTGAAATGTGTACATACTTGCTTAAGGTATCTGGGTTAGGTACCCTCTCACTGACCTTGAATACTAAAGAGTGATTTGATTGATTTACTCAGTTAGACCCCTGCCCCTCATATATTGTGTTTATCCTCATATTCTGACTAGAGATTATTCAGATCAATAATATGATTTATGGTTAATGCAAACTATAATAATGACCATAATAGCTCATATTTACATCACACTGATGTTTGCAATGTGTATTCCACCCAATTACATGGAGCAGGTAGCATGAAAATATTTATTCCTAAATGAAGTCTAATAAAAAATATTTAGGTCATGCTTCTACATATCTTTCAGCTGTTAAGGTACTTTCTTCATATAACCCAAACAATGTAACAAGGGGATCCTAGGGAAAAAAAATAAAATAAAAGGAGCCTGCTTTATCACCACACAAGGAAAATGCCTATTCTTCTCCTTAGATCTATTCCCCTCATCATGTTGGCAGGTGGTATAAGTCTGTTGTACTATATATCCCACAAAGACATTTTTGGAGGTTGAAGATAAAGGAGACAATTAAGCAGAAGCATACATAGTATAGAGACTTGAGGAAGGTGAGCCATTTTATTGTTCTTGAGCTTTCTAATAAGGAGTCCCAAATTGTGTTGAAAGAAAGAAAGAAAAGAAAGAAAGAAAGAAAGAAAGAAAGAAAGAAAGAAAGAAAGAAAGAAAGAAAGAAAGAAAAGAAAAACTTAATCCTTATTTGTCTTAGAGGACTTTCACTTAGCATGGACTGAAGATCTCCTGGAGTGTTTGCTTTTATGATAAAAGTTTCCAATTTCATTGCCCACTGTTGTTCTTTTGAATTCTTCTCTCTGTGTCAACACACAAAACAGATATGGTGCCCATCAGTCTCTCAATTTTCTCTGGCCCTTGTTTGATTTGTAGGCATTCCTGATGATTCTGCTCAGCATCCATTTTGGATGCCCAATCAGTTCTATTGATTTTCTCATTGTGTACAATTTTTTTGGTCAGCAGGGCTTCTGTGAGGCACAGTTTAACTTACTCTTTTATTTAGCTTCTGACTTACTATCAATGCTGATGCATGGGAGTGCTGCTGAAATGTGACAATGATAGGCATTTTCTTCTCTGTCTGTCTGTCTCTGTCTGTCTCTGTCTTTCCCTCTCTCCTTCTCAGTCTCTCTCTCTCTCTCTTTCTCTCTCTCCAAGAAGATATTTTGTTGTCAAAACAATTCATTTGTAAGGAAATCAGTAAGTAAAACCTATAAGGATATGTCCTTTGGAAGTTACAAAAAGATGCTATTTGAAATGGGGAAAAAATAATTCAGATAATGGAGGCAAATCTCTCTTTGTCAGTGTTAAAGTAGGTAATATATGTTTGTGTGGGTATTTGTGTTTCCTCCATATGACAGTTCTTTATTCCGAGGCATAGAGCCTAAAGATAGTTAGCAATTCTAGTCATTAAATTAAAAAAAAAACACAAGAATTTATTACTATATGCCAAGCATTATACTAATAATTTTATAAATGTTATTTCAATTTATCCTTCTAACAACCCTGGATGTAAGTGCTATTATTACTCTTATTTTATAGATTAAGAAACTAAGGCAGACAGAGGTTGTGATTTTCTCACTATTATGTAGCTAGTAGTGTCTGAGGCTAGATTTGAACTCAGGTCTTCTTGATTCTCAATCCAAGTCTCTATCCACAGAGCTACCTAGATGCCTTATTAATTATATACCACATTAAATCTCCAGGTTGTCCCCTATTCCTAGAAATCTTTCCCTCCTTACATCTACTTTTGAATTCCCCAGTTCTCTTCGGATAAGAACTTATGTCTTCTTTGAAGATGTTTCTTCATTGTTATCTTACCTTCTCTTTATATTGTACATTTACATTGAATATACAAATATTTACTTATTGCTATCCATTTTTCATCCCCCAAGAATGTAAGCACTTTGAGAGCAAGGAGTATCATATTTTTGGTCTTTTTTTTTTTATTATCTAATGGCTTAGATAGTAAAATACACAGTGATATTGGTGTTTAATAAATGCTTATTGAATTGAATTGCCATAGGGGAAAAGCAAAACAAAACTATTAATTAAACAGTGAACCAGCAGAAATATTTCAAATATATCCATATAACTAATTAAAAAACAGTTAAACCTAGCAGATTTTTTGATGGATAAAGGGAGAATGCATCTGAACTTATTGTATGGAAAAAAAAAAGTTTCACTGCTATAGATGGGCAACTCTGTAACCTACAACCTTAGGGAGCTCCCTGAATCACTGAAAGTCTAAATCCAAAGTGTAAGCAGGTTAAGCTCAGGCCAGGGTCATAATGGCCCAAGAACCAGATTCAAATGTAATTGGGAAATATCTAACAAAATAAAATAAAATATAAATTTACATTACATTTTAAAACTAAGTCAAAATGTGGTCCGCAGGAATCACTATGTACAGATTAGTGGCCTCTGTTTCTATTTCAGTTTGACGCCACTAGTCTAAAGGACATATAATGTGTCAGAAGTGGCACTTGAACATATTTTCCTGATTCCAATGTCTTCCCTCCATCTACTTCAGCCTCTCAAAAGACATATAAATACCACTGAAATGTCTCAAAAACATGTGACAAAGTAAAAGAAACTCTGTTCCAAAGCTTTGTTATTAAAAATATATATACATATATTACAATAATAATTTCAAAAAATAGAACCAAGAGGCAATGTAGTATAATGGACAAAGAACTGGACTGTGAGTCAGGAAGACTTAAGTTCAATTCCCAACTCCAACACAAATTTGGATGACTCTAGGCTTGTCACTTAACTTTATAATGCCCCAGACAATTCTAAAAGGGTATAAGTTGCAGTGCAGAAACATGGTTTCCTCACTTCTTTGCTGCAAGAAATCATATTCCTTGAAGCTACTTACTTCTTGGAAAAAATAACTGACTGGAGCAAAGGCATTCTTAGCTTTTGAAAGGTCTCCAGAAAATTGACCAATCTTTGGGCTGTCAATTTTAAGCCCATACATTCTAACCAGAGAAACTTTTTCAGCATGTTTGTGTACTTCATTAGTATACTAATAGCTAATTACTTCTGTAACATGCCCCTATTTTCTGTTGTGAAATCAACTGAATTGGTGGGCAAAGACACCAGATCACTGTCATTACACTACCATAATATTAGTGAGATAAGCACCAAAGAAGGACTCAAGCATTGTATTGTAAGAAATTTGAGGATTGAGAGATCATTCTATTGGAGGTTCTGGGAAAAGTTTAAGGAAATATCTGAGTTCCATGAAGGAAGGAAAGGACTTTAGTCTAGAGAGAAGTAAAAGTCCATTTTAGGGCTTCCATTTTAGCACTTTTGCCAAGCAGAGGCAGAACGAGAAGGACAGAAACATGGGAAGAGGGCAAGATGAGAATGAGAGATGGAGTAGCTTCTAGATTCTAGGGGGATGGAATGGAATGGGGGATTTAGAATACAAGGGGAAAAGATAAAGCATTTGTGACACAGTAGAAAGCATACTGATTATGGTGTAGAGCACTTGGGCTTAAGTCTTGACCTGACAGTACTATATATTAACTCTGTGACCTTTTATAAGTAATTTCTGCTCCTTAGTTGTAAGTGTTCTCTTCTGTATCAATCAATAAAAATTTATTAAGTCCTTTCTACACTCCAGGCTCTGTGCTAAGCACTGGAGATACAAAAAGAAGACAGTCATTGCCCTCAAGGTTCATACAGTTTAAATGGGGAGACAATATGCAAATAAATATATACAAAGCAAGTTATATACAGGACAAATAGGAAATAATTATCAGAAGGAAAGCACTGGAATGAAGAGGAATTAAGGAATGCTTCCTGTAGAATGTGTGATTTTAGTTAGGACTTAAGGGAAGGTGGGGAGGTCAGTAATCACAAAGGGGAAGGGAGAAGGGAGAATAGAGGACTGCCAGAGAAAGTGCCCAGAGTTGAGACACAGGGTATCTTATTTGTGGAACACATAGGATATCAGTGTAATTGGACTGAAGAGTACAGGGAGTAAAGTATAAGAAGACTAGAAAGATAGGAGAGGAATAAGTTATGAAGGGCTTTGAATGCCAAGTAGAGCATTTTGTATTTGGTCTTGGAAACAATAGAAAGCCACTGTAGTTTATTCAGCAGGTTGTGACATCATCAATATTGTATTTTTTAAAAATCTCTTAAGTGTCTAAATGCTGAATGGATTGGAATGGGGAGAGACTTGAGGCAGGCAGATCCAGCAGCAGGCTATCACAATAATCCAGGTGTGAGGTCATGGGGGCATGCATCAGAGTGGTAGCAGTGTCAGATGAGAGAAGGGGCTGTATTTGAGAGATGTTGCAAAAGTGAAATCAAGTGAGAAAAATGAGGAATCCAGGGTGACACTTAAGTTATGAGCCTGAGGAACTGGGAGGATGGTATTCCTTTCTATAGCAAAAGGCAAGGTGGGGTGTTTATGGAAAAAAAGATAATGAGTTCCATTTTGGACATATTTAGTTTAAGATGACTATTGGACATACAGTTCAAAATGTCTGAAAGGCAGTTGTATATGTGAGATTGGAGGTCAGCAGACAGATTAAAGCAAAGAGGTACATTTGAGAACCATCAGCATAGAGATGGTAACTAAATCCATGGAAGGTGATGAGATCAATGAGTGAAATAAAGGAGAATATGTGATGAGTGAAAGATGAAAAGATTTGATCTTTTGAGCATATTGATTCATTAAGCAATGCATATCCAATTGCCTAACAAATTGGGGCCAGATCTTTTCCTCAGCTAATGGCTAAATCTGAAATACTTGGGAAGACAGACTTTCATACATTTAAAAAATTAATCAAATAATTAATTAAAAGGAAACAATACAACATTAGGCAATCTGATGTCTATTTGGATGAAAGACTAGGGACTTTGGGAGGGGAAGAGTAAACAGGGGCAAGCCCCCAAATTAAAAAAAAAGAGGTGTCCCTATCCCCCTAAATGTCTATGACCAATCCAGGGAACATGGAAACAATAATAGTATGGGGCCAGTTTTTGATAAGACGTGGGTTTCTTGAGATGTACAACTGTGAGAAAACTCCTTGCATCAGTCTTAGATCTGACCAGAGTTTCTGCTCAGCCTAACCTAGGTCCTTAGTTAAGGGTCTCTAAGCAACTGGTAGGGTAGTCCAATTTCTCAGCCATTCAGGGCTAGGTTGAAGCAGTGCAATAAAGTTTTCTCCCAATTAATACAATTGAATAAGGTTTTCTTAGACAGAAGTTGGACTAAACCCACAGTTGACTAGAAAGGGAAATGAGTTAGCTTCAGAACTGAGTTACAAAATGGAGTCAGTGTGGTTCTCTAAATTCCCACAATTGACCACTTGAACTAATCCCCTCAATTCCCTCCAACAAGAGAGGGTCCAAGAAAGCACCACAAAGGACATAAATAATTCAAAGGTGTGATCTGGAGGAGGATTCAGAAAAGGAGACATAGAGAAGGAACAATAAGATAGGTGAGAGGAAAACCAGGAGGGAGTAGTATCCTGAAAACCTAGAGAAAAGAGAGTATCAAGGACGAGAGAATGATCACCAATGTCAAAGGCAACAGAGAGGTCAAGGAGAATGAGGATTGAGAAAATGCCATTGGATTTGTCAACTAAAATATCATTAGTAACTTTGAAGAGAGCAGTTTCTGTGAAATAAGGTTGGAAGACAGATTGTAAGGGGTTAAACAGAGAGTGAGAAGAGAGAAAGTTGAGATTTTGTTGATTTAGGGCAGGGCTTCTTAAACTTTTTCCACTTCCCAGCCCTTTTCCCCAATTTGGCGGTATTTGTTGGCTTCTTTGCTTTGTGTGAAGGCATGCTCAGTGAAAAGTGCGCGTGCTTATGTGTTCAGAACCAAGGCTGCAGTGAAGTTGCACGATGGAACATGGGGAAGCACTGCCAGAAACACCTCAGATTCGTTACGTTTTAAATTTTTAATTGATTTTTGGTTGTTGCCTGCTCAGAAACCTCTTTACTGTTGCAAAATTTTTCTTGACCCCATGTGGAGTCATGATCCACAGTTTAAGAAGTACTGATTAGTGGATTGAACTTCAACTCTGTGACCTGGGTTTGAGTCTTGAATTGGCTCTTTATTAGTAGTGTGACTTTGTAAGTCTTTTGACCTCTCTGGGGCTCAGTTTCTTAATATGAAAAATAAGGGAGGTGAGCTAAGGCTCTCCAAAATCCCTCAAAATTCAAAATTTATGATCTTTGTTAAATTATATCTTCTAGGATCAGGGAATATATTTTATACTTCTTTAACCCCAATATATCAATATATATATACATATATATATATATATATATATATATATATATTAAAATTTAATATTACTTGCTGATTTACTAACATAATTTAAATCTTCCATTAAGGTCCCACCTCAATATTTCATATGTTTCTACTAGGCCCTCTTTTTTTCCCATTTAATCTCTGTTGGTAAGCTCATCAGAGGGTTATAATCATCATGTCTAAAGACGACTTACAGTTCCTTACATCCAGATACTGTTTCTCCCTTAAGTCATATCATTAATTACTTCAGATATTTCAAGCTAGATATTCCAAAAACACATCACACTCAAGATGTCTGAAACTGAACTCATTGCCTTTCCTTCCAAATATTCCCCTTTTCAAAAACTCCTTTTTCTGTTTAAGGCACCATCATCTTTCCAGTCTTTGGCATTCATAAATTTGGCATTATTCTCAAATTCTCTCTCTCCTTTACCCTACATATCCAGTCAATTGACAAATCTTGTCATTGCTATCTCTACCACATCTCTGGTATTGTATGTCTTCTGTTAACTCACACATCTATCATCTTCATTAATCTATTATGATTTTTCACTTTGAATATTGTAACAGCTTCCCAATTAGTACCCTTGCCTCAAATCTCTCTTCATTTCATTCCATCCTACAGTTTCCAAAGTGATTTTATTTATGCACACATCTAACAATATTAATCTCATAGTCAATCAACTGCAGTAACTCCTTTTAGGTTCCAATGTCAAATGAAACTCCTTGATTAACTTTTAAATCCCTTCATAAACTGGTCTCAAACTACTTTTTCAGCCTCATACAACATGACCCCTCCCACTTTTACAACCCAACTAAGCTGTCCTTCTCTTTATTCTTCAGATAGGACATTCCAGATCCCAGGTCTATTTCTTTGGATTGGCTATCCTCAATGCCTAGAATTGTGCACCTTCATTTACATTTCAAAGAATGTGCCACCTATTATGAGAAGCCTTTCCTGATCCCTTCAGTTCTTAAAATCCTCCTTCTCAAATAACCTTGTATATAATTTCTTTGTGTTTATTTCTATTTATATGACACATGCTTGTGTACATTCTTGTTCTCTTCTGTATTCTTATGTGAATTCCTTAGGAGTAGGGACTGTTTCATTCTTTGTATTGGTACCTCTAGGGACTGTCACATAGAAGCCACTTGATCAATACTTGCCATTTGATTGAATGGAGATGGTCCTAGGTTCTCAAAGGCCACCTTAGTGGGAATCTTTGGTAGTTCATGTCATACAAAGTTAGAAAGTCTTAGATTTGGAACTTATTATAATCATCATCATCATCATCTTCTCCTCCTTCTGCTCTTTCCCCTCTTCTTATTATCCTTGCCAAGTTTGGAGAATTTTATAACCAGACTGGCTAAAGGGTAATGACTTTTTCCACCTATAGGAGTGCTTGATAACTGTGTACTAAGATGCAGATCTTTTTTATATCTGTATCAGTGAAAGATGCACTCACTATCATAAAATCCTAGAGCTTTGAAATTTTGAAGAAGTTTTGAATAATATTATTCATCCTTGAACTCACTTCATTTGGCTTGGGTTGAAACATTTCAGGAGATCTGCTTGGGCTCAGGGAATATATACCTTATTTGTGTTACTTAGCAAGTTATATTTTAAGTCATGTTCAGTAAATTTATTTCCCTGGACAAATGATCATTATTTTGCAGACTTCATGCCACATTAAAACTGTACACATATTTAAACACAGTATTTGTTACACTGCTATGGGAAGACTGAAATTATGCTTACTGTCCAAGAATATCATCATCAAACACAGCTGACCAGTGAGGACTTTTTTGAATTTTAAATATTATTGCAGGTTATCAAATCTCAGGGTTCATTTGTATGTAAATTTTCACACTTGATCCTAAGGAATTTTAGGTCAACTAGTATACTCACCATATTATCTTATATTTAGGTGTCATCAAAAAAGTTGTACTTTCTATAACAGATTTACTAGAATGGGAACATAGCAATTATCCACCTTCAATCATTCTATAAATTCTCTGAGGAAAATCACCAGACAGATAGTAGTAGGTAGTGAGGGTTCCTTTTCTTTTCCAGGATAGTATCCTGCCAGACTAACTACATTTATTTCTTTAATGGGATAAAAGTCTTTTTGGAAAAGGCATTATGTTTTCTCTCTCAGTCATCAAAATATGATAACACTACTTAGTTATTACCTATCTTCCAAAGATATTAAAATGTTCATAAACATCACCTCTTATCTTTACAAATATTGTCTATCTCACTTCCATGAGCTAAATGACAAATACAATCCTATTTCATAGTTGAAGAAGGAAAATATTATGACTTCCTTAAGGCCAATGTAGTCATGAAGCATTCTACTCCATTGCTCCATCCAGTGAAATTTCCCTTTTTACTCCTAGGAAACATTTGGCTACACGGAAATCCTGGTGAAGGGTAGAGTTTCTCAGATCATCTTATGATTTTCTTTATAGTCTAAACAGGTCAGGAGAGGAGGGTACCTTCTGCACAGAACAAAATACAAGAGGTGATAGAGCAGAAGGTGAGCTAACCAAAGAAAGAGAAGTGAAGGCTGTGCATGAGGCAGTGTGTGAAAAACGTTTGAAAAGTGATTGTAGCAAAATAATTGAAAGAAAAAAAATGATGTTGAGAGAGTTCTTCAAATACTGGCTAGGAAAAGAAATCAGAGTGAATTACACTTCTTTTTTGAATATAAAGCACACTCAAAATCTAGTGAATTTAAATGTATTAAGAAATAGAATAATAGAGGGTCAATTAAAAAAGATTAAATTTATACTGGCACAATCTTCTGCCTGTATATTCCTCTGCAAATGTAGGAATATGTACAATCACATTTATCTTTCTGAGAGCATGTATATCTACATATACTTTCTAGATGGAGAGGGAGCAACTATAATCAGTTGTACAAGTGATTTTTTGGGGGGGAAAGCAAAAATTGAATTTTGTCAATAATTTTTGAAAGAAAATAATGGTACCTCCCCTCTCTACCCCCAGGAAAAAAAGGGAGAAGGGAGGGAGGGAACAGGAAGGAAGGAAGGATTTAAATTGCAAGCATTTTCTTTGGATAAAGAATGAACAATGATTAAAGGTATGGAGCTGGCAAAAAAAGGATCTGCCTTTAGGACAAAACTCCCAGCTTTTAAGAAGGATTCAAATGAAATAAAAAACAGGGAGTACTTGAAGGCTTCCAGGACACCCTTTTGAGCTCCCAAAGTTTGGTACTAAACACATAAATTCAGGTGACTTTGTGTTTCCTCTAAATCTTGTCAATTTAGCTATGAGGATATTAAAATACAAAGAATTCTGATTTTCTTGATTGTTGCGGTGTTTCATGAATGGTAATAGTGACTAAAACAAAAGCAGTGATGGAAAAGACAACTCTCACAGCTGAATTATAGACTATCCACAGTGGGCTGGGTGAAGAAGGTTGTTTACAGGACCTCTTGGATGCCATAACACTTTCACATGGTTAATTGGGATGAAGGGAAAAATTAGCTTTATTTCCTTTATTTCTCCATCATATTCTAAACATCTGAAATCATAGAGAAGGAATAAATAACTGCTTTTTGGTAAAATAAAGGAAGAAAGGAAGAAAGAGAAAGAAAAAAAGAAGAAAAGAAAGAATGTTTTGATGTGGGCATAAACAGAATGTCTTATTTATTTATTCATTCATTTATTTGCTTGTGTTTGTTTTTGTTTTTATTTTATCTATTGTGAGAGATGATCTCTCAGAAGTGAAGCCTCCTTGGGGGATCAGTGATTCTTATTAATAGTTCTTGATTGTTGCTTTCAAAACCCTGCCCTGCTCAGACCCTGTTTTTAAGTACTTAGCAGAAAGAATAGCCCTGCCCCCAACCTGAACTGCTTGCCCTTGGAAAGCTTCCTGCCTTTTCTTGTCTCTGGGCAAACTTGTGTCTCCGTGAATAGATTGTACCCCCTGAAAGCCCAGCCAATGGGATAAGAGGAAGGGGGTGAGGGAGGAGGAGCTTGCATTAGGGTATAAATAAGCCTTTATTTCTGTGAGGAACTCATACTCTCCCGGCCTGAAATGGTGACTAGGAGTGGTACCCTCTCTTATGAGAAAGCAATAAACTCCTTCCTACTTTCAAGGTATCTAAGTCTCTGTTTTTAATTTTGAGTAAGTGGTCTCTGTCCCACACATCTATAATGAAGCTTCTTTTTAAAGGAGTCCAAGATGTGAGGCTATATTCTCAACTAAGACTGAACTAACCGAAACACACCCATAGAAAAGTAAACATTTTAATATACATAGAAAATATATACCCCGAACCAGCAGTGGGGTTTCCTCATTCTCCAGATGCTCACTGCCCTCAGACACATTATTGCTATGCTGTTGTTCTGTGTCAAGCAGTGTCTAGATTTTTTTCCAGATGTGACTACATATTTTTCAACGTAATAGTGTCTTTTCTCTCATTAGTATCAATGAAATTTTTTGATGTTTATTATTTACCACGTGCAGAATTCTGTACAAGTTTTTAAGGGTCTAAGATAAAAAGATTAAATAATGCATTGTCCCTACTAACGTTGTACTCACAGTGTAACTGGGAATATAATATATACACAAATTAGCAAAACAGAAAATTTGAAATCAGATAGTGCAAGGATCATTAATGACTAATTTTTTCTTTCCTTCCTTCCTTCCTTCTTCTTGAGGGCAGTTGTTGGTAAGAAATCAGGGAAGTCTTCATATAGGAAACAACATTTGAATTGGGACATAAAGGATGGGTTGCATTTACATGGATAAAGATTATATGTCAAGTAGTAGGGGATGAGTAAATAAAGATCAGCTTCAAAATTTAGGATTGATATTTAGTTTGATACAGGCCTCAATTCATTTTTCACCTCCTATCTATCATTTTAAAATTATTTAGGATTTATACTGTTGTTCATAACTGTCAACCATTACTGAGTTCTTTCTAAGAAAGGCAAATAAAGTTAGGCTGCTCCATGTGCATGTTTATTTCTCTCAAAGCTGTTGGAACATGTATATAGAGATATGCATGGGAGTTCATTGTGAAAAATGAGCCCAAAGATAGTTAGACAAAGGCAACCTTATATCTTCAGAGTAATTCCCTCTTACCCCTCCCTCCCTTTCTTGCTCAGAATGCCTGTGTCAGCCAAAAGTATAATCTCCATATGTTTTAACCATAATATGAGAAAGGAATTTCTTAATTAAATAGATTATAAATACATGAGATAAAAGAATGTCAAGGTGTCAATTGAAATTATAGATCCAAGATGTCTGTCTTTCTTTTATCATATATATGTGTGTATGGCATGACATAATGGCCTGGCATAATATGTGTCTATAAAATGCCAAGATAAGAAAAAGTCCCATTATTCAAGATGGTGTCCGGTTTAAGGTGTCTTGCACTGGACAGTCATAAACAGTAGGATGCTCCTGATCAGCTTCATCTGGCCTTGTAGCAAGGGGCATTTTAGGTTCACTCAGAAATCAAAGAAAAGCATTTCTGTTATGCCAGAGCAGGGAAAGCATTATGGTAGGTTAAGCTCAGAGTGGGTCAAAAATGTCTTTCTCCTGATTGACCAATCCAGGTTTTAGGCCTTTCTCAGGTCTTGGGGGTTCAAAATGGTTTGGGGAGGGATTCACATTACAGATAAATATCACTAAAGGAAAAATAATTTTAGTTCAAGAATATCTGAGTCTTTGAATATGCCACCTTTTTTTATTCTGTCTGCAATGTCCAACTGACAAAAAAAAAGGAAGTAACCAAGTTTGACTGCTAATTGGCAGGGCAGGGAAGTAGGGAGTATACTGTGATACAATGAGACTTTATAGTATAGATGTGTCATGAAGATCAAAGAGATGGGGGTAAGCATGGTGGTTACAACTTTGACAAGTCCAGCCATTAGATCCTCACAGGTTACTGTACTCTACTGTCAATGAGGCAGATATCTGCAGTAACAAGATTAAAGGTCCCTGCTACTTACAAGGTAGTCAAGATATAAACATACCACCAGCAAAGGAACTTAAAAAAAAATAAGTCCACTGAATTCAAAGTCCGTATCTCTGAACCAGAGTAGGATTTAAGATCTAGGATCCAGATGTAGCATATAATTCCTGGGCCTGAAGCTAGAAATTTAGCCTATTGCAAGTATGAATAGAAACTTGAATGGGAACTTGGTTTTAATTTCTATACTCTTTTACCTACTTGCAAGAGGAGTAAAATAAACTCAAATTTTACATTTCTAGAGCTCCTATGTTTTGTGTAGAGACTTCCAGGATTTGGTAGATGGTTCAGGTGTTGAGCAAAATAAACCTTATGATGTTTTAAAAATTATTATTTCAGGATTTTTAACCTTGGTTACAAGGTGCTGTGACTTTGTGCGGGGGAAAAAACAAGATATCCTCATTGAGATATACATTTTTCCTTTGTCATCCTACATACTTTGTTTTATGCTTTTAAATATTCTGATGACTCCTAGGCTTTGACTACCAAAGGAATCCATGACATGCACAAAGAATACCCAATTTATTGTATTTATTATGACCTACTTTCCCTTCAAGGTTCTAAATTATTTTCTGAGTGCCAATGTGTTTTTTTATACATCATTTAAAAAGGAACTAAACAATGGTTTGCAAGTGGAGCAATACCTTTATATGAAAGGGAAATCCCTTTCTGTTTTACAGGGTCCTACACAATCCCGCTCTCATTCATATTGCAGTCCTGTGCTTTGTGCTCTCCCATGATTATAAAAGTCCTTTAGGGTTATTAGACAGTTGGTTCCATTACCATTGTGCCTGAGTAACTCTTGAAATAAAGTGTATATTTTATGCTCCCTACTGTCAATACTTTTTTATCTTTTACTTGTTTTCCAGTTGTGGGGACCATGTAGGCATTCCCTATCTCTCCAAGAAAAAATTCCTCCAGAAATCTCTTCTCTTCAGATGGCAATATCTACTTTTGAATTTAGTATTATTCTTGAAGGAATTCCAGTTACCATTTCCACTAGATGACTGAATTTTAGGATCACACCACTTAAAACACCAATTTCTTTTTTCCTCCTCTGTCCATACTACTGCACATCTGCAAATGAGGCTGGGATTCAGGAAACTTAGTTCATCAACTCCTCAAATGAATTGAGTGATCACATAGAACTCTTATGCACTTCACCCCCAGGCAATCAATAATGACTCTTGATACTGGGAGAAAAATTCCCTCCCCCTCCCCACCCCATATTATACTCTAGAGGAAAAGTGCAAAGGACAAGGTAGAAAAAAAAAATTGAATGAGTGTGGGTAAAGCTGAGAAGGTCTGTTAATTCATTTTTATAGGCCATCAGAAATGGTTATTCCTCCAAAACAGATCATCCTCCCAATGGCTGCTCCTATTACTCAAACCTAATCAGTATTGGTCTTTTTCTTCTCTTCACAGGATGCTAATTAGTATGTTCTCACTCAATATGCAGAGAAGTATGGGGAAAGGTTCAAAGACATACTAAATACAAAATATATAAGCTCACTGAAGGCATCAGAGAGCCCTTTAGTCAACCTTTTACCTTGATATTTAAGGCTTTCTATAATCTGGAACCCTCTCACTTGCATTCCTAGCCTGTTTTCATAGTATCCTTTTTTATGTATTCTGTACCCCTGTCAAATTGGCCCAATAGCTGATCCTAGGATTGATCTCTCCATATGCTGCCTCCTTGAATTCAACAATCTAGTTTTGATGTCTGGAAGGCATTTGCTTTTCATTTTTACTTCTCAGGGCCCTTAATTTCTTTCAAGGCTCAACACAAGTCCCATTGTCTAGAGAAAAACCCTCACTGATTCATCTCTTCTTCAGTTACCAGTGCTCTTTATAATTTTGCTTATATGTTTTTTTTCAATGTCCTTCCAGGAGAATGGAAATTCTTTGAAGGCAGGGAATATTTCACTTTTTGGTTTTGCAATCCCCACCCAACACATTGCCGTAAACATAGCAGCAGTTTAGT
This sequence comes from Phascolarctos cinereus, assembly GCF_003287225.1. NCBI lineage: Eukaryota > Metazoa > Chordata > Mammalia > Diprotodontia > Phascolarctidae > Phascolarctos > Phascolarctos cinereus. The sequence continues at coordinate 178,616,227 of NW_027555625.1, forward strand.
GTGTTTAAATAAATTGAGTTAGTAATTTTATCTGTACTGTGAGATACTTTTGTTTGTATATAGATACACATGTGTGCATATTTATAGATATACACACATATGTATATATATATATATATTATATCACACACAAAATAGCAATTAATCTATCAAAATATTAGATTATGGCAGAAAAAAATTATCTCAAATGTCCCTCCCTAAATCTACATTGTTAATAATTCTTTTTTTTTCTGATTCCAAAGGAAGATAATAATTCTACACTGACTTTTCTGTTCATGTCATAATAAGTACTCAAATTATAATTGTCTAAAATATTCCACACTTTGATTTATTTAGCAATCATTATTTCTTTATTGATGAAATCTTTATTGGGACAAATATGAGATAGTAAATATGAGACTTGTTCAATAACAAGGTGAAGAAGATTTTTTTTTAATGTTCAAGAATGTTAAGGATGTGTTTAGCTGAAGAGAGAAATGGATCCCAGATCCTGTGAATGCTTTGGATATCTTTCCCTAATACGAGATGTGTTGCATCACTTAGTTTGCTATGACATTAATTAATTCTGCCAACAATACAATAAAACTGCTAGTTCTTAGTGTCAAGAGTGCAGATTGAAAAGAAATTAACATGCTGAAAATATCATATTGACAATGAAACCTAAAAGGGCGGTTCCCTTCCAGGATCTCCAACAAACATATATTAAGCATATACTCTGTTTAATTACTAGAACTGGCCCATAGATAATGCTTTAAGATTTGTGAAAGGTTTTACATATACTATCTCATTTGAATATCATAAAAAACCTTGTGAGATAGATGGTACAAGTACTATAATCTTCATTTAACAGAGGAGGAAACTGAGGCTCACTATTTCATAGTTAACACATATACCTCTATCTTAAATCTTTTCTTTCTATTCCTTCCATCTTGTTATTCTGACTAAGACCTGGCTCTTGCCCGATGAAATAGGCTCCCTGGCTACCCTTTCCAACACTGGTCATACTTTCATTCATGCCCCTCAAATTATTGCTTCTGATGGAGGATTTAGAATATTCATTTCTCCCTTTCACCACTTCTAGACTTTCCTTTTACCACCATTACTCAAGACCTTCTATTCCTTTGAGATCCACTCAGTCCATATCTACTGATTAAATTCTGGTAGGTGATATTTGTATATTTCCAAGACTTTCTTTTTCTCTCAAAATGTTCAGTAGCTGGCCCACAATCTTTTCTCCACCTCAATTCATTCTCATTATAAGGATTTCTACATGTATATTGAAACTCTCTCAAAAAACTTAACCTCAACTTACTCATTTCACATGACCTACTCCTCTACCCCACTTTAGCTATACACAGAATTGGTCATATCCTTGATCTTGCCATCACTAAAAAAAAAAGTCATTCTTACAAATCCATGAAGTATGAAATTTCCTGGTATGATCACAATCTGTTGTCATTCTTCCTCTCCTCCTTAGGCCTTTCAGCCCTAAATCCACTTTTTCTTCCTCACCAGAGCCTCCAACTCTTCAATCCTTCCACTCTTTTCCAAATCCTCATCCCTGACTGGCTATACCAGGGGTGAGGAACTTCTGGCCTCAAGGCCATATGTGGCCCTCTAGGTTCTAAATTGTGGCCCCTTGACTGAATCCAAACTTCACAGAACAAATCCCCTTAATGAAAGAATTTGTTCTGTAAAACTTGAACTTTGTTAAAAAGCCACACCCAAGGACCTGGCATGCTATGTGTGGCTTTGAGGCTGCAGGTTCCCCACCCCTGGACTATACTCCTCTCCCTTTTTCATGTTGTCTCTTTGGTAACAACTTCAGCTCTGCACACCTCTTGTCTAGAGTCCCTTGCCCCATAATCCTATCACTGATTTTGCTCTGCCAAGCTTCAGCCTTGCATTACTCTTGTCTAGTTGGGCAATGCTGATGTTTCTTCCTCCTGCCCCTCCCCTTCCCCTTCTCCTTCCCCCTCCCCTCCTCTTCACTCTTCCCCTCCTCCTCCCCTTCCTCTCCCCCACCGCAACAATGGCCAAAGACCCGTTCCCAACCCAAGAGTCACTTGACAATTGTTTGGGTTTTAATGGCTCAATATGACTGTAAATAGCATTTGTTTCTGTTCTGGCTAGAAATTCTGAGGGTCTTCCCCTCCCAGACTGATTCTTTTGTGAAGGCAAACTAGACCATCTTTTGCCTCCATTTTTAGCTAGCTTTTAATTACTGATTGGGTGTTGTCTCAGACAAACTGAGACCTGGGAAAGGTCTGAGCTTAAAAACTCAAAGGTCTCCCACTGTGCCCCAGGCCACTCCCAATCATCCTGACCCATGTCTCACCACTGGAAACTCATGACTCTGGAGGAAAGGGTGAGGATGATGACTTTGTACAGCTGCCTCACTTAAATCCAATTCACTTGCAAGTCAAGACATTACTCTAGTAGATCATCCACTTAACTCTCAAATGGATGTTCTGAAAGCACAAGTCCTACTATTCCCCCTTCTCCTTTAAATAAACTCCAGGAGTTTCTGATCATATTCAAATATAAAATATTGTGTGTGGCATTCGAAGCCTTTCATAATGTAACCTCCTCCTCTCTTTCCATTCTTCTAACACTGGAGACACTGACACATACACACACAGGATCATCCAACGTGGCATGCACACATCAAAGAAGGTGCTGTTCTCTGTGAGGAAAACAGGATTTCAGTAACTCAAAAGAAATGTGTGATGCAGAAATTTAGAGACATCTACTTATCTAATGTTCATAAGGTTATATGTACCTTGTGGTAGAACCTTTCAAGGACATATTGGTTTGATCAGCCACAGCGAAACACACTGTCCATTGAACCTGATATCATGATATCATTTTGGTACTCTTCAATTACAAAAGACAACAACAGCAACAACAATGACTCTGTGACTCAGTGCTACTGGTCGCCTTGCCTTTCTTCAAGCAAAGTACTTCATTTTTCATTTTCTATTTATTTTCACTGATAATTCCCAATGTATAGAATTCTCTGCTTTGTCATTTCCATGCCCTGGCTTCTATGATTTACTTTAAATTCCATATAAAATAACATTTCCCTGCAAGAACCCCTCTAATGCTAATACCTTCCCCTGTTACTGCCAGCTTAAGTATTATATGGCTTCTTTGTAAGAAGTTGTTTGCATGTTGCTTCCTCCATTACACTATAACCTCCTTTAGAGTAGAGCCTTTTTTTTCCCCCACCTTTGGCTTTTATCCCCAGCTTAGCACATTTCCTATGACATAGTAATTTAATAAACGCTGTTAGCTAACTTTATATACTAGGTGGCTTTTGACATTATCAAAATATTAAATAGACCAAAAAAAATTTTTAAAGTTTTCGTTATTTATCTTTGTCAGCTCACATGATTATACTGTTGGTATCAATTTTTTTTTATCTTGATGAAAGGTTGACAATAATACTGATCTTATATATTTGCTAGCCAGTAGCCTTTTCCAAAAATCAGTTAATTATATGTCCCCCTTTTTATGGTATATTGGAAAAAAGTCTTATACCTAAAATCAGAGTGCATGGGTTTGAGTCCAGCATCTGCTACCTACTAGCTGTATGACCTTAGCTAAACTTTTCTCACTTCCTAAGCTCCATTTTCATTCTCCATAAGATGAAAGAGTTGTACTAGGTGATATCAATAGTCCCTTTTAGCAACTAAATATTTTTAATACCTACCTAAAAACTCAGTTCCTTAACCTTGGTCAGTTCTGATCAATTTTAACTTTAGTTCAGTCTTTGTTTATTTGAAGTAAATGGGGTATACATTCTTGTGTTTGTTCATATTTTGCTTTCTGATTGGCCTTACATCACTTCATGAGTGCATGCTTCTGTTCTAACTGGATTGTTCTTTCCTCAGGGGTAAAGGATGTCCTCTCATACTTCATTGAAAAATGGATGCTTTAAAATGCTTTTAATGTAACTATACACCTTGTTTGGGAAAAGGTAATTTTAAAATGTTTTTAACACAGTTGAAAATTATACACAAAAAGAGATAATTGTACTAATGGCACAATTATAAATCTTGTCCTATTTGTGGATCTAGGTAACCAATGCTTCTTACATAATGTATAGCTCTTGTGAAATTTCATAATTGTGCCTATGTTATTACTGGGTCAAAGATATACCTTTGAAATGGTTCGTTTATAAGTTTCTCTTATTTATATGAAGCTGTAAAATATTTGATATTTAAATTACGACTATGGAAATGCTCTCTGAAGAGTAAAAGTATTATTCTTTGAATGACATACTGCCTTAATGTACATTTTTTCCCATTATTTTTCTCTCCTATGGACTTCATTTAGTGAGTATTTTAAGAGTGATATGTGCAAAGATACTGGATGTTATAACTAAACAATGTTTCTGCCTTCATAGACCATGTAATAGTTTAATGATGAGTTGGAAAATGTATGCAAATAATTATAAACAAATATATGCATCTGTAATTTTTAACATCTTCTGTATCCAGAGGCAGCAAGGTGGATAGAGTGTTGATTCTGGTGTCAAGAAGACCTAAATTCAAATCCATCCTCAAATACTTACTAGTTGTATAATCCTGAGCAAGTCACCAAACATCTATCTCTCTAATTTTCCTCAAGTTTATTATCAGGATTAAATGAGAAAACATTAGTAAAGTGTTTAGAACACTGTTTGGCATGTAATAGTAACTTAATACATCTTTCCTTCCTTCCTTCCTTCCTTCCTTCCTTCCTTCCTTCCTTCCTTCCTTCCTTCCTTCTTTTCTTCCTTCCTTCCTTCTTTCATTCCATCTCCTTTCAGATGTTCTGATGTTCTTTCTATGAAAGCAGAAAGAAGCTATCTAGGACTAAGGAATATTTTGTATTATTGTCCATTTCCTGGTTGCCATAGCCAAATAAATAGAGAAATATAGATATATTACCTAATGGCCGATCTAATTACCACCACTTGTCTTCAGATAGCAGACATATGGATATGTAATGAAAATCTATAAATTATCCATGACAGAGCAAGAAAGAAAAAATACTAATGATAATTCAGAAGAAGAGAAAGTAAAGATTGGAAAAGGCTTCTTGGAGGGGACAACATTGAGCAGGGGCCCTAAGGATTGGAAACAAAATGGATAGAACTGGGAAATATTTTGGGGTTTGGGAAGATAAAATGTGTTTCATGCACAGGAAACAGTGTGACTAAGGATGGGATATAGAAAAATCAGTAAGAGTTTGGAGAATAGCAAATACTTTGGTGTGGCTGAATTTTAGGCTACCTTGAAAGGAGTAATGTGTGATACCAGTGGAAAGGTAAGTTAGGGAAATCTCTTAAATGTTTTTCAAAGTCAGGCAAAGAGGTTTGGAATTTAGTGAGTAGGGAAAAGATTTTAGGTTGGTTGCTTTTATTTTGTTTTTGTTTTTGTTTTTGTTTTTGATATGATCAATGTGAGGAGAAGCAATTTTCAGATCCAGGTAATAGGAAGATTATTTTTACAGTGGTTTATAAAATTGATCAGAGGTGGGGCAGGCTAAAGGTAGAGAAGGTGGTTTAGAAAAAAAAAACTATAGTTGTTTTAGGCAAGAAATAATGAACTAGGGTAACTAGGTGGCTCAGTTAATAGAGTGTTGGCAGTGGAGTCAGGAAGACCTGAATTCAAATACAACTTCAGACACTTACTAGCTGTGTGACTCTAGGAAAGTCACTTAACCCTGTTAGCTTCAGTTTTCTCATCTGTAAAATTATCTGGAGAACAAAGTGACAAATCACTCCAGTATCTTTGCCAAGAAAACCCCTGAAAAAGGGGTCAGTAAGAGTCAGACATGACTGAAAAACAACTAAACAGTATGAATTAGGGTGACTGCACTCATCATTCCCGGTGTTATGAATATTATTGTTCATGTTTCATAAAATGTAGAACTAGAAGGGCTATTGGAGATCATTTTGTCCCACGATGTCATTTTACAATAGAAGGGAAAAAAATCATACAGCAACATAAGCAGCAAAATCAGGATTAAAACCTACGTTTTATTTTCTATACAAGATTATAACTGTCTGAATGCAGAGTCCATGTCTAATTAATGTTTTTGCCTTCTTTCCTTATATTCCACTTTGAAGAGAATTCTGAGTATTCCAGTGAGAGGCAAAGTTTTGTATTAGAGAATGCTGAATTTGGATTTAAGATGAACTGGTTATGGGGCAGCTAGGTGTCATGGTGGATAGAGCACCGGCCCTAGAGTCAGGAGGACCTGAGTTCAAATCTGACATCAGATACAACACTATAGCTATGCGACCCTGGGCCAGTCGCTTAACCCTAACTGCCTCAAAAAAAAAAAAGGGAAAAAGAAGATGAACTGGTTTCAGATTCCAACTCTGGCATATATTATATGACTCTGGGAAATTATAGCTTTTCTGAGCTTTTCCCATATCAAAAAAATAGAAATTGAAAGTGTACACTCACTCTGAAATAAGAGAATTTGGGAATCAGAGAAAATCCTGCCTTTAAAGCTGTCTGTGTGACCAAGGACTAGCCACTTAACCATCTTGGGTCTCAATTTCCTTACCTGTAAAATGAAGGGATTGGATTAGATAGGCTCAGAGGTGACTTTTTGCTCTTGGTTTTAGTGCTTTTAATCCTTACTTATCTCACAAGGCTATTCTAAGACTCAAATGTGCATTACAATCCTTAAAAGCCATATAAAAAGCTTTTATCAGAGGAACTTAAATATAAGTTGAATGAATGACTGAATGAATATAATAGCAGTGGAACTAAATGGTTTGGAACATTGTATATGCTATCAAACTCACAATCAAATAGATAAGATTCTTATACCTCAAATTCAGCTGTTCCAGGATGCTGTTCAATCTTCTTGGATGGCAGGCATTATGTTTTACTGATAGTACAAAACACTTTCATTAATGAGGCTTAATTCCACACTTTGGCCATAAAACCCTACATGCAAAATGTCCTATGTCTTTTTTAAAATTTATTTTGGAGAGCTCATTCTTACAAAACTTCAGAGGATTCAAATCCCTTCAGAAGGATACAAAATGTGCTGTTGTTTAAAACTGAATTGCTAAAATATTCATCAGCATTCATGAGGTCATTTCTTAGACTTAGGAGCTATAAAGTAGACCTGCATGTATGTGTGGAGGGAATTACTCTGCATGTTTCTTTGAGGATTATGGAATGGTCCCTTTATGGCAATGTTCCACAGGCTGCACAGTCTCTGAGTCAATGATTCAGAGATTCAAAGACAACTTGAGTTGTAACAACTAGTTCTCTCTCTTCTTTGGTATTTTCTCAGAGAGTGGCAAGAAATGGTCAGACCTAGCAATTAGTGGAAAATCACTTAACCTGTCTGCCACCTTTAACACACACGCACACAAATACACACACATATGTGTGTGTATATATAGGTACAGGTTTATTTTTGTGTGTGTGTGTGTGTATATATATGTATACACACACACACACATACACACACACACATAAATAAACAAACATGTACCTATATAGGTGAGGGAGCTGGATAGTCTTACTAACCAATCTCCCTGCATCTCTGTCTCTTGGCCTAAGATCTTTCTGGCCTCCATCATTCTATAATATATTAAAGGCAACATAGGTAGAAGGATAAAGACTTCTGAGTACCTCTTTTTCTACATAAAATGTCTGATGAGACAAGCTGCAGGAAGACCATATCTTTCCTGTCTGTTCTTTTTTGATCATGATCCAAAGGGTGTATTTTTAGCCATGCTTTTAACAAATAGGTTTCTGGGAAGTGTCATTTTTATAACATAAAATGAGTAACATAAGATTCATGAAGTAGACACAGGCAAGGCCTGAACTTGGGAGATCCTCCTCTCTCCTCAGATTTTAAATCCCTTCTATATGGTAAAACCTACATTTCCCCAAGGAACTTGCTATGAGTAGAGTTACACTAACACTAAACATTAGGGTTGTCAATTATTCATTATATTGACTCAGTGCAGTATTATTTTCTTGGAACGTGTTTTAAAAGAATCATATAACTTAGTTCCCCTCTTTAAAGGTCCACACCCTATGGAAACAAGAAAAACCCATTTTAAACATGGAAGAATAAAGTCTGTATATGCTATAGATTTAAAACCATTCAGGGAAGGAAGACATTAATGGAGAAGTATTTTTTGGAATGATTACAATGCAAACATGGAAAGAGCTTCATCGTTTATGCAGTGCTTTCCCTACAGCCATCCCATGTGACAGATACTACGCTTATTATTATCTTATTGTAGATGTGAGGGAATTGAAACAATAAGAGGTCAGATGACCTGCCCATAGTTACAAAGTAGTAGTGACAGATATAGGTTTCCAAGTCAGTTTTTTTTTGACAACAAATCCAGGGAACTTTTCATAATACCATAATGAAACTGAAAATCACTCTAAATGAAAACAAGTAATGTCCTATGAGTTGGGAATCAAGTTTTCTAAGAGAATGCCACTTATTCATCAATTGGTTTAGGATTTGTAATCTTTTGGTACTCAGAAGAGAATACAGAAAAAAACAAAACAAAACACACTGACAGGGAACTTAGAGATCACCTAATCCAAATAAATCTTTTTTTTTTAATTTATTATTTTATTTTCCCCAGTTACATGTAAAAAAATTAACATTTGTTTTTAAAATTTTGAATTCAAAATTCTCTCCCTTCTGCCCCCATGCCCCATAATTATTGAGAAGGCAATTAATTCAATAAAGTTTATACATGTGTAGTCATACAAAACATTTCCATAATGGTTATGTAGAGAAAGAAAACATAAAACAAAAAAAAACCCCTCAAGAAAAAATTTTTTAAAAAGTTTAAAAAACTATATTTCAATCTATCATCATCAGTTATTTCTTTGGAGATTGATACCATTTTCATCATAAGTCTTTCAGAATTGTCTTGGATCATTGTATTGCTGAGAATAGCTAAGTTATTCACTGCTGATCATCTTACAATATTGCTGTTACTTTGTAAGTGAACAGTAGACAGTACATTTCACTTTGTGTTAGCTCATGTAAATCGTTCAAGGTTTTTCTGAGAGCATCCTACTCATCATTTCTTATAATATGATAGTATTCCATCATAATCCTATACCACAGTTTGTTAAGCTATTCATCAATTAATGGGTATCCCCTCCATTTTTAATTCTTTGACCCCAGAAAAGAGCTGCTACAATTTTTTTTGTACATATAGGTCCCTTTCATTTATGGTTTTTAAAAATCTATTTCGGGATACAGACCTATTAATGGTGTTGCTAGGTCAAAGGGTATGGATGGCTTTATAGCCTTTTGGGCATAGTTCCAAATTGTTCTACAGAATGATTGAATCAGTTCACAACTCCAGCAACAATGCATTAATTTCTCATTTTTTCCCACATCCCCTCCAATATATCATTCATATCATATCATGTATCAATATGTCATTGACCTTTTCTATCTATTAGTCAATTTAAGAGGTATGTGGTAGTACCTCAGAATTGTTTTAATTTGAATTTCTCCAACCAATAGTGAATTAGAGTAATTTTTCATATGGCTATGGATAGCTTTGATTACTTCCTCTGAAAACTGATTATATCTTTTGATAATTTATCAGCTGGAGAATGGCTCTTATTTTTATAAATTTGACTTCTCTGTATGCTTGAGAAATGAGGACTTTATCAGAGAAATTTGCTTCAATTCTTTTTTCACAATTACTATTTCCCTCCATCCTATTTCCTTCATTTATCTTACTTTATATCTCCTTTCACACTGTCCCTCCTCTAAAGTGTTTTGTTTCTGACTACCCTCTCCCCCAATCTACCCTCCCTTCTGTCACATCTACCTTCTCTTATCCCCTTTCCCTCCTACTTTCCTGTAGGGTAAGATAGATTTCTGTCCCCAGTTGAGGTGTATGTTATTCTATCTTTGAGCCAGTTCTGATGAGAGTCGGGTTCACTTACTACCCCTTAGCTTTCCACTCTTCCCCTCCACTGTAAAAGCTTTCTCTGGCTTCTTTTATGTCAGATAATTTACCCCATTCTACCTCTTCCTTTTCCTTTCTCTCAGTACATTCCTCTCTCACCCCTTAATTTTATTTTTAGCTATTGTTCCTTAATATTCAACTCACACCTGTGCCCTCTATCTATACAAACTCCTTCTAACCACCTTAATGATGAGAAAGATCTTATGAGTTACAAATATCATCTTCCTATATAGGATTGCAAATAGTTTAATCTTCTTAGGTTCCTTATGATCTGTTTCCTGTTTACTCTCTTGAGTCTTATATTTGAAAGCCAAATTTTCTATTCAGCTCTGGTCTTTTTGTAAAGAATGCTTGAAAGTCTTCTATCTCATTGAATGTTAATTTTTCCCCCCTAAATGAATATACTCAGTTTTTCTGGGTAGGTGATTCTTGGTTGTAATCTTAGCTCCTCTGCCCTTGGAAATATCATATTCCAAGCCCTCCAATCCTTTAATGTAGAAGCTGCTAAACCTTATTTTATCCTGACCACATCTCCACAACATTTGAATTGTTTCTTTCTGGCTGCTTGCAATATTTTCTCATTGACCTAGGAACTCTGGAATTTGGGCTATAATATTCTTGTTAGTTTTCAGTTTGGGATTTCTTTCATGAAGCGATAGGTGGATTATTTCAATTGCTATTTTACTCTCTGGTTCTAGAATATCATGACAATTTTCTGTGATCATTTCTTGAAAGAAGATGTCTAAGCTTTTTTTCACATTGTGACTTTCGGGTGATCCAATAATTTTTAAATGATCTCTCCTGGATCTATTTTCCAGGTCAGTTTTTCCCCCCAGTGTGATATTTCACTTTGTGTTCTATTTTTTTAAATTCTTTTGGTTTTGTTTTATTGTTTCTTGATTTCTTATAAAGTCATTAGTTTCCACTTGCTCCATTCTAATTTTTAAGGAATTATTTTCATCAGTTGGCTTGTGGACCTCCTTTTTCATTTGGCTAATTCTGCTTTTTAAGGCACTTTTCTCCTCATTGGCTTTTTGAACATCTTTTACCATTTTGCCTGCTCTGTTTTTTTAAGACATTATTTTCTTCAGTATTTTTTGGTTCTCCACTAAACTGTTGACTCATTTTTCATAATTTTCTTGCATCACTCTCATTTATCTTCCCATTTTTTCCTCTACCTCTTTTATTTGATTTTCAAAATCCTTTTTGAGTTCTTCCACATCATGAGACCAATTTATATTTTTCTTGGAGGCTTTGGACTTAGGAGCTTTGGTTTTGTTGTCTTCTTCTGAGTGTTTTTTTTTAAATCTTCCTTGTTACCACAGTGACTTTCTATAGTCAGAGTTTTCTGTTGTTTGTGCCTATTCTCAGCCTATTACTTGACTTTCAGCTTTGTTAAAGTAGGACTCTCCTTCTAGGGTGGAAGGCATGGTATACCAAGGCTCAGTTGTTTTGTGCAGCTATTTTCAGAGATACTTCCATAAGTTTTCAGTTCTTCCAGATGGTATGATGATCTAAGGAGAAGTGTTTACTATGCTCCTAGCCCATGCTCTGGTCTGTGAGTGACCACAAGCACTCTTTTCTGCCCTACAACTGTGAGGAGGGTTCCCCTCCATATTGCAAGCTCTGCTATACTAGTGCTCTTCCTTGCCCTGGGACTGCCATCCAGGACTGCAACCCTGGATCTAAGTATGGCAAAGCAAAAAATCCTGCCTTGGTGCTAGCAAAAAGATCCTTGTCATCTCTTTCTGACCAGTTTTTTGACCCCATTACCATCTGTGGCCTGAGAGTTTCAGAAGCAGTTACTGCCATTGCCAATTCAGTCATTCCCAAAGGCTTCTCCTGCTTTGCTGGCACTGTTGCTGTGCTGGCATGGTCTTTGCTGGACTGTGCTCCACTCTCACCCAGATGTGACTGACCTTTCCTGCTGACCTTCTAAGTTGTCTTGGTTTCTGTGGGATAAGAGGTCTGGAAATTGCCACTGTTCCCTGTGATTCATTCTCCCTGAGGCTTGCTCTGGGTTTGCTGAGGCCAGGGTCTGTTGCTGGTGTGGCCTGTGCTAAGCTATATTTCTTTCCCTCCCTGATGCAGCTGACCTTTGCTGTTAACCTTCCAAGTTTCTTGATCTGGAAATTTGTTTCACTTCATCTTTTTGTGACTTCTACTGCTCTAGAATTTATTTAGAGTCACTTTTTAAAGTATTTGGAATATTTGGGGAGAGCTCAAGTGAGACCCTGCCTTGTTGCCTCTACCCCATTGAATAAACCGGTGTTAACTGAGGAAACAGAGGTCCAAGAAGGAAAGAGACATGGCTCATGTTGCATTTTGCCCATTACGACTAATTCATGTTAGATTTTTACTTACAAAAATGTTTTTCCCCCTTGAAATTATAATGTGTTATTTAACTTAAAATATTCATGTGTTTTAATGCTTATGGCAAAACTCACTTTCTCCATTTGACCTTTCTGTATTAATTTCACTGATCTTTCATCATTGTTTCATTCTTTGTTCCCTCCATTGTTCTGAAATCATACATTTTGAGAATATTTTAAAATTATTCTTCTCACTTTGTGTTGTCGCTGTTCTTCTGGTATTTTTATTTAATTCAATTAAGAGGAGAGAACACTAACTAGTTGCTAAAAAGGCATTCTTAGGATCTAGAAACAGAAACTGATTACTGTTTTGTAGGAAGGTAAAGATTTTAGGAGGAGAGGTGGTGAGAGAGTGTACTCCATATATGAAGAACCACCTGATCAAAGGCATGGAGTTGGGAAATGCAATGTAAATATTATGGTAAACAACATTCATATCAGGTAACCTGGAAGTACTAGTAGAAAAATGAATTAAATGAGTTTAATGCATAAATCAATGAATTTATTTTACAGAAGAAATTATGAAGTATGTACTATTTTCAAGGCACTATGCTGAATGCTAGTGTATATACACACACACACACACAAAATGAAATATCCCCTCCCCTTAATTAATAGAACTTACATTGTAATAGGGCAAGGATTCTTAACTTTTTTTGTGTCATAGACTCTTTTGGCATTCTGGTAAACATTGATGGACATCTTATTCACTAATTATTTTCAAATACGTAAAATACATAGGAGTAAAAATAAGCCATTTATATTGACAGAAAGTTTTCAAAATATTTTTAAAAGAAATCATGTTCAGGTTAAGAATCACTGCTTTGGGGATTTCAAAGTACTTTACATACATTATCCCACCTATATCCCATAATGATGCTGGAGGTAGGAGTTCTTATGCTCATTCTATCCCCCAATAAAATATAAGCTCATTGAGAATAGGAGACAACACCTATACAAGAGTCATGACCAAGGGATGTTGTTTTGCTTAATGAAGTTAAGGGAATAATGAGTGAATCATAAGCAGTTGATTGACATTTTCTTTCCAGAAATGGTAGTTATTTTGATTATTATTTTCAGAGTGAAAAGTGGAAAGGAGTGGAAGAAAATAAGGTATTAGCAGAAATGTGACAGGTAGATGACTGGAATACAGGATTTTGAGTCTGAGGATGTCTTGATATGATAAATTCTTACCTAGGGCTCCAGGGTAGGAACTGGCATGTTGGTTCCCAAGAGAGTAGAAGGCAATAAAATGATACAAGTCAAAAAAAGTATTTTAAATGTTTTTAATGCTATTTTGAGATCTTTGCAATTTTTTTCAGAGGTGATAGGAAACCACTGAATAGTTTTTAGTATGGTTGTAATAAAGTCAGATTTAGTTTTAAGACTATAATTTATCAGCCGTGTAGAAGTTGGATGTGAAAGTGGAAAAAGTAGAAGCAAGTAGAACAAATATTAGGCTACTGAATAATCCTAGGTGAACAATATAGTCTCTTTGTAAGTCAAGAATAGGGATGTAAGATGTAAAAGATGGGGAAATATATGATTTCACAAGTAACTGAATATAGAATATGGAGGAAGAGGGTGAGGAAGGAGTAAATAATGACTCTAAGGCTATAAATTTGGGGGATTTGAAAAATTGTAGCGTTCTGTACTGAAATAAGGAAGTTGGGAAATGGGTAGGTTTAGAAAGAAAGATGGATTTCTGTTTTGGATATGTTGGGTGTGAGATGCCTATAGGATACGTCAAAGTAGATACGCAGGCAGTTGGCAAGTTGAGACTGGAGTTCAAAAGAGAAAAAAAGTATTGTTTATATGTCTAGAGATGGTAAGGAAAGACATAACAACTGATGTAGTCACCAAAGGAGGATAGAGAGAAAAAAGAGGAGGGCCCAGAACAAAGCACTGGATTATGTCCACACTTAGATAAAGATTGATGACAATTTCATATATTTATACATTGTCAACTCAACTAGAGGTAACTTAGATGTTCTGTGGGAAAGGAATTTTATATCTTTTATACATGCATTCCTTCCCCAATCCCTCCCAAAATAAATTTGGCTTTTAGAGTTCAAAGTGATTTGGAGCCAAAAATTGTTATTATTTTGGGTGTTCAAGCAGAGTAATGCTATATGAAGCCAATTATGACTAGTAAAGGGAAAATAATATTGTCTTATTCACTTGAGCATAGGCTGGCTTTGATGACACTTTCTAAAAATGAAAATCCATAAAATATTTGAAGCAATGGTCCAAGTCACTGGAAGAAACAGATCCATATAAGACATCTAATTTGAAGAATAACAATTTATTGTACAGAGAAGCAAACATGGTTAAATTATCTAATCACCTTATCAAGCTGGAAGGGACCTGAGAGGAATCTAATTCAACTCCCTTGCTCTGCACATGGAGAAAATGAGATCCAAATGTCAAATGACTTGAGCATGATCACACAACTAATTACTGGTAAAGCTGGGCCTCTATCCCCTGTCTTCTCTAAATTCATGCTGTTTGTGTCAATTTGGAGTATTTTCTTATACAGCTGTCCTTAGAAATGTTTGTTGAGTGATATATCCTACTTTTCTCTTTCTGCTTTTCAAGCTGGGTAATTGAAGGCACCTGTACTTTTTATAATGTTTCTATTTTTATGAGAATTTATATTAAAGTGTCAAATCTTTCGATTCTTCTATAAGCTACTTTGTTGAATATAGTAAGTAACATGAGCTGAAGTTCTTAATATTAAAAAAAATTACCAAGAGTGGAAAGACACATTTGAAGACCCCAACAAATATAAAGAAGAAAGTAGGTCATGGTCTTTTTTTTCCCCTTGACACTATGTAATACAGTGACTTTGGGATAATAGAAATAATCTGCAGAACAAACTTAAGTCATAAGATAATTGGAAAGCTCCTACTATTTTAGAAGGCAAAATCACATTGAAAAAGTGTCTTTTCAAAGAAGAGAAATTGAAAAGGAAATAAAATTGTTCCTTCATAAACCCAGATAATGCTCAGACACGTTTCCCACACAACAAAGGCTTGCATAGATCTTATTCTCCATGCTCCTTTAAGGTACAAAAGTCGTGCAATATGATTCAATCTACTCATTATCCTCAACTCTCTCGTCAAACTGCTCCTAAAGTATATGCCTTCAATGTTCCTCCCCCAGCCTTTCCTAGCTCTTTTAAACATATTGTCTTCCCGTCTTAGAATATAAATTGCTTGAGGGCAAGACCTGTTTTTCTTAGTGTTTGTATGTGCAACCCCAGTGCTTAACACAATGCCTGGCACAAAATAAAAGTAAATAAATAGTTTGTTTCTTTCTTCCTTTCTTTCTTTTCTTTCCTTCTTTTCTTCCTCCCTCCTTCCTTCCTTCCTTCCTTCCTTCCTTCCTTCCTTCCTTCCTTCCTTCCTTCCTTCCTTCCTTCCTTCCTTCCTTCCTTCCATTCCTCCTTCCTTCTTTCCTTAATGCACTAGAGCATAGACACTTTCAGCTTCAACATTCTCACTAGCAATAGTTCTGAAGCTTCTTTATCAATAAACTTAGTGCTCTTCTCCCATTTTCTGTTCTAGGCCTCCTCTCCTAATAGTTCCTTCTTTGGGGGGGGGGGTAGGAAATATAAAGTCTCCTAACACCTACCAGAAAGAAAACTGGTTTACACCTGAAAAGATATATAATTCTTCCTTTGTTAGTAGTTTTGTCTATATCTCTCTGATCATCTATTGCTTGTGTAGTTCCCCAAGTTTTGGACTTTATATTCAACTAAGTGCCTGAATTATACATCTCAGTGACTCATCATCAATGTTTTTCATCATGGCTAGTGAAATGTTATGCCCTATCCCCTTAAAACATTCATGTTCCTTTTCAGTTATTAGACTGCTTATACCCTTTGACCCAATAAATAGGTCTGTTTTCCATGATGATTAGAAAAAAAGAAAAGGAACCTATATCTTCTAAAATGTTTATAGTAGCTCCCTTTGTGGTGGCAAAACCTGGTAATTCTTGAGATGCCCATGAATAGGGGAATGAAAAAGTTGTGGTATATTATTGTGATGGCATACTACACTGCTATAAGAAATGATGAGCTCAATGATCTCAGGAAAAAAATGGATACACTTGAATGAAATAATGAAAAGTGGAATGAGCAGAACCAAGAGAGTGTTGTACATAGTAACAATTTTGTTCGAAGAACACTTTGAGTGAATAAATCATTTTGACTATTATAAATATCCAAATTAACTACAAAGGACATAGAAGGAAGATGCTACCTGCATCCAAAGAACTGATAAATAGAAGTATGTGTAAAATAGCTTTATATGCACACACACACACCCACACACACACACACACACACACACAGGAAAAAAGAAAGTTGTATAACATTGTATATTTTAAAAGAATAGCAAGTAGTACATAATAGATTTGCAATTTCATGTACAATCTTTTTCTTTCCTATTCTACTATGTTATGGAAATGCTCATATTATTTCTTAAGTTCAGAATAAAATAAATAAAATTTAAAATAAAAAAAACACCTTTCATTTTCTGACAAGAGGGATAGACTCACACCCCATACCTTCCTGTTTTGTTGCATTCGTACCTGAGAAAAAGGCTTGAATTTGGTAGCCTTGTTTCATGGGGACTACTTATAATTCTAAACAGGATAATCTTGGATTATGGAATAAAAGTGTTTCATCTAGTCATTTTCCCAGGTTAATTTGCCTAAGTGACTATTTGTTGAAATGGAAGCTTAAAAACAATTCATGCTTTGTTTCTTCAAGTTTGAAGAAAGAATGTCAACTCAAATAGTAGCTAAAGAGTGGATTTTTATCCATAGGCTAATGATGAATAAACATTATTTCTACAGAGATGTTGTTGACCACCCACAAAAAAATTATCCTGCCAGATCATTCACCCTACCATAGTCTCCTACCTGATTAACTATTCTCTAAAAAGTATTTTCTGCTATAAATATGACCTCTAAAACAGTCTTCCTCCTCACTAACACTCACTGACTCAACAAAACAATTAAAAAAAATTATTAAGAGCTTAGTATGTTCCAGTAATTGTGCTAAACACTGGGAATATTAGTATAAATGTGAAATAATTTTTGCTCTCAAGGAACAGGGGATCTATATTGTATTCATTGGTAAGTTAATTCAGAATATTGGATGAGATTTTTTTGATTTCATGGGTTTAGGGATCTTCCAATGAGGAACCTCCAACTAACAATGAATACTGGTACCCTCTGTATGTGTTAGATAGTCTTAGAGATTCACTTGGGTACACTGCCAAGTTAAGGATGTTTCCTGCATCACATATCAAGTACGGTCCTTGACCCAATATAAATACTCTCTAGTATAATCAAGAAAGCATGTTTTGCCATATATCTGATACTGCCTTATATCTTCCCCTTTACTGATTGCTGCCACTGGGCCAGGAGAATTTAGCCTATGATATGGAAACAATATCTATGTTGAATTCAATATGAGCATACCTTGGTAAGTTGAGGTTTCTGGATTGTCTCTTTTTGAAGAAACCAAGGGATCCTCTTCTTTCTTAAGATCAGACTCAAAACTTCAGGTAGATCTCACTGCTGATGAGGGGTACCACATCAGAAACACATCCTGTAGCAAGTCCCATACCATTACCACTTATGTGACTATAGTCTCTGACTGACCCCAAGGTTTGTAGGCTTGGAATTCTCCTGCCATTCCAAATTGATGGATATAATTTTCCATCCTTGAGGCTTACCTTTCTTCTTATCCTCCATACTGTAATTAAGTTTCATGATCATATAAACTATATTTGCCAAATCACCAAACAGAAAATAACTGGTCTTTCTTGTTCTTGTTCTTGTTCTTGTTCTTGTTCTTGTTCTTGTTCTTGTTCTTGTTCTTGTTCTTGTTCTTGTTCTTGTTCTTGTTCTTGTTCTTGTTCTTCTTGTTCTTGTTCTTGTTCTTCTTGTTCTTGTTCTTCTTGTTCTTGTTCTTGTTCTTCTTCTCCTTCTTCTTCTTCTTCTCCTTCTTCTTCTTCTTCTTCTTCTTCTTCTTCTTCTTCTTCTTCTTCTTCTTCTTCTTTTGGGGGGGCTAGGGAATGGAGTTAGGTTAAGTTACTTGTCCAGGGTCACACAGCTAGTAAATGTTATGTGTCTGAGGTTGGATTTTAACTCAGGTTCTCCTGAATCCAGGGCCTGTGGTCTATCCACTGCACCACCTAGCTGTCCCTGCTGTATAGGTCTTTAAGTCCTCATATGACCTTTTCAAAAAAGTTACATCAATACTATCTCTCACCAGTCCAAGGGGAATCCCATGTGGAAGACTTTATTATTATTAGTTAACAACAAGCATAATCTCTCACACACATTGCCATCTCAATTGTACCTATATCTTGTATGTAAGGTATTCCCAAATGGTAAGAAATGATGATTGCTCCACAAAACATAGCCCACTTTGCACATAAAAGGAACTGCCAAATTCATAGTGGCCCATCCTAGTTTCATCAGCAGAAAGATCACCTATTTCTAATGTGTTATAAAGCATTAGCCAAGAAAACTAATTCAATTATCATTAGCCCTCAAAGATGAATTTAGGGCTCCAGGTTAGGGTGGATTGGCATAGCTTTTAGAGTGGGAATTTTCTCACTAGTTGAGAAATCATCCTTATGGATGCAATATTGTGGCCCTTGAGCCCATTTCCCTTAATATTCACAGTAGCAGTTTCTGAGATATACTAGTAGACTTCTTAGATTGTGAAAATAAAATCTACCAATCACCTTCTGAAAGAAACCTCCAAAAGTTGAAATAATAATATAAACCAAATTCCAAGCTCCCACATCAAAGAAAAATAGGTACTGTAAAAAAAAATTAGAAGCAATTCACTTACCAAAGGATGACAATTATAATGTCATAAGACCTGACAGCTTCTACTAAAAACCAGAAGAGATCTTGTAATATCATATTCAAAAAGAGAAAATAGGTTTTCAGCAAAATAGGTTTTCAACAAACAATAAATTACTTTGCAAGGCAGACTATAATCCTCCTGCCCCCTTTATTTCCCTCTGTTAATTGGTTGGGGCAGATGGTGAAATTACCAAATAATTGCACTTATTTCATATGCCAGTAAGATTATGCTAACAACTCTGCAAGGTGAGCTATAGCATTATGTAAGCTAAGAATTACCAGAAAAGCAGTCTGGTTTCAAATAGGCAGAGGAATTAGAAACCAAATTGACAGCATTCACTGGATTATGGAGAAAGCAAGGGAGTTTCAGGAAAACAAAGAAACAAACAAACAAACAAACAAAAAACCACAAAACATTTACTTCTGCTTCACTGACTATTCTAAAGGCTTTGACAGTGTGGATCACAACAAGATGTGGAAAGTGCTAAAAAAGATACAAGTACCAGATAATCTTACTTGTCTGCTGAGAAACCTGTACGTGGATCAAGAAGCAACAGTTGGAACCAAATATGAACAACTGGTTGGTTAAAGATTAGAAAATGCTTACAGGACTGTAGGTCATGACTTTATTCACTTAACTTATATGCAGAGTTTATTATGTGAAGTGCCAGGCTGAATGAATCAAAAGCCAGAATTAATTATTTTGGGAGAAATATCAATAATCTCAGAGATGCAGATGATACCACTGTTATGGCAGAAAGCAAAGAAAAATTAAGAAGCCTCTTGATGATGGTGGAAGAGGAGAGTGTAAAAGTTGGCTTGAAGCTTAACATTAAAAAAAAACCAAAACTAAAAAATCTTGGCAACTGGTCACATCACTTCCTGACAAATAGGAGGAGAAGAAAAGAATCAGTGTCAGATTTTATATTTTTGGGTCCAAAGATCACTGCAAATAATGACTGAAGTCATGAAATTTAAAAAAATGCTTTCTCCTGGGAGGAAACCTATGGCAAATCTGGATAGCGTACTAAAAAGCAGAGACGTCACCTTGCCAGCAAAGGTCCACATAGTCAAGGCTATTATTTGTTTGTTTGTTTGTTTTTCTAGTAACAATGTATGTGGGTGAGAATTGGGTTTTAAGGAAAACTCAGCTCCACAGAATTGAAACTTTTGAATTATGATGAGAGAAACTTTTGAGAATCTTTTGAACATCAAAGTGGTCAAATCAGGCAATATTTAAAGAAATTAATTCACACTATTAATTGAGACAAAAATGGAAGCTGAAGCTTAAATATCCTGATCACATAATGAGAAGTCAGGATTCATTGGAAAAGATACTGATGTTTGGAAAGGCAAAAGGAAAAGGTGAAAGCAGAGGAAGAAATGGATAGATAGTAACATGGAAGCAATGAACATGAGTTTGGACTGACAAGAGATAGTGTAGGATAGAAAAACTTGGATTACTATGGTCCATGGGGTCACAAAGATTCAGATGTGAATGAGTGATTGAATAACAACAAAAAGAGGTGGTAAAAGCAGGTGAGCAATTGTGATACCTTCCTACTCTTTTACCTTACCAACAAAACAAGTGCATTATTGAAACATTTCTAAAAATTCACAGGAGAAAAAATAGGAAAGGACAGTTGATCAGGAAACTTTAAAATGAACATCTATATTTCCTACTTTAAAAAAAAAAGTAAGCAATATGAAAAAATTCATGGTTTCATAGGAAAGGGTCTTATTTTATGTTTTATTTTATGTATAAAATATTCCTTTTTAAGGAAGGTAGGTAAAGTTCAGAATTAAAAAAAAATAAAAGATAATTGATGTTTTAAAGAATGAACTTTTGTTTCAGGAAGAATCTTATGAGTTATTAAAATAATTTCACTATTTTACAAAACCAATTTAGACCATTCTCATTTTCCTGTTCAATTCTGAGCTTGGCTCATTTTCCTTGTGCAGCATCTGTCCAAGAGACATATATACATACATACATACATATATACATACATACATAGATACATACATATGTATGTGTAAATGCATAAATACACATATATATCCATATTTACCTTAACATGTTCATAGTTGTATGAATATATTGACAAATATATCTTTATACACATGTGCATATATTTAGGCAACCCATGTATATACACTCTCCACTGAGCAATTTCATATCAGTCTGGACAAAATACATTTTTTTTAATTCTTCCTCAACTTTTTCTGCCTTTTGTACTCTGTACTGGACATCATCTATGCTAGCAACTCATGACTTTTTAGTTCCTCACTTGACACATAGAGAGGCTTGTCACACAAATTTGTCTTTATTATTACGTATTTCAGAGAATCTTGTATAATTTTGACATGTACTTGTGGAACAAATTTCTTGGAAGAGAGAATTTAAGATAGCATTTTGCTCTTATGAGTTTTTTTATACTCAAGAAATAGTAAGTTCAGTGGGATATTCTGTTCTCTGTACTTTTACATTTATTGTGTGATTTTAAAGGAAACATGTCAGAAATAACCTTGCAAAAACTTGCTTGTTCTATTCTAATATAATAACAAAAAGTATTCTTCATATCTCTACATGTTATCTAATAAAGATTTTTAAAATAAAGGAAAATATCCATACGAAACTGCAGTTACTGATATTTTCTCAATTATGTTTTTCGGTAGAAGTAATACACTTTTTTTCTAATCATTTAGTGCTCCTTCCCACTTTCAGAAATCTTGATGATTGTTACTTTTATAACCACAATATTTCATCTTTTCCAGCATGATCTTACCTTAGTGTGCTTCATCTAATCCAGCTGTTCTTCCTATATAATTCCTTTAGCCACAATTCTGCTTTGTCATATATTTAGGGACTGTGCTGTTAGAATTCAAATGTGGTAGGAGCACTATTACTGATGGAGTAAAAATAATTTTAAAAATCTGTTGAACTCTTCTCTATTTTTATACTTTTTTTCAGATTCAACTTTAAGTTTTCTAGGGATGTTTTTTGTTTTGGTTGGGCCTCCCAACAATTTTTCTGGTAGTATGTTTTCCCCTCTAGATTGCTTTTTACTGTCCTAAGAGTTGATACTGATAATTTTCCTCAGTCTTCTTCATAGCATCTTCCTTTTTCTATATAGTTCTATTCTTTTATAGTTCAAGTTTTTTTAAACTAAGAAATTATTTAAATAGGTCAGATTGTAGTTGTCTCAATAATATGCACCCACTATCATTTCATTCTTCTGATTTGATGCAGTTTTTTTTTTATCCAAGCAAGATGATGGTATGACTGTAGACAGATAAATTATTTTTTTTGAAATTTCACTGCTAACTAGTTACTTCCCCTCTGGTGAGACAGAATCACTTTCAATTTTTATGATGTTATTGATGCTCACCATGTCTAGTACTATCCAACTGTTTAAAAGAAAAAATTGACTTATATGTGGCTTTTTTGTAACCTATAAATCTTTGACCAATTTTCCTTCTTACTAAGAGGCATCTTTGTGTATCAATACACTCACACACATATACATTTATATTTATATATGCATCTGCTTTGAGGCATTTATATTTATGAGTGTATATACATGCACACTCACATATACATACATGCCCACAAATATATTCATATTATACATCTACATATGTATATATTTATGTGCGTGTGTGTATACATATATATATATACACAATACACACACACACACAGACACATATGTTTACCATCCTTTCCTCTGACTGCTTTCATTGAATTCACTGATTTATATCATATATGTTGATTTTATTTCAGGAGGCATTAAGTTCTTTATATAATTTATCGGCCCACTCATCTTCTGCAACACATGTTTGCATGGATGCTGCAATTATCTCCATGGTGATCCTTTTACAAATGTTAATCATAAGCACTGTGATACAAAAGAGGCAAAGATCCTATCAAATACTGATACTTGTTGTTTTGGAAATATGATAAAATCTACTCTAGAATTTCTTTATTGCCTCTTCATGGAGAATCTAGGAACTATCTTTGCATTTAGCTTCAACTTCCTTTATTCTTCTGCTTTCATTTATAATGATATCACTATTGATATAAATCTTTTCCCCAGTTGCATGCCTACTTCATTAGTCATTAGAAAGGGTTTAAGTCAATATTTACAAATGGGTTAAAAACTGTATAATACTTTCTCAACTTTACTACCACCATCGCTACAGAAGGAGAAGGACTGTGCAAAAGGATGTTACTTAGTTGTCCTCTTGTGATTTACAAATGCCAAAAATTCATCCTATTGGTGATGAAACTTCATCCTCAGAAAGTAGACATGATTCGTTATGGGGGCCATGATCAAAACCATTGCAACATGATAGACCCTTCTATGTTGATGCTTCAGTAAGAAAATCTTTGTGAACCTAAGGTCACCTCCATGCCATGATGAGGTAATGGAGTAGGATGTATAAAATCTTATAAAATACCTCAATTGTACAGACAAGAATGGAACTACAACACACACCAAACTCTTACATTCACCTATTTCTCATTCGTTTTAAAAAAGATAAACTTCGTAGACTTCTTAAATTGAATTTTTAAAATCCAACTGAACCTGCACCACAGTCATAATTCCAGTTCTTGGTGGTTTCTAGAAAGGCTATATGACACCTTTATTTCTGCATCCACTAGCTACTATTTATAGGAAAATTGAGCAGCTGTTTGGGTAATGGCTTCCCAAACTATATTAGAGCTTTTTTTTTCTTTTTTTTTACATAATAGTATTTTATTTGTTTTAAGAATTGCATGTAAAGGTTTTCAATAATTATTTTCTAAGATTTTGAGTTCCAACTATCCCCCATCCCTTCTCTCCAAACTCCCCAAGATAGAAAGCAACCTGATAAAGATTATACATGTACAATCATGTTTTCACATTAGTCATATTGTGAAAGAATAAGAACAAAAGAGAAGAGAAAGAAAAACAAAACAAACAAAAAAAAGAACTGAAAATAGTATACTTTGATCTGCATTCAGACTCCACAGTTCTTTCTCTGGATATGGATAGCATTTTCCATCAGGAGTCTTTTGGAATTATCTTGGATCATTATATTACTGAGAAGAGCGAAGTCTATCATAGTTGATCATTGCACAATTTTGCTATTACTCTGTACAAGCTGTTGACTTGTTTTTCATGATTTTCTTGCATCACTTGCATTTCTCTTCCCAGTTTTTCCTCTACTTCTCTTACTTGCTTCTCAAAATCCCTTTTGAGCTCTTCCAAGGCCTGAGACTGATGCATATTTTTCTCGGAGGCTTTGGATGTAAGAACTTTGACTTTGTTGTCTTCTTCTGGTTGTATATTTTGATCTTCTTTGTCACCAAAGTAAGATAATATAGTGTGACTCTTTTTGCACTGCTTGCTCATGTTCCCAGGCAATTACTTGAGTTTTAAACTCTTTGTTAAGGTAAGAGTCTGCTTCCAATGTGGACAATGTACTGTCCCATGCTTTGGGGGTTTGTACAACTGCTTTCAAAGATACTTGGAGGGACCTGTAAATTTTCAGTTCTTCCAAGTTGGTATGATAAAGGGCAGGGTGTTTACTCTTTGCCTGGCCTGTGACCACAAGTATTCCTTTCTGTCCTGTAACTGTGAGGAGGGGTTTCTCTTCACAGCCACTACAAGCTCCACCAAGCCAGTGCTCCTCCTCACCCCAGGACCACCGCCCAGAACTGTGACCTATATCCAAGCATGCGCAAAGCAAGAGATTCCTGCCTCAGCACTGGCAAAGAGATCCCTGCAATCCTTCTCTGATCAGCCACTGGATTCCCCCTCAGTCTTTGGGCCTGAAGCTCTGAAGGCAGCTGCCCTACCCCCAGGTCCACGCTCTTGGGGAATGAAGCTGAGGCCCTGCCTTCCTCTCTCAGTACCGCAGAAACAGACTTTTCCCACTGACCTTCTAAATTGTCTTTGGCAGTCATGGATTGAGGAGTCTGGAAACCGCCACAGTTGCCTGAGATTCAGTCCTCTGAGGCCTGCTCCAGGTTCGCTTTGGCCTGTGCGTCCAGGCCGCACTGTGCTGCTCTCCCAGCATGGCCCGATACACCTTTCTGATCGGTCATCCAGGTTGTCTTGGGCTGGAAATTTGTTTCACTCTGTCTTTTTGTGGGTTCTGCTGCTTTAGAATTTGTTTAGAGCCATTTTTTATGAGTATTTGGAGGGGTTTGGGGGAGAGCTCAAGCAAGTCACTGCTTTTACTCTGCCATCTTGGGTCCACCCCCCTTGGTAATTTCTTGAAAGATATTGCCTAGCCTTTTTTTTCCCTCATCATAGCTTTCAGGTAGTCCGATAATTCTTAAATTATCTCTCCTGGATCTATTTTCCAGATCAGTCGTTTTTCCAATGAGGTATTTTGAATTTTCTTTTTTTTTCATTCTTTTGATTTTGTTTGAGTGATTCTTGATGTGTCAGAGTTATTAGCTTCCATTTGTCCAATTCTATTTTTTAAGGCATTCTTTTATTCAATTTTTGTACTGCTTTTACCAAGCTGTTGACTCTTTTTTTTCATAATTCTCTTCTATAACTCTCATCTTTTTTCCTATTTTTCTTCTACCTCTCTTATTTGGCTTTTAAAATTCTTTTTGAACTCCTTGAAGAGGACATTTTGGGCTTGAGACCAATTCATCTTCCCCTTTGAGGCCTCACCTGTAGGCATTTTGACATTTTTGTCCTCTTCTGAGTTTGTATTTTTGCTTTCCCTGTCACCGTAGTAGCTTTTTAAGATCAGGGCTCTTTTTTTTGTTCATTTTGAAAAGATGAGCTCTTCTTTTGGGGCACAAGGGGCACTGCCCAAGCTTCTTGTGCTGGGTTCAGGGGCCTGGTCACTAGCTTCCGATGCTAGGGCCTCAGGTGCTTACAGCTTGCCCACTGTGCTGGGGTGGCCTAGCCTAGTTGTGCCTTTTGTGCTGGAGTTTTGTGGTTGGCAATTTACCTTCTGCACTGGTGCTGGAGTCCTTGGAGCTGACCTTCTGTGCCGCTAGCCTGCTGAGCCAGAATCAAGATCCCTCAGTTGCTAATCTAAGCTGTGGCTAAGAGCTTCTCACTACCTTGCCTGCACACTGCCTGCTCTGGGCTGCACTCCCCTTTTACTCAAGTGAGACAGACTTTTCCTGAAGTCCTTCTAGGTTGTATCAAGTTGGAAAATCATTTCACTCCATCTTTTTGTGGGTTCTGTTGCTCTACTATCTGTTTAGAGGCTTGATTTAATGTTTCAGAAGGAAAGCTCAAGAAACTTCTTGGCTTCTGTCCACCATCTTGGCTCCACCACCAAGCTGTATTAGAACTTTATTTTTTTTTAATTTTTTAATTTTAATTTTTTTTTTTATTTTTATTTTCCCATATGCCTTTGAGTTGAAAATTTTTTCTCCCTTCCCCCCCCCAAGAGAGCACACAATCTGACATAGGCTTTACATTTACATACCCATTAAACATATTTTCACAATACTGAAGTTGTAAGCAAAAATTAAAACCAATAGGAGGAACCATCAGAAAGATGAAACAAAACTCAACAGAAGGGAGAAATAAGTGACAGTGATTTGACTTCCGTAGTTCTTTCTTTGGATGTGGACGGCATTTTCCATCCCGAGGCCTCTGGAGATGTCTTAGATCCTTGTAATGCTGAGAAGGGTTCAGTTTAACATTCTTAGTCATTGCATAATGTGGCTGTTATTGTGTACAAAGTCCTCTTGGTTCTGCTCACTTCACTCAGCCTCAGACCATATAAGTCTTCCCAGGTTTTTCTGAAGTCAGCCTGTTCATCATTTCTTATAGAACAATAGTGTTCCATTACATTCATATACCACAACTTGCTCAGCCATTCCCCAATTGATAGGCATCCTCTCAATTTCCAATTCTTTGCCGCCACAAAAAGAGCTGCTATGAATATTTTTATACATGTGGGTCCTTTTCCCATTTGTTTGATCTCTTTGGGATATAGCCCCAGAAGTGCTATTGCTGGATCAAAGGGTATGCACATTTTTGTAGCCCTTTGGGCATAGTTCCAAATTGTTCTCCAAAATGGTTGGATCATTTCACAACTCCACCAACAACGTATTAGCATTCCAATTTTCCCACATCTTTTCCAACATTTATCATTTTCCTGTTTTGTCGTGTTGTCCAATCTGATAGGTGTGATGTGGTACCTCATAGTTGTTTTGATTTGCATTTCTCTAATCAATAATGATTTAGAGCTTTTTTTCATATGACTATAGATGGCTTTAATTTCTTCATCTGAGTACTGTCTGTCCAAATCCTTTGACCATTTATCAATTGGGGAATGGCTTGTGTTCTTATCAATTTGTCTTAATTCTCTCTATATTTTAGAAATGAGGCCTTTGTCAGAAAGACTGGTTGTAAAAATTCTTTCCCAATTTTCTACCTTCCTTCTAATCTTAGTTGCATTGGCTTTGTTTATGCAAAAACTTTTCAATTTAATGTAATCAAAATTATGCATTTTGCTTTTCATAATGTTCTCTATCTCTTGTTTGGTCATGAATTCTTCTGTTCTCCATAGATCTGATAGGTAAACTATTCCTTGTTCTCCCAGTTTACTTATGGTATCAGCCTTTATATCTAAGTCCTGAACCCATTTTGACTTTATTCTGTTATATGGTGTGAGATTTGGGTCTATGCCTAGTTTCTGCCATACTCTTTTCCAGTTTTCCCAGCAGTTTTTTTTCAAAGAGTGGGTTCTTATCCCAGAAGCTGGGGTCTTTGGGTTTATCAAATAATAGGTTACTATAGTCATTGACTACTGTGTCTTGCATATTTAACCTATTCCACTAATCCACCTCCCTATTTCTTAGCCAGTACCAAGCAGTTTTGATGACTGCTGCTTTATAATACAATTTAAGATCTGGAATTGCTAGGCCACCTTCCCCTACATTTCTTTTCATTTGTATTAGAACTTTAAACAAGTTATAAAGTTCTATCTTGATTAGCTTCTACTTGGGACTGTATAGTCTTCCAGTTTTTCCACATTAAGTCTTGAGCTTCCCTTTCAATAAGTAATCAGTGAAGGGCCTGTCACATGTGGCACGTACTTTCTTTAGTGATGAACTCAAAGCCACACCTTCAAAGATGGATGGAAGGCACTAAAGACTAAGAGCTCTGGCTTTAGATGGAAGCAAATTTGTTGGCAGGAGAAGGCAGTCCATTAATTTATTATTAATAGTGTGTTTAGCCTTTGTTCTTCTGCCTAGTTAGGAGAGCCATCATCCAGATGCTAGAGGAAGAGATGCCAGGTAGATATTTGGATACATGAAAAAATACATGAGGAGTGAAGGAAGTATCACAGATCCTTCAAAAGAGACAAGTGGCATCTGTTGATTGTGGGAAAGAAATACAAGCTTTTGTTGTTGAAAAGAAAGAAACAGAGTGGGTGTTCTACATTTTCCCTATGATCAAGTAAATGCAGAAGTCTCTTTGATGAATGAGATTCCTTAAACCATAATTTGCATATCATTTATTCTTATGGTAGTTTGTGGGTAGAATTTTGATGAATAACCACTGTGGCTAAAGCTGAGACCTAGCAAGTAGTTGATAAATAATACTTTGGGAACTAGTTTAAGAGATAAGAAAGGAAATTGTGATAAAGAAAATAAAGATAAAGAATAGAAAAATCTTCTACCAACTCAGGCTGGTGCCTTCTTTGCAACCTCAAGATTTAATTAATTACCTATAGCTCTGATAGGTTACTTGACTGGACCAGGGAAAAAGAATATGTTTTACAATGTGGACTTGAACCCAGTATTTTTTTTAATTTATCAACTAAATAATCACTGTCTTTTTTAAACTAGTACATAACAGAACTTAATTAGCACAAGAGCTTATTAATTCTGTATTTAGTGTATTTTCTACAACTCTATTTGGCATCTTTTGCTCTGCCATCTGGATGGCTTATAATCAAGCAGAACAAAGGCTGAGAACACCATTATTTTTTTGTTTGTTTTTTTTTAACATTTTTTTAAAAGATCATTTCCAAATTTTTTTTCCAATCTCTCCAGCCCTTCCCCAACCAATTTTGAAGGCAAGCAATATGATATGATATTACACATGTGAAGTCAATCTATATCTATATAATGTACATATGTGCATGTATATAAAATGTTATACATATTCAACCCAAAAAAAGAAAAAGAAAGTAAAAAAAAGTTTCAATCTACAGAGTTCATCAGTTGTCTCTTTGGAAGTAGATATCATTTTTTACCTTGAGTCTTTGGAAGTGTTTTTGATCATTGTATTGATCAGAATAAATAAGTATTTTACAATTAATTAACATTATATTTTTGTCAATAGTTAATTTTTGTTCTAGTTCAGCTCTCTTCACTTTATATCAGTTCATAGAAGTCTTTACAGGTTTTTTTTTTTCATGAAACAATCCTCTTCATTATTTTACCACAAATTGTTCAGCCATTCCCAAGCCGATGGGCATCCCTCCAATTTCAAAATTTTGGCCAGAACAAGATCTGATATGAGCATTTTTCTATATATGTTTCTTTTTTTATTTCTTTTTTCTCTGTGGAATACATAGTTGGATCAAAGGTAATGCTCATTTTTATAGCCCTTTGGACATAGTTCCAAATCTTTTTTCCAGAATGGTTGGATCTGCTAACAACTTCATCCAAAATTTATCAGTGTGCCTACTTTTTTGCAGCTTTTCTAGCATTTGTCATTTTCATCTTCTGTCACATTAGCCAATTTGATGGGCCTGAGGATCTACTTCAAAGTTTATATTTTGCATCTCTATTAGAAATTTAGAGCATTTTTAATATGACTATTAATAGATTTGTTTTCTTCTATTGAAAATTTCCTGTTCATAACATTTGACTAAGCAGCAATTAGGAAATGGCTCTTATTTGTAAAAATTTGACTTAGTTCTGTATATGTCTGTGTGTGTGTGTGTGTGTGTGTGTGTGTACACACCCACATACATGTGCATTGCTAAATCTCATCTTTGCCCACAGTTCCATATACACATGCATATGTACATGGAAATATACACATATACATGTGTATGTGTGTAATATGAAATGCGACTTTTATCTGAGAAATGTGTTGTAAATTCCCCCCTTAAGTTTCTTGCTTTCTTTCTAATTTTGGCTATGTTGCTTTTGTTTTTTGCAAAACCTTTTTAATTTAATATAATCAAATTTATTCATTTTATCTCATGTATGCCTCTTTATCTCTTGTTTGGTCATAAACTCTTTCCTTATATCCTGGATATGACAGAAAGTGGTTTTCCCCTACTCAATTTGCTTATGATATCATTCTTTGTATCTAAATCGTATGCCTAGTTTGAGCTTATCTTGGTACGCATTGTGGGATATTGGCCTATGTCTGTGTTTTGCCAGAATTCTTTCCAGTTTTCCCAACAGGTTTGGGGGGGAGAGGATAATAAGTTCTTACGTAAAAAAAAAATTTGATCTTTTGGTTTATCAAACAATAGAGTACTGTGGTCATTTACTGCTGAATATTATGTGCTTAATGTATTCCACTGACTGAACGCTTTGTTTCTTATCCAGTACCAGATTGTTTTGATGATTGCTACTTTGTAGCATCGTTTGAAATCTGGTACTTCTAGGCCTCCTTCCTTCGTTTTTTTTTTTTATAATGATTCCTTTTATAGTATAGAGCTTTTTATTTTTCTGGTGAATTTTTTTATTATTTTTGGAATTTTACAAAATAATTATTTGTAGTTTGATTGCTACATCACTGTGAGTAAATTCATTTAGACAGAATTGAAATTTTATTATATTGGCTTGGATTACCCATGAGCAATTAATATTTTTTATAACTATTTAGATGTATTTATTTATGTGAAAAGTATTTTATAATTGTGTTCATATAGTTTCTATGTGTTTCTTGGCAGGTAGACTCATAAGTATTTTAGAGTGCCTGCAGTTATTTTAAATAGGACTTCTCTTTCCATCTCTTCTTGCTGGTTTTGTGTGTTTGCGTGTGTGTGTGTGTGTGTTTGTGTATAATGTTGATGATTTATGTAGCTTTATTACCTGCAAATTTCCTAAAGTTGTTAATTGTTTCTACCATTTTTAGTTGATTCTCCAGGGTTCTTTAAGTATACCATCATATCATCTTCAAAGAGTTTTGTTTTCTCTTCAACTATTTTTATTCATTCAATTTATTTTTCTTGTCTCATTGCTATAGCTGCCATTTCTAATGTATTTGAACACATTATTACTATTAAATAAAAACACAACTTCAGTCTTGAATGCTTAGACATTAGTGTCAACAATAGTATTTCCTTGAAGAAGTACCTTTCTCTCTTGACCTCAATTTCCCAGAAGCAAAATGGCAGGATTAGACCATGCTGTCTTTAGGTCCCTTACATCTTTGCCATTGTCTGGTTCTTTGATTCTATTAACAGAATGCCACTCAATTTCTGATGCAAGTGGAATTTCAGAGATGATTTAGTTCAACCAGTACCTATAAATGACATGGCAAATATCCTTAACAGGTAATATTCAATCCATTGGAAACCTCTCAAAAGGGACAAATTGGTGGTGCAACAGTTAAAGGGGCAGACCTAGAGTCAGTAAGGCCAGAGTTTAAATTTGGCCTCAGATGCGCATTAGCTGTGTGATCCTGGGGAAATCACTTAACCTCTGTTTACCTCAGTTTCCTTATCTGTAAAATGGGAGTAATAATAGCTCCCACTTCCCAGAGTTGTTGTAAGGAACAAATTAGATAATAATTGTAAAGCACTTATCACAATGCCTGGCACAGAGTACGCACAATATACATGTGAGTTGTTGTTATTAATTTATTCATTCATTGCTCTTAGTTCTGCTTCCTGTCCTTGCAGAACAAGTTTAATCTGCCTTTCAAATGTAAAACAACAGCTATCTTGTCCCTTTAAGTCTTCTATTCTTCAGGCTGAAAATCTTTAATTTCTCCAATTCATCCTTTTATGACAAAGTTGACAGTTCTTCACTATCCTATTTGCCATCCTATAAACTAATTCAGGTTTATCCTTGTCCTTCCTAAACTCTGTCACAAAGATTTAGATGCAATAGTTCACTCAGAGTTTTGTGAGGGCACAGGGTAGTTGTTAGTTAACAAGAATTTCTCAAGTATGTACTATGTGCCAGGCACTATGGTAAGTGCTGGAAATACAAATACTAGCAAAAAGAAAGACAGCCCTTGCCCTCAGGGAGATCACAGTCAAATGGGAAAAGCAACATATGTAAGAAAGCTGAAAAATAGAGGGTGGGATGTGGTGGTGACAAGGAAGACAGCACAAGTCCAAAGAAGAATGAAGGAGTCAACACAGCTGTCTTGAGAACTCGATTTAGATTGCATATTCTTGAGGAATTAATGCATCAGAGAATGTCTCTATAGGGGCAGAGTGATTGTTCTTGGGAAAAGGTTGCTGGGTCATAGTGAAGGGAAAAAAAAGTGCAGAGTCAGGAGCATAGCCAAATGAACACTTCCCTTTGTTGATCTCACTGACTCAAGAATTTACAAACATAACATATTTCCCCACATTGATAGGCCACTAGAGTGGACCTTTTTTAGAGCTCCAAAATTATAAATTATTCCCTTAATGAGTAATTGGTTACTGAATTGCTGAGTCGAATCATATTCCCTTCCTTCCAACTTTTCTTAACATTCTCAGTTATATTTATGGTCCAGAGAACATACTGTTTATTTGGTTCATCATAGCACTGGAAAATTAGATCTTATCCTCCCTGATTAAAATGTACCCAACCTTCAATAGACCACAGAGGCCCTGGGTTCCAATGGTTGGAAGATCAGAAGGAGAAGAACCAAAACAGTAGCAATAAGAGTTTTTTATTAAATGAAGTAAAGTTATGATTCCAGTAAAAGAGAGAATTTACAATAAAGACCAAGTGTCTGCTGGGGAACATTGTGACATCGCTAGCTTTATCTAGATAGAGGTTTCAATGAATCTAGTTGGTATAATTCCCTTTACTCCAAGAATCTGATGTGTTCAATGCAGAGAGAATCAGAAGGTCTCTAGAAAAATTAGTAGAGATAAAAGGATTCCACTGGGATTTTGGGTTGAAGTTACAGTCTCTACTTTTCAAAGTATATTTTGTTGTTCACAAGTAGATAGAGTTTACCAGTTCAAATTGAGGGAGAATCTCTTTGTTCACACTTTCTGTTTAAAATCTTCTGCAAAATTGTTGTCTGCTAGAACACTGTCTCAATGATTCATGTGATGCTAAAGTGAGGAAGGAACCGTTCCTAAAAAAAATTTAATGAGGTAATCTCCAACATTAAACACTCCAGTGAATTTTTCATCTCATGTGTGTAGTAGGTATTGTATCCAACAATGCAGATTTAAGCCTATCCCTATCTTATCATCTTGGGCAATTATTTTTCATGTCCTCTCATAAATTCATCTCAAAGCATTCATTTAATACTACAAGGGCCTTCAAAAAATTCTCTTGATATCATACAAATTGCAATGGAAAGAGTAGAGTCTTCTATACTTTTCTCTCAGCTTTGTTTATATGATAATCCTGACTTCTTTCTTTGCTCATAAAATTTTTGATGATATTCTTTAAAATTCTTTTCTTTCTAAGTTCATGTTATTCTGTCAAAAACATGTATTAAGCACATACTGTGTGACAGGAACTGTGCTAAGATCTAAGGATAAAAATACAGTCAGAAAGAAAGACAGTCCCTGCCTTTAAAGAGCTTACATTTTAATAGGAGAAATGTTTGCATTGTTGGCGTTATTAATCAGCTTAGTCTAGATTATTTTATGTAGGTCTAGGAATAAAGGTAAAAGCAAAAATACAGACTCTGCCCTCAAGA
The DNA here is from genome assembly GCF_003287225.1 of Phascolarctos cinereus. Taxonomy (NCBI): domain Eukaryota; kingdom Metazoa; phylum Chordata; class Mammalia; order Diprotodontia; family Phascolarctidae; genus Phascolarctos; species Phascolarctos cinereus. The sequence goes on from NW_027555625.1 coordinate 178,650,327, forward strand.
AGCTCACATTTTAATGCAGAAGACAACATGCAAATAACTGTACATTCAAGATATAATAGGAAGGCTACCTCTTTAGGAAGGCAGTGATAATGGGGATGGGAAGTGGGCTATCTGAAGGGATTTGAAATGAGTCTTGAAGGAATCTAGGGAAGCAATGAATCAGAGGTGAGGAAGGAGACCTTTCCTGATATAATGGAAAGCCAGTGGAAAGATAGAAGACAAATTATGAGGTGTCATGTTCAAGGAACAACAAGAAGGTCAGTGATGATGGATCTTAGAATAAGTAGAAAGAAGTAAAAAATAAATAGACTGGAAAGGTAGCAAGGAGTCATGTTTTTAAGACTTTAACTGTCAAAGAGAGGAATTTTTTTTTATCCTGAAAATAATATTGGGCTATTTATTGAGTTCATTGTACATGGACATATGATTCAACCCACACTTTAGGGGGAAAAAATCACCTTGATGCTGAGCGGAGGGTGGATTGTAGACCAAATAGAAAGCTAGCTATTGTGATACTCCAAGCTTGAAATGATAAGGGCACCAGATAGCAGTTTTGAGTGACAAGGTAAAGTATATAATAGATGTTTTAAAGATAGAAAAAACAGAATTTTGAAAGAGATTGCATTTGTGAGATGAATATGAGAGAGAAGTAGAGAATGCTACCAAGTTTATGAGACTACACTGGCTAGATGGTGGTGCTCTCAGCAGCTCTCAATTTAAAGAAGTGAGGGTTTTGTACAAAAGGCAAAGTTATACTTTGAAAGTCGCATGATATATCCAGCTCAAGATGTTTAAAAGGCATATGGCAATATGAGGCTGGAGCATAGAAGAGATGATGTTGGGGCTGACTATAGAGATATGTGAATCTACATCATGATCAAGCTGGAAACCATGGGAGTTGATGAAGTCATCAAGAAAAATAACATAAGAAAGGAAAAGAAAAGGGCCCAAAACAGAGACTTGGGGGACACTTAGTGTTAGGGACCTAGATGAAGAATTAGCAAAGAAAAGTGAGAAAGAATAATAAGATAGGTAGTAGGAGAGAGTAGTGTCACAGAAACCTGGGGGTGGGGTACCCAACATAAATGAGTAATCAACGTTAATAAATGTTACAGAAAACAAATCAGGGATGATGTACATTAAGAAAAGGTCATTAGATTCAACAAGGAAGAGATCACTGGTAATTTGGAAAAGAGCAGTTGAAGTTGAATGATGGGACTAGAAGCAAAATTGCCAAGGTTTTTTAATCAAATGAGGAAAGAAGTGGAGGCCATTGTAACTAGACAGCTTTCTGAAGGAGTTTAGTCAAGAATGGATGGAGATATATGTAGTAACTAGTGGGAAAAATTAGATTAAGTAAAGATTTTTTTAATAAATTAAGGAGGTGGGAGAGGATGGAAATTCATTTATTTGATATATTTTAATCTACCAAGGATCACCTAATAAAACCTCCTCATTTTATCAGGAAACTGATCCCCAGAAAGCTCAAATGGTAGCACAGCAGATGAAACACCAGACCTAGAGTTAAGAATACATGAGTTCAAATCTGTCCTCGAATACTAGTTGTGTGAACCTGGGAAAGTAATTTAATTTCTCTCTGCCTCCCTTTCCTTATATGCAAAATGGGGATAGTAATAGTGCCTACTTCCTGTTGTTATTGTAAAAATAAATTGAGGAAATATATATATATATATATATATATATATATAAAATTTTTGCAAACTTTAAAGTGCTTTATAAATGCCACTTATTATTAGCATCAGCATCAACATTATCATCATAGTCTTTATTATGTGATTTTTCTCAAGGTTACTTATATAATGAGAGTAAGAGGTAGGATTTAAAACCATGTCCTGTACTCCAAACCCAGTATTCTTTCCACTCTGCCATGCTAAAAAATATTGATGAATTTTAACCTGAAAAGTTGTTGTTGGTTACAAATAATGACTTTCCCACATTCTTTTTCCTCCATAGTTCTGGTGAGTTTGTGAGCAGAGATAAGGATTCAGTGCCTTAACTTTTCAGTTATCTTCTTGCTCTTTTACATTTTGCCTGACTTTTGAAGACAAAAGTCTTTGCCTGCTGGTGGTTACTCTGTCTCAAGTCTCTCACTACTAATTTGTCTCCCCACTTAGATGTCAAATTCATATCCTTAAAGTTCAGGTCAGACAATGTTACCTCCCAATTCAATAAAATCTGGTGCCTCTTTATTGTCTCCTTAATCAAACATAAAATTTCTATTTGTCATCCAAAAACCCTTCATGACTTTGTTCCTTTCTACCTTTCCAGCCGTCTTACACTTTATTTCTCTCCACATACTCTGCATTCCTGTGACATGGGCCTCATTACTTTTCCTTCAAAACAGCATTCCATTTCCCAACTGTGGGTATTTTTACTGTCTGTTTGCCATTCCTGGGATGCTCTGTCTCTTCATCTTTGCTTCCTGTTTTCTCTGGCTTTCTTTAAAACCCAGGCAAAATTCTACTTTCTATGAAAACTTTTTCGTGATTTCCCTCAATGTCCCTCCCCGTTGAGATTAACTCTAATGTATCCTATGTGTATCTCATTTTTATTGTGTTTTTACATTATCTGTCTCATGAAAATTAGTTCACTGATGGCAGGCACTGTCTTTTGCCTTTGTTTGTATCCTCTGAGCTTAGCACAGTGCCTGGCACATAATAGACACCTAATACATCTTTATTGACTGGCTAACTATACTCCTGTATTAATCAGAATTGTTTTCTTGGAATATACCCTGTTTAGTCTTCATTCTGAGAACAATGTCTCACTTCTACCTTCCCTGGAAGAGCTGTGAACCTAAATTAGAAACTTCTTTGTGAATGTCTCGATGAGGGACTAAAGAAAATGGAGAAGCTGAGTTCAGTTGGTTAGATTAATAAGGGAGAGTGCCATTGATGAGAATTAGCTCTGGGCTAGTTGATTTTGTTGTTCTTTTTCATATGACAGCATAACTCTGAATGTTCCCTACCTTCTTATCAGTGCAGCTGACAAGACCTCACCACCCTCACATATATTTCAGTTGTGACAAAATGGGAAGTTTTAACAGTTGTCACCATGTGTCATCAGATTCTAGATCTGTCCCAATCCTTAGCTCCAACCCAAGGAAAGGGGAAAAAGGGAAATGAGTAACCATTAACATAATGTCTACAAGCACTGTTCTAAGTGCTTTATGAATATTATCTCATTTGATCCTCAAAACAACCCTGGGAGGAACGTATTATTATGTTTTCCATTTCATAGCTAAAGAGACTGAGTCAATCAAGAGCTTAACAGACTTGCTCAGAATCACATAGCTAATAAGTATCTGAATCTGCATTTCAACTCAGGTCCAGAACTCTATTCACTTCACCATCAAACTTGCAACGGAAGCTATGAGAGCATTCCCAGAGGAAGGAAAGCTGACTGGAGGCTATAGATGATAATATATAAAATCAAGTGAAGTTAATTAGACTCCATGAGCATGAAAACACAGAAGCTAAGTGACCCCAGAAAAATGATGTTGTTTGCTGGAGAAAGCAAAAATTCATGGGGAACATAATCTAAGAGATTACTGCTTGGATAGTGGCATTGGAAACTTTTCTTTTATTAGATATTTATGGTAAAGAATTATTTCTCTGCTAGTCATTTTCTTTGTTTTTCCAATTAAATATTTCTCTGAGGGTATTTGTCAACTGTGTGCTTGAAAACCAAGCTTTGCTTCAAGTATCCTGACTATCTAATAAGGAGAATTATTCCGTTTCTTGGTGGGCACTTATATCCTTGTTGATAAGACACTACCCAAAATATTAATTGATTTTTCATGCCATAGGAGATTATGGTACAAAGTTTATATCTATCTACTTTTGTTATCTTCCCTACCAGACTTTTAGGCCAAATTAACTTTTTGGTGCATTTCAGTCAATTTATCACCCAAATATGTAAGATTTTACAGTGATGTACTGGCCATTTATGATAAATTTCAGGTTTCTAGGTAACCCTCAAATGATTCATCAGGCTAGGAAGTAAGTAAAAACTTAAGATAACTTTTTCTTGGGCACCAAGGAGAGCAGCAAATTTTATCACTATCTACCTTCTCATGTTCTGTTCTTGTTATGTTATGTTGCTGAAATAATCAAGTGATCAGTCATGTACACTTCATTGCATAGGTAGAAAATCATGGATTCTCATGGAATTTCTACTCTTTCAGGAACATGGACTGGACAACTCAAGGTCAGTGTGATCAGATCAAGGTTAAGGCATGACTTGTGGATTTACACTTTGGGTGGAGCAGTTTCCTAGTATCACACTGGCATCAGTCAGATGCAGTTATAGTGCTAAAAAGCCATACTACACAAAGTTGGCCACAGCTCAGTCCACTTGCACTGGAAATAATCCAACATACTAGGAAATGAAAGGGAGCAGATATGGAAAAGAAAATTACTAGCCAAGGGAATACTTCTCCCTGGTTCATTATAGCACTGATGCCATGTGGACTTTAGATCTGCATCATGTATCAATTGGTATTGTGGCTGATTATGGTTTCTCATGCTTCAGGGCCTGGAACATAGACAATGTCTAGAGAACAGAACTTCCTATAATTCAATTCATCAAACATTTATCTGGCATCTACTATGTTTATGAAGGAAGCATGGTGTAGTGGATAATCTTAGCACTAGGAAAACCTAGGTTTTATTTCTAATTCTGGCACTGGATGCTAGTGGGACCTGAGGCAAGTTATGCCCTATTTTGACAACTCTTCAAAAATGTAAATCACAGAGAATGTCCCAATCTTCACTAGTAGAGGGAGTTTCATGATCTGAGATACAGCTATGCCCATGAAATAATCAGTTAGGTGGTACATTCAATACAGTTCTGGACCTGAGAAGGCCTGTATTCCATCCTGCCTCAAAAGTCATTAAATCTCTCTGTCAAGCTTAGTTTCCTAGTCTACAAAATGGAGATAATAACATCACCTTCCTAATAAGGTTATTGTGAGATCCAAATAAAATTATATTTGTAAAGTGCTTTACAAAACTTAAAGAGCTAAATAAATGCTGATTGTCCTCATCATTATCATCATCACAGTACAGGTCCAGTTTCTGTCTCTGTCCTACTATGGGAATGGTTTCATTCTAGGTGCTGGGGATGTAAAAACAAAATAAAAATAATCTTCTTCAAGCATTTACGTTTTATACGGAGGAGAGCACAAACATATAGATAAGTAAATACATACCTACATTATAAATATATATATATATATATATATATACATATATATATATATATATATGTGTGTGTGTGTGTATACACACACACACACACAAATATATACACACACATAAATATATATATGTATGTGTATACACACACACATTATATATGTGTATGTATATATATATATATACACACACAGAAATTGAGAGAGACAGAGAGAGAGAGAGAGGGTGACAGAGAGAGAGACAGAGAAAGAACAGCCAGCTATAGGAATCAAGAAAGGACTCATGGAAAGTGAAAAAAAAGAAAGTGCTTACATAGGAGGTAAGAAGAGAGCTGATTCTACACTGGAAAACTGAGGGGACAGTGTGAGATGACATGTTAAGTAAGCAATGGCCCAGGCCCATTTGACAAGAATGCATGCCATGGGTGGGGGGGCAGGGGCAGAGCAAAAATTGTGGAGTAAAAGCAGTGACTTGCTTGAGCTCTCCCCCTTCAAAGATTTATAAAAAATGACTTTAAACAAATTCTAAAGCAGCAGAACCCATAAAAAGACGAAGTGAAACAAATTTATAACCTGGATGGTTGATTGGAAATGTAGATCACTCCGGGCTGGGAGAGGAATGCAGTTTGTTGTGGGTGTGCAGGCCACAGCAAACCTGGAGAAGGCCTCAGAGGGCTGAATCGCAGGCAGCTGTGGCTCTTTCCAAACTTCTCAACCCACTCACGCCAAAGACAATTTAGAAGGTCAGTAGGGAAAGGTCTGTGGTGAAAGAGAAGCTAGGTCCAGCCCCAGTTCCCGGGTGTGGCCCTGGGGCGGTGGCTGCTTCCCAAGCTTCCAGCCCACCGACTGAGGGGGAATTGAGTGTCTGATCAGAGGGGAGATTGCAGAGATCTCTTTGCTGAAGCAAGATTCTTTTGCTTTGCCTATGCTTGGATCTGGGTCACAGTTGTGGGTGGCGGTCATGGGGTGAGGAGGAGCACTGGCATGGTGAAGGAAAAGATAAAATCCTCCTCACAGTTCCAAGACAGAAAAGAGTGCTTGTGGTCACTCATAGACTAGAGCACAGACCTGAAAAGGAGTAAACACCTTGCCTTGGAAGAGCTGAAAATTTACAGGTCCCTAGAAGTATCCCTGAAAGCAGCTACACAAAACCCCTGAAGCTTGGGACAGTACATTCTCCACACTGGAAATAGACCCCTACCTTAACAAAGAGTTTATAACTCAAGTAATTGGCTGGGATCATGAGCAAGCAGTGCAAAAAGAGTCAGACTATATTATCTTACTTTGGTGACAAAGAAGATCAAAACATATAACCAGAAGAAGACAATGAAGCCAAAGCTCCTACATCTAAAGCCTCCAAGAAAAATATAAATTGGTCCCAGGCCATGGAAGAGCTCAAAAAGGATTTTGAGAAGCAAGTAAGGGAAGTAGAGGAAAAACTGGGAAGAGAAATGAGAGTGATGCAAGAAAATCATGAAAAACAAGTCAATGGCTTGCTAATGGAGACCCAAAAAAATACTGAAGAAAATAACACCTTAAAAAATAGCCTAACTCAAATGGCAAAAGAGGTCCAAAAAGCCTTAGAAGAATGCCATAAGAAGCAAAATTGGCCAAGTGGAAAAGGAAGTCCAAAAGACTACTGAAGAAAATACTTCCTTAAGAATTAGAATGGAGTAATTGGAAGCTAGTGACTTTATGAGAAATTGAGGCACTGTGAAACTAATCCAAAAGAATGAAAAAATAGAAGAGAAAGTGAAATATCTCATTGGAAAAACAGACCTGGAAAATAGAACCAGGAGAGAGGATTTAAAAATTATTGGGCTATCTGAAAGCCATGATCAAAAGACATCATCTTTCAAGAAATTGTCAAGGAAAACTGCCCTGATATTTTAGAATGAGAGGGCAAAATAGAAATTGAAAGAATACACCAATCTCCTCCTGAAAGAGATCCCCAAAGGAAAACTCCTAGCAATATTGTAGCCAAATTCCAGAGCTCCCAGGTCAAGGAGAAAATGTTGCAAGCGGCTAGAAAGAAACAATTCAAGTATTGTGAAAACACAATCAGGATAACACAAGATTTAGCAGGTTCTACATAAAGGACCAGAGGGCATGGAGTATAATATTCCAGAGGGCAAAGGAGATAGGATTACAACCAAGAATCACCTACCCAGCAAAACTGAGTAGGATCCTTCAGGGTAAAAAATGGGCATTCAATGAAATAGGGGACTTTCGAGCATTCTTGATGAAAAACCAGAGCTGAATAGAAAATTTGACTTTCAAATACAAGACGCAAGTGAAACATGAAGAGGTAAACAGGAAAGAGAAATCATAAGGGACTTATGAAGGTTGAACTGGTTACATTCCTGCATGGAAAGATGATATTTGTAACTCATGAGTCCTTTGTCAGTGTTAGGGTAGTGGGAGGGGAAAAAATTATATGTATGTATGTATAGATAGATAAATAGATAGACGGATAGATAGATAGATAGATAGATAGATAGATAGATAGATAGATAGATAGATAGATAGATAGATAGATAAGTGGCACAGGGTGAGTTGACGATGAAAGGGTGATATCTGGAAAACAAAATTAAGGAATGAGAGAGGATTATACTGGAAGAAGAAGAAAGGGAGAGGTAGAATGGGGGGTAAATCGTCTCACATGAAACAATCAAGAAAAGGCTTTTACAGTGGAGGGGAAATGGGGGAAGGTGAGAGGGAATGAATGAATCTTATTCTCATAGGATTTGGCTTAAGGAGGGAATAACATACACAATTGGCTTTGGAAATCTATTTTACCCTGCAGGCTAATAAAGGGGGAAGGGGACAAGAGAGCAGGAGGATGATAGAAGGGAAGGCAGATTGGGGGAGGGAATAATCAGAAGGAAACACTTGTGAGAAGGGACAGGGTCAAAAGAGAATAGAATAAATTGGGGGTAGGATAGGATAAAGGGAAATATAGGTAGTTTTTCACAACATGACTACTATGGAAATGTTGTGCATGACTACACATCTATAACCTGTATCAAGTTGCTTGCCTTTTGAATGAGGGCGGGTGGGGAAAAAATTTGTAACCCAGAGTTTTAAAAATACATTTAAAAAGTAAAAAAAAATTATTTATAAAAAAATGCATGTCATGAAATAACAGTGATATGAAACAAAATTGGAAAGATAAATGAGAACCAGATTTTACAGGCCTTTCAATGTTTTTCAATTACAGATTGCTAAGTTTTCTACCTGAGTGACAGAAAAACAAAAACTTAACTCAGGGCCAATTTTACATGGAGGTGGTATAGTCAGCTGACTGAATAGCATGATTTGAGTTATACTAGGAAGTTTCCATATTTATACATATGTGTGCATGTATGTATATATACATACGTACATATGACAATATGATATGTGTGTGTATATATATATATATATATATATATATATACACATACTGGGAAAGTGTATATGTGTATACATATGTGCGTATCCAGAATCCTTGTCTTGGTATATGAGTAAAGCTTTATAGAAATTGTTTTTTTTTTTTTGGTAGGGGTAGGGGGGAAGAGGGGTGAGACATTGTTCTCTCCCTGTGATCTCTGAGCAAATATCATGGGAAGAAGTAGCACTGGGAAAAGAAGAAGACATGTGAAATAGTTTATCTGATGACTTTACTCAGTATTTATCTGGGCTGAGAAAGCATGGATTCCATAAGGAAATTCCAGAGAAGAAAGAGGAATATCAAGGAAAGACACCAAAGAGAAGCAATTAGAAGGGAAAAGAAATGACTGTGGAAATGATTTACTGACAAAGTTGTCTATTTTTTAAATGGCTTCTAGCAACACTCATGGATGCCACAGGATAACTGTGCCTAAATTGACTCCAGAATCAGATGTTTAGGCCAAAATTGAGTGTTTTTTGTCCATCTACACAACAGCAAAATCCATATTATGGAGTAGACAACTGTGTAGGAGGACCTTCTGTACTTTGAAAACACTTTGTTCAGGTCTCCAGACTCTCTGGAAGTCTACCTTAATGTGTTGTGGTTTGACTAAACATGCCAGCAACTATCTCCATAGAAACTTGGAAGGTCTAGTCAGGCAAAGGTCTTGATAGGATTAGTTGGTCTGAAGAGTTGAGCCAGAAAGAAGGAAATATCTACCTATTGCTTTAAGGAATCTAGTTTCAGACATCAGCAACTCAGGTAGAAATAACCCCAATGAGACTGTTCTTGTATTAACACTAGTATTCTAAAAGATGACCTTGAAGAACAGATGTTACAAATCCAATGTTCTGGGTCAGGAAAATGGCTGCACCAGTATTCTACTGAAATGCTTTCCTCTTTTGCATGTCTCTGTCAGGTATTCTGAAGAGAGTCATTCAGGTAGCAAAACAGAGCTAACCTTCAATTCAGAACTAGTTAAGGATAGGTACAAGAAGGAAAAAAAATGTCTGGCAGGGTTTTCTGAAATTCTCTGGTGTAAGGTAACATGGTATCATTGAAAAAGCCCAGGATTTTGAGTCAAAGGACCCAAGTTTGAAGTTTAGGTCTACCAATGAGTAGCTGTGTAAACTAGGGAAAGTCTTTTAAATTTTCTAGGTCTCAGTTTCCTCATCTGAAAAATAAGAAGTTTGAATTAGACAAACTGTAATACCTCTTTTAGCTACAGATTCCTGGTCATCTATGATTCTATGAAACTAAGTCATTAGAAAGCTTACCTTCCCTCAAAACTGAAATGAAACAATTTGGAAAATTTAGTAAACCATCATATCATTGCTTTCTTTCTGTTTTCAAACTGAACTTTGACCTTTGTCTCATTATGCTCAAAAAACTTCTCCTGAAATCATACTATTTAGAACAAAAGAAAACTTAGAAGCTCAATAGTCCAAGTCTGTCATTTTATACATCAGGAAAATGAGGGCTAAATAGAGGAAGTGAATTTCCCAACATAACAAACAATAGATAATTAAGCTGATATTTGAAGGCTATTCCTCAGTCTTCAAATCCTAATTCTTAAGCTGCTTGTTTAGATTTGGCTTGCCACAAATATATAGTCTGTTGTGCTTAAGTCAATTTCTTTACTTTTGTCTTCAAAATAGAACAGCATAAAATAAGGCTATATTGGAAACAATCAACAAAAGAAAGGCACTAAAAGTAAGGGGGATAGGAAAAAAAAAAGCTGCCTGTAAGAGATAAGAATTTACGTGGGACCTGAAGGTAGCTAGGAAGAAGAGATGAGAAGGGAGAACATTCCAAGCATGAAGAGGGAGAGTAATCAGTAAAAGTGAATAGTTGTGAAATGAAGAATTTTGTTCAACAAACAGCAAGGAAGCCAACATCAATTGATTACAGAGTATGTGGCAATGTGGTGAGATGTAAAGTATAAGAAAACTGGAAAAGTGGAGATAATAGATGATGAAGGATTTTGAATACCAAACAGGATTTTATATTAAACATGGAAGGGATATGAGGGGTAAGAAAGAGTGAGGAATGAAGCACGTAGGTTGTAAATCTAGATAACATGCAGGTTGGTGTTGCACTCAACAATAGTAGGAGAGTCTGGAAGGGAGAAATATTTAGACAGAAATATCATTAGTTCATTTTTGGATATGTTGAGGTTAATATGATGACATTATATCTAGTTTCACCCAGAGAAATAATATTGAAGAAGAGAAGAGGGCCCAAAACAAAGCCTTGTGGATCATGAATGTTTAGACCTGGATGAAGACCCAGCAGAAACTTGAGAGGATGGGGTTCAATTATATTTTAGTCATGTCCAACTCTTTGCGACTCCATATTGAGGTTTTCTTGGCAAAGATAATAGAGTGGTTTGCCATTTCCTTCTCCACCTCATTTTACAAATGAGGAACTGAGGTAAACAGAGTTAAGTGACTTGCCCAAGGTCACACGACTAGTAAGTGTGTGAGGACAAATTTGAACTCAGGAAGATGAATCATCCCCATTTCGAGCCCAGTGCTATGTCCCTTGCTATATCAGCTGTACCACCCAGAAGCCCTAAGGTACTGAAGAGCAGTTGGGTAGCAAGAGAACCAGGAGAATATAATGTCATGAAATCTAGAGGGAAGATAAGATGAAGGAGAAGAGGGTGTTAAAAACTTCAGAGAGATAAAGAAGGATGAGAATTGACAAAAGGCCCTTAGGTTTGTTGATTAAGAGATTTTTAATAAGATTGGGGAAAGAATTGTTATTTGAATGATAAGGTTGGAAGTCAGACTGTGCAGAGTTAAGAAGAGTGAGAAGAAACCTAATGGAAGCACCTATTACAGACGGCCTTTTCAAGGAATTGAGCTAATAAAGGGAGGAGCGTAATGGAAACATGGCTATTGGTGATGAATGGATCAAATGAAGGGATTTTGGAAGGGAGATGGGAAAGATATGGGAATGTTTACAGGCAGTAGGAAAGCAACCAGTAGACAGTGAGCTATTGATGATAAGGGAGACAGTACAGCTAGATAATCACTTATCATCAAGTAGTATCAATCTGCTGGAGAAGGAGTATTGGAATACTTTTCATGTAAAGAGGTTTACCTTGGCAAGGAGAAGGGTCACTTCATTTTATGATATGGAAATGAAGGCGATAGCAGCAGAAGATATCTGGGTTATGTGAGATGAGGAGGAGAGAAGATGGAGCTTTTGATAAATGACATCAATTTTATTTTCTTGTAAAATATGAAGCAAGATTCTTACCTGAAAGAACGGGGAGAGGTAAAGTCATGTCATGTAAGAAGAAGAATGAAAATGTTTGTAAGAATTGCTATGGTGAATGGAGTAGTAAGGTAATTATGGAGTTGTAAAAAGATTTCTTTGCATCAGTGAAGATCCACATGAGGTTATGCAACATAAATTTGTAATACAGCTAGTCAACATTTTGTTTAGTGCTCTCCAGCTTTGTTCAGCAGCATATGTTTAAGAAGACAAGTAATGAATGCTGGGAGTGAACCAAGGCTAGATAATTTTAATAATACAATAAAGATATGTTTGGTGACACAATAAAGGAACTTGAGAGAAGAAGGAAGTGTAGAGTGCAACTGGTTCCTCAAAGGTTCAGTATGGAGAAAGGAGAGGAATGTAGCTAATGCAATGGTAATGGCTTAGGGAAGAATTCAGGACTCAAGGGTTTGAAGGTCATAGTGTGGGCAAATAGCAGGGTTTTTTTGTTATAAGGCAGAGAAAAAAGACAGAATGGCAGTAAATTTTAATCAAATTTAGAGTTCATGAACATGAAAATGGTATATTTGTGGATGATGGCAAAATAAAGAGTATGACCATCTTTGTCATACCCACCTTAGCTGAGGTGGAGAAATAGATCATGGGAAATTTTTTAAATTGAGGAACTATTAGATAACATAGAGCCACTAAAGGTGATTGAGAAGATGAGTGATGTGTGCAGATCTACGTTTAAGGAAAATCACTTTGGCAACAGTTTGGAGGATGAAAGTGTATGAAGTAATATTTGAAGCAGGGAGATCCAATGCAGATACTTTTATACTGATGTAAGTGAAGGAAATGAATTAAGGTGGTAGCTATACGAGTGGAGAAAAATTAAAATTCAAAATGTGTTATAAAGTTATAAATATCAAGCTTAATTAAACTTAAACACAGGATAAGCAACAGTGAGAGACTGAGGCTGAAGAAAAATGGCATGGCAACTAATTTGAAAAACTGCAAGACTGGTGGTGTTTAAAACTGAAATAAGGAAGTTTGGAAGATGGCTACTAAGTTCAGTTTTGAACATGATGAATTTGAGATGTCTTCAGAAGGGCTATTTGTAAATGTTCTATAAGCAGCTATTATTGTGGGACTGAAGCTTAGGAGAGAGACCAAGACTGCGGGTGTGTGTGTGTGTGTGTGTGTGGAGGGGTGGGCATGGGGGAGTGTGGGAGGTGTGGGTGTGGGAAGGTGTATTATCTTCAGAGAAATTGTAATTAAATCAATGGGAGCTGATGAGGTCACCAAGATAGTAGAGAGAGTAAAGGACAGTCAATTGCAGCATATCTGCATTTAAAGGGATCCAATATAGATGATGAGTCAAGAACGAAGGATGAGATCCAGAAGAGAATAGTGTCACAAAATCTCAAAGAAAAGAGAGTGTCCAGTCAAATGTAGCTTGTAATTCAAGAAGGATGAAAAATAGCAGAGATTGTTAAATAAGATACTTAGTAACTTTGGAAAGTGCTATTTCAGTTGATTAATGAGGTCAGAAATCAGATTGCAAAGGGTTAAGGGCTGAGTGAGAGAGAAGTAGAGACAACAAATATAAATAGCTTTCGTTTTCTGTGAGCTTGGCTGAGAATAGCAAAACAGATAAAGATGACAGAACCCAGTGAAAATGTGTTTTCATTTTTTTAAAATTTTATGATAGCAAAAATTTGGGCATATTTGAAGGCTGCAGAGAAGGAACCAGGAGATATAAGAAGGAGGGAGAGAGGGAAGAGGGAGGGAGAAGGAGGGAGGCAGAGAGGAGGAGGAGGAGGAGAGAGAAAGAGAGAGAGAGAGAGAGAGAGAGAGAGAGAGAGAGAGAGAGAAAGAGAGAGAGAGAGAGAGAAAGAGAGAGAGAGAGGGAGGGAGAAAATGACTGAGATCAAAATCTGTGGGAAAAGGTGGGAGGGGATGAGAATCATGGCACATATAAAAGAATTGGCCTTGGAAACAGTAAAGGGTCATTTTGTTATCATAGACTGGAAAAAAAATGTCTCATTGTGGTATGGAGATGAGTTTTCAAAAGTTACACCAGAAGAAAGCAGGACCTGATTTTTTTCTTGTTAAGTTGTAAAGGCTTCAAATAGAATATTAGCAATAGACCATGAATATGTTATTTGATGATCAACATAGCTAAGTGAGAAGAAGCTCATCATTAGGATTGGCTATAAAGTGATAATTTTTTTCATCCACAGACAGTAAGAAAGACCATCTGTGAAGGTGTGGTGGACATCTTTAGTGCTCGTACTAAATGAATTCATAGATCTTTGAAATATTGAAAGATAATTTTTGAAGAATATCACAATTAGGGAATTAAACTTAAAATCTATTTTACAATTAAATTCATTGATACAGATGAATGTGTACTTACTAGTATTAATGATTCATTATTTTTTACTTATAAGTATTCAAATGTTTGTTAAGCAAACTAAGTTTTTTCTAAGTTGATAGGATTATGTTGTATCTCAAGTGGAGCATTATATTCACACATTAAATTCAGATCACTATACTCAGCAATGATTAACAACTGAATATAAACCAGGGCTAGATTCTATAACAAAATTATATATTTAAGTTATTTGATTTAAGAGATTAGAGCTTATTAAGCACAGAAACACATCAGTTATATAGACATTATACTAGTCGTATTGGATAAGCATATTCTTCCTGTATTCGAGGATTTAATTTTTAAAATAAATGGAAAATCATAAGACTTTTGATGGCTTACTGGAAATTTCAGCTAGTTAGAATTATACGTACACACATACAAATGTACATCTATGCTAAGTCTCTGGATGAAGGAAAAAGAAGAAAAGAAAAGAGAAAATCTTTTGTAACCAGGACCATCTGAATCCAAATCCCTGCTTCAGATGAGTTACTAGCTGCATCTGCTGAAGGAAGTCGCTTAGCATCTCTAAAACTCAGTGCCTCATATATAAAAGAAATAATAGCACCTACTTCACAGGGTTTTTGTGAGGATAAAACAAGATATATGTAAAACACTTTTCAAACCTTAAAGTAATCATACAAATTCTAGCTATATTATATTATACTATTAGAATAACCTTCCTGTCAATGTTCCTGACTCAAGTCTTTCTTCTATTCAGCTATCAAAGATATCTTCATAAATGTCAGAACTGACCATGTCAAACCTCATTCCCTCAGTTCAATGAAATCTAGTACCTGCCTATTACCTTCAGGATTAAATATTGTTTGGATTTTAAAGTCTTTTATAAGCTGAACCTTTCCTGCCTTCTCAGTCTTTTTTATACTTTATAGTGCTGCAAAGACCATACAATCCACCATCACTGTCCCCCTTGCTGTTCCTCACACAAGATAACTCCATCTGCCAAGTCTGGGCATTTTCCCTGGCTATCCTCCATGTCTAGATTTCTCTTCCTCTTCTCTACACCTCCTGGCTTCCCTTTCTTCCTTCGAATCATAGATAACATGAAGTTTCATCTTCTTCCATCAACCTTTTCCAATTCCTCCAATTCCTCCTAGTGTGTTCTCTCTGAGATTATCTCCAATTTAGTCTGTATACATCTTGTACTGACATAGTCAGTACAGATACATGGTCTCCCCTGTGAGCTCCCTGAGGGTAGGAACTATCTTTTGCATTGTCAATACTCATCACAACGCTTATATTCTTATTGACTTTATTTGATTATCAATTAATGAAAAGCAAATACAACACTAGGCATAGCAAAAGCTTTCAATAAAAGATAATGATCATAAATTCTAGAGCTATAGAAGAGACTTCAGAGATCATCTACCCAGCCCATTCATTTTACTGAAAGCATAATTAAGGTTCCCCAATTTTAAATCACTTACACAATGACACTCTGGTAATTAAGTAGTAAAATCAGAATTTATTTCCAAGTCCTCTAATGAGAGAGACTTAATTTTTTCACCCCAACTATGCCATGATGCTTCTGTTGAATAAATAAAAGGATGAACTTTTAAAAAATGTATTTTAGTGTTCATTCTTGTGATTCCATACATTTTCATAGATGTGAGTTATTTATGGTCTTTGCCATTCTCCATTTGCATCCCAGTCCAAAATGAACATCTCACCATTGCACACTTACACTTTTCAATATATTAAAATTTGTCCAATTTTAAAAGAATTTGAGACTGAAGATTTAGGTGTTGGCTTTTAAACCAATTGTTGTATTTCCAAAGAAATGGGATATGTGACTATGTGCTTCATGAACAGCCTAAAGATTCTGGGATTACTGTGCTAAGCAAATCATAATAACTGGCAAAATAGATGTGAATCAATATGAGTGTTATTGGAATATAGAATATTGAAAATTAGTTTGAATTTTTATATTTTTATAATTCTGAATAGGAAATTTTAAAATTAATTTACATATTTGTTAAATTAAGAATTATTAATCACTACCCTCTCCATTCCCAACTATGTCCCAGATTGTCATAATTTACTGGAGTAAACTTCATTTCTAACTTTCTTTCACATTTGTTTCTGTGATTTCTAAGGCCCATTCAATTTCTAAATCTGTAATCTTATGATTTTACTGTTTTCTATCAGAATACTCTCATTCACTAAATTTCCTAGCAATATAATTTATTTCATATGGGCCCTGAAAAATCTGTATAGAAAGTAGTAGAATAGTAGAATTGTGATTCTTATTGAATAATTTGTAGACCAATTCCTTGGTTCCAAGCAGTTCAAGCTAAAAAAAAAAGCATATTAATTAAGAATTGCCTAATTATGTTGCAATTTTTGTTTTTGATGGTAATTTTATTATGTGTATATGAATAAAAATTGTAATTTATAGTTTTTGGAGCAGATTTTACCACTGTAGTTTTTTTTTTAAAAGAACTTCATGTATGTGTGTAAAAGAATATTCTGAATAGTATATTAAATTATACTGGAGGTTTGCAACAGTTTTTTGCTGTTGTTATTGTTGAAATGATCTCAAGAACAAAAAAATTGAGGAATACTGGAGTAGATGATCTCCGACATGCTTTATGGTTTTAAGTCAACTATTCTCTGGTATATTTGCATGAGTTTATATGGTCTAATTTAGCTAGCTTGTTTTTACCACATAAATTAAACAACAGTTGAATGTTCTTGAAGAATCAGACAGTATATTGGGTGGCTGTCATTTCAAGGGTCATTTGAAAAATCTTATACTTGTGACTTATGGATGTAGTTGTTTATTTATGAAATAAATGAAGGAATAGGTATTCTATCCAATAACTTCTGATCATAATCATATAATTTTCATCTTGATTATATATTCACATGCTTCAATCTGATATGAGTGAACATATATTAAAAACATTCCTCCTTTATTTCTCAATCTCTATTATTGTTTCCATTCAACAGATTGCTAGTAAATGGGTCATATCTTATATATATATGTGTGTGTGTGTGTGTGTGTGTGTGTGTGTACACATACTCTCTCTCTCTCTCTCTCTCTCTCCATATATATATATATACATATATATATATATATACATACATATATATATATATATATACATATATATATATATACATACATATATATATATATATACATATATATATATATACATACATATATATATATATATATATATATCATACATATATATATATATATATATATATATATATATATATATATATATATATATATATATATATATATATATATATACATAACTAGCACTGATTTTTTATAAAATCAGTGAAAATCCTGTCCTAGACCCTGGGCAAGTCACTTAACCCCAATTGCCTCACAAAAAAAAAAAATCCTATCCTAGCACAGAGCTTACCCAGAGATATAATACCCAGAGATATAAATAGAAGAGCAATTATCTAATTGGCATTAAAAGACAAGCAATTAGAATGTATTAGTTTCACTAAGAATGGCATACTAAAAGGTAGAACTGAAAAGTTTTTATTTGCTCTACCTTTTTTGATAATCTTCTATAATTTTTTCATGATTGTTTCTCATCATGGTGTGGAAGTGACTTATAGGGTCTCACATCAATTGCAAACCTAAGGAAATTTTTATGTTAATGAGCCATTTTGTTGAGGAAAAAAAAAACACTATTACAAAGAAATGATTTAGGTTCTCTACTTACACTAAATGTTTGCTCCTGACTGAATAGAGTTATTTAATTAACATTCACTACAATGACCCATGCACTCACTGGAAGACAGGTGTTAGATTAGGCATTCAATAGATAGGCAAGGCAACAGCTGCTTATTTCCTCTCCCCCTGACACTGCCAAAAAAAAAAAAAGCTGAAAATCACTCAGGATGTAGAACAAAAAGAAGAAGCAGTGGAAATAGTCATGCTGATATGATCTCCACTGTCACCACCCTAAAACAATTCGTTTTTGATATATCTCTTAAGCTGCCTTCAGATGGATTCCATCACCCTGCTCCATCTCCCTAAATCCTATATATCCTTCAAGACCTGGTTCAAGTTATACTTCCATTGTGTAGGATTCCCAGGTCATCCCAGCACTACGTACACCCTCCTTTTCTCTGTTTCAGCAATCTGTTGAAGGAAAGAAGGCTTTCAAGAAGTAGAAGTAAAGCAGGAAAAAAACAAACTTCAGGTATAGGCAAAAGCTTTTGTAAAGGCACAGAAATGGGAGCATTTTCTGTGAAAAGCAACAAGAAAAATAGTGTGGCAGGTACGTGGCTCCATTCTACCATTGTTAATCAAATCAACTCCTAGGGAAACTCTATTTTGAGGTAAGGTCCAGATCAACCATGCTTTAATTTCTTGTCTTCACCATTGAGTGTTATTCTCACTGGTATACACACACACACACACACACACACACACACACACACACAAACACAAACACATGTGTGTGTGTATATGTAGACACATGCACATATACACACATATACAGAATATACACATATTTTATATATACATACATATATGTATAATATGTTAGCTATCACATATAAAACATGTCACTAGAATTATATAATAAGTAATACATGTATAACCACCACAATTATTCAGAAAAAAGATACATATTATTTATCTATTATATAACATACTACAATTTTATGTAACATATAATTATGTATAATATAGATTATCACCAGTTATAACAATATCTAATATCTGACGTTTATACAGATAGCACTTGCAGGTTTGCAAAGCATTTTACATATATTATTTTATTTTTATCTTCAAAAAATCTTGAGGTAGCTGCCATTTATTATTCATTCATTTATTTATTGAAGAGGAACTCACCAGTGGGAGAAGGAAGTCACAGGTATGTGTAGAGGGAAGAGATATCTCAGTGCTAGTAAGAATTTGAGGCAGGATTCCAAGTCAGATTTTGCTGATTCTGCATCAGATACGCATTATAACAAGCTATTTCCTACTCCTGGGACATTTTCTCTTTTTTCATCTGCCTCTTGGAATCCTCACTCCCTTCTTTGTTTCTCTCAAGTATGACCCTCTTCCCCAAGGGAAAATGTGGAGTCTTTTTTGATTCCCCAGTTGCTGGAATCCTCCCACTACATCCCCCAGATCAATTTGTATAAACTTTGCACATATGTTGTTTTTATCTGTGTACCTGCTGTTTCCCTATGTAGAATTTAAATCCTTGAAATCAGAAATTGCTTTGTATTTGTCTTTATATCCCCAGCCCCTAACACAGTGACCAGTCTGTAGTAGGTAATAATTGCTTGGTTGTCCAATTCAATTTAAGTCAATTTAATTCAGTAAGCATTTATTAAATACCATTTGCCAGACACTGTGCTATGTTCTAGGGATTCAAATCATAAAGGAAATAGTCAGATAGATCTGTATCAGAAAGACAAGTAGATCAGTGACATCAATTTCAAATGAAATGGATACATGTGTGCTGCAATATCGACTTAAAAATCACAAAATAACAGTATTTACATTGTATTTCTATTTAGTTAAACAATTTTTCCAACTACGTGTTAGCCAGATTTGGTTCCTACTCTAGAGTTTGGCCCTGACAAGGATAAGAGTCACACCTTCCTGGTGAAATGGAGCAGGAAGAAGCTCAGACATGTTGAGGGATTCTGTGCTATAGAAGTAGGAAGAAGAGGCAGCTCAATAAGAGATAACTTCAATTTTCTTGGTAAAATATAGGGGTTTCATATTTGTGAGAACAGAGTGGGTTTATTGGTATTTTGAGAAAATAGTAGATTTCTAACAGCTGTTCTGGGGTTGTAATAGGAAGTCAGTCAGAGAAGAGTGCAAGGATTTTCATGCAACAATTAGGGCCCAGTTGAAATTAGATAACATTAATTTGTAGTGAACCAAGTTATTGCATTTGTGTCTTTTATAGGATTATAGATGATGAGCTAGAAGGAACCTTAAAGACCATTGAGTCAAACCCCCTCATTTTAGAGATGAGGAATCTGAGACTGAGAGAGGTTGAGTGACTTGCCCAGGATCACACAGCTAGCACATGTCTGATGCAGGATTTGAATCCAGGTTTTCCTGATTCCAAGTCCAGTTCCAGGTCCCTCTCTACTACATTATGCTCCCTAATTTTCCAGCAGCATTTGCTGTATTCAAGTAGCAATGCGAAAGGCAACTAGGTGACTGGGCTTTAGAAGGTGATAGCAGGCACAGGCCAATAGGGCAAAATATTTGAAGGAGGAAACTAGGACAAAGATCAACTGATTACCTACAGGTTCACAAATTTGAATTGAGGATAGTGAGGCAAGATTAGAAATAGAAATGTATATAGAATGGTTTTGTGTACATAAACATATTTGTGTCCAATGATAGCCATCTCTAGGGTAGGGAAACGGAAGGACAAAAAAATAAATTTACATAATAATTTTATTGTATATATATATATATATATATATATATATATATATATATATATTATATGAATAGTAAGTTGTACATAATAGATTTGCAGTTTCATGAGTAATCATATTTTTAAAAATTATGCTGTTATAGAAATGCTTTTTTATTCCATAAATTAAAAATAAAATAAATATTATTTTAAAGAAGAGGCATGATACCTAAGGGTCAGCAAATAGGTCACAAGGAGTCAAATAGTTGTATATGTCTGAGTAAAGTTTAGAAGGAGAGTTTTCTGAGAGATAGTTGAAGGGAAAGGGTCTGGAAGTGGCAAGGAGGAATAAGGAAGAAGTCTATGCCTCTTATTTCACTAGATTGTGAAATTTAGTGTCAGGGGATATGAGACAAGTTTTACCTAATACTAGAGATGATGGCTAGAAAAAATGAAGCACCTTCTGGGAAAAACCAGATTTCTTTGATACCAATATGGAAGGAGTATGAAAGGAAGATTGTCACAGGGGCTCCAAAGTACACAATGGAAGGGGTAGCTAGATCAGGGGAGGAATGAAGAAGGAGGGTGTTGAAGTGAAATGGAGTAGAAAGTGGTAGAAGGGAAAGGAAATATTCATTTCTGTAGCTTAAATCATTTGGATTTGGAGGAGCTGTGAGTTCACTAGACATGGAAAGTAGCAAGCAGAGTTGTTCCCAAGGTCCCATGTAGGATTCTAATTTGACTTTTTCAACCAGAACAGGGAGGGATAACTGAAGGCTAAGGCTGTGGTCTTTTGCCTGGGAGGTCAGATGATTTGTGGGTAGGGGAGCAGCTGAGAGATCTAGTATCTGAGTACTTGATAGCTGATGTACTTACTCAACTCTTTTTTTGTTCATATCTGTCCTCTTTACTGCCATTTCTCCTATATAAGTAAGTCATCATTAATAATATATTCTATAGTGTGCTCACATAGGCCACATATATTTCTATTGACTTTTGAGTATGTACTTGAAGTTTTATTATTTCTGACAGCTTAGAAATATGGACTACACCTATGACTTTATTATATAGGACACTCCCAGGTGAGGAAACATTCTCTACCAATAAATATCAGCATCTTCTCTGCTACATGTAGTATTATCTAGTTGCATAGAACACCAAGAAGTTAAAAAAAAATCCCCAGAGTCACTTGCATAGCATATGCCAAAGGTAATATGGGTTTTAATGAATTTAAATTTATCAAATAAATAATTTAGTAAATCCTTGCTAAATTGAATTGAATAGCATCACATTGTTATAGAAATCATTTGCAGAATTTTATGGTTCCATTTAATTAGTAAAATGGAATATGTGAAAAGGATATTTAAAAAGCTCACCATCGGTAAGCAATTATTCTTCTGTCTGGACTTTATATGGGATATCTTATGTGATTTTGGCGAATACAGATGACTCCCCCACCCCTCATTTAACATGTCACATTAAATTAGTACTCAGTGTATGATGAAATAATTTTATCTCTAGTCACATTTGCCACAGTATCATATAGCCTTAGTTCCTTACTAGGAATAGGTTTGAAGGTACCCTCCTCTGACCCTCACCTCTGGAATGTGATAATTTCTGGCTTGGTCCAGCCATAACTTTTGCCATTCCAGCAACCATAACCTATCCATTTATCACCGCCCTTGACTCCAGCCTTGTAAAAAGTGTTCTCTCCTTATGTGTGATTGGTTGGTTGTTGTTAGTTGTTCTCAAAGAGGACCAAAGTGACATCACTATATTGGAGTCAAGGTACCTGTGTCAGACTGCCTGATCAGACAAATGTGAACTCACAAGGCTCTACCACAGATTGGGCACAAATAGTCTATATGAATATATGCAGTAAAGATGTCTAAATGTGTGTGTCTTTTGTTTCTTTTGAGCTACTGTGCTTCTACTTTGCTCATACAGCATAACACCTTCATTGATATGGGCATGCCATGCTGGGTGGTCCTGTGCCAGCGTCTCCTATGTCACAAAATTTATTTCAAAATTCTTCACAGAGACCTTAACAATGTCCTTGTATTGCTTCTTCTGACCATCATATGAGCATCGTCCTTGTATGAGTGCTCTGTATAAAATGGTCTTTTGGGCAAACATATGTTTGGCATTTGAATGATATGGCCAGCACCAACTCTCTCTCCATTTCAGTTGAAGGCATCTAACAACATTGCTGAAAACATACTAAAAAGCATGGGAGCAAGGAGATAGGCTTGCTTCACTCCATTGATAACTGGGACAATACAAGAACATTTTTCATTATGCAGAATCCAGGGAAGTGTGCCTTCATGAAATTGATATACATTAGTGATGAACTTCTCTGGGCAACCAAATTTTGACACAATTTTCCATAAGCTCTCACAACTGACAATATCAAAGGCCTGGGTCAAATTGATGAATGTTGTCTACAGACCTGTATTCTATTCTTGGCATTCCTCCTGGAATTGTCAAGCAGTAAACACCATATCAACAATTCCTCGGCCCTTTCTGAAACCATACTGGCTCTCAAGTAGATGACCATCCTCCAGATAAAGAATCAACCTATTAAGGAGAATCTCTGGCAAGAAGCTTGCCAGCAATGACTAAGGGAGACAACTACCTATCATTGTCACAGAACAACCTATTTCCTTTACCTTTATAAAGACAGATAATGGAGTCATCCCTTGAACTCTTAGGGGCTAATCTCCTCATGCCATACAACCCAGAACATT
Organism: Phascolarctos cinereus; assembly: GCF_003287225.1. Taxonomy (NCBI): domain Eukaryota; kingdom Metazoa; phylum Chordata; class Mammalia; order Diprotodontia; family Phascolarctidae; genus Phascolarctos; species Phascolarctos cinereus. The sequence continues at coordinate 178,673,791 of NW_027555625.1, forward strand.
TCAGTTAGTTTTTGTATAAGCAGTGGACCCCTCTGCCTTATAAATTTTAAGGAATGGAATCAATGCCAGACACTTTGTCACAGGAGAGGAGTCTAATGGCATTCAAAACTACTTCTTCATTTGGAAGTTCAGCTAGAGAGGGATTGACTTCAACCTGAGGTAAACAGTCAATAGTTTCAGCATTGATAGATGATGGTCTGTTGAAAACACAATAGAAGTGTTCAGCCTATCTCTCAGGATCATGTCCTTATCACTAATAAATGTGGCACCATCAGCACTGAGTATTTGAGATGCACCATAGGTCTTTGGCCCATAAACAGGCTTGAGGGCATCATAAAAGCAATTTGGGTGGTTATTATCAGCATAAAACTGAATTTCATCTGCCTTCTTACTGAGCCAAGAATCCTGCATCTCTCTAAGATTCACTTGCACTTCACTTTTGATGAAGTTAAACACTGTCCGTCTTAGAGACTGATGAACTATCCTGCCAGTAAAACCTATGGAATTCCCATTTTTCATTTATCAGCTTCTGAATTTCCCCATCATTTTTGTCAAACCAATCTTGATGTTTCTGAGTTTTCTGACCCAGATGAGTAAATGCTGGACTATACACCAAATCTCTGAAAGCTTTCCACTCCATTTCTGCTCCACTGTTGCCAACCATGGTTGGCTCAGCTTCCCCTCTAAGTTAGCAAAGAACTGTTCCAGCTCAAAGAAGCTCTCTAATTTGTTGACATTGAAGTCATCTGGTAGTACTTTTACTTTGGGGCCACTGCTTTTGTTGAAAGAAAATAATTATCCTGGAGAGGATGAGTCTATGATCAGTTCAGCACTCTGCCCCACATATAACCTTCATCCTCACTCTCCCAACTTGTCTGTCACTTCTCCTTACAATGACATAATCTATTAAATGCCAAGGTTTGCTTCAAAGGTGAATACATGAAGTTTTATTGCATTTTGGTAGCTGGAAGACAGTGTTTGTGATGAGAAGGTCATGAGATACACAAATCTTCATCAGTAAGTGACCAATGCTGTTTCTGTTTCTGACTCCATTCCTTCCAAGGACTCACTGCAATATGTAATAATCTGTACCTATTCCTGCATTAAAGTCATCTAGAATTATAAAATTGTCCTCTTTCAAAACATTGATGATGAGGGTCCCCAGGTCTTCATAATTTTTTTCTTTGACCTCTTCAGGGTTCATCACTGTGGGAGCATATGCACTGATATCTGTGATGTGGTACTTCCCAGCAAATGGCAATTACATCATCATGAGTCTGCTGTTCACTCTTTTGGTAGGCATACAAGCATGTAGACTAGACTAGTTTTAATTGCAAAATCTACACAAGCTTCACAGCACTCGCCTTCAGCCATTCCAGAAAACTGTGTATTCAGCTCTGACTTCAGTAATCTGGCCTTCATTTGCCAACCTTGTTTCACTAAGAGCTACTATTCATATGTAATACCTGCTGAGTTCTCTTGCAACAAGAGCTGTTAGTCTTTCAGGTGTACTGGATTTCATGTTTTACATAAGCATGTGCACATTCCATGTACCAATGGTGAGTGGAATCATCTTTGCAAAATTTTTTGTACATTTTTCTGTGTTTTGACCACAGGGTAGGTTCGGATACCCATCTGCCTCAGCAAGCAGACCAGGGTTGGATAAAGTAAACAATTTTTAGAGCACCTTTTCTAGCCCCTTTCTCACACTAGTAGCAGTGCAGTCCTTAAAAAGGCTGCTCAGACACCCAAGTGGACTGCTGAATACCATTGCTGCTTACAGTAAGAAGATGACCCTATTTCCTGGACCACCTGTATGCAGGGTTGTTACTACAGCTCCCAGTGTATCTGTACCTGCTACTTTGTCACTTGCCTGTCACCATAGGACTTTGAGATGGCAAATATGGGGTGTGGGTGATGTCTTTCGATTCACACATAAATTGGATTCAAGTGAGGCAGAGTTGTATGAAGTCATTGGCTTCACTGTCTCTTTCAGAGTCATCAAAGTCCAGTGGTAAGATAAAGTCAAGATGACTGGAGATGGTTCAAGATGTAGTGGATGAGCTTGACATCTTCAATGTCTAAACAAGCTCTAAATGCTTCACAGTGCCTGCCTTCGCCACTTTCATGGCCATCCGAACAAATCGTTCTCATCTACTCATTCTACCAAGAAAATCTTCACATACTTGGTATAGACACCCCCTTAACTCAACAAAGTTTTTAAGACCCCTTCAGTTGCTCTCCACCTAGTTTAGCCCTCTGCTGAAATGGCTTACCAGGGTGTGGCCACTATGCATGTTACAATTTCCAAGAGCCACAGGTGAGACTTGGGTGCATCAGGCAGTCACCAAAGATAAAAAAGTAGTCTTGAAAAAGGACCCTCACACCAGAGGTACTAAACTTCCATGAACACACCCTACAACCCTAATCATGCATGCAGAAAGAGGGAGGGAGGGACTAAAGCAATGTAACTTTATAACTGAGCTTCATCCCAAACAAGAAAACAATATTCTGGCTCATTTTTAGCCTAGGGAAAATGGATATCCAGTTCAGTTTTGCCTTTTGGAAAATTTATAAAAAATAATTCTAAACCATAGGAGTCTTTTTTCAATTATATTAAACCAATAGCTAGACCCCTCTTCTCCTCTTCTTCCCCCCATAAAAAAAAACTAGCAATTTCAGACAAAAGGGTTGTACTTGTATCTCCACACCAATCCTAAGTTAGGTATTAGCTTACTTCCTTGAAGTCCATCCCCTTAACACTTAAGAATTTATACAAATCATAAGAAATTGAGAGTAATAGTATTTTTGTCTGATGAATCCCAACTTACAGTGCTATTTAAATGAACAAATGAATTACTTACTACAACAATAACTCTCTGGATTTAAGTATCCTTACTTTTGGAGAGAAAGGGGAAAGCCAAAGAAAGTTATTTCTACAGTGGCCTGAATTCTCATCCTTAGGAAAGATAACCAACAAGCAGATATACCCCATTCTCTGGTAAAAGTTGCTCTGCCTAAACTAATGGATGAAGTCACCTACCAACTTGGTGAAACTGGGACATATTGAGCACTATCTTCTTTCTTCTTCTTTTTTCCTCCTCTTCCTCCTCCTCTTTCTGTCTTTATCATCATCATCATCATCATCATCATCATCATCATCATCATCATCCTAAACATGATAACAATGATGATAACCACCAGCTCAAACTTCTACACCAGTAGACACTGCAATAGCCAACACCTCCTTGCCACAACACAGTTCACAATTCCTGCTCTCTCTGATTACCACTCTAGTGAAAAATCTCTGAGACATTTCCAGATGTGGAAGATGATGCTATTTCTATTTGAATTACATTTCCTAGGATTCGATTTCCCCCAAACTTCGGATGTGAAATAGGAAGACTTCTCATCTGAGAAAATACTTTAAGGCTGTATATAGCTTTGTCTACCTCTACTAGGAAGGATGCCTTCTTAAAGTCAACAAATTATTTCACCATGACATATCATGCTATCTACAACTCAGATACCAGGCTTCCATTCCTGACTTCTATCTGGTGATGTGAAGCCCCAAAAAAGTTAATCCAGAAAAGGAAGAAGCACTTACTTGAAGAAGATTGTGTTCACAGTCATGAGCTGTACAAATTGGAATCTAACCCCTCCCTGCTGTAGCATTCTTGAGTGTGTTAAAGTTTACTTGTGCAGCTAATTCCCTCAAGTCTTTGGACATAGCAATAGTATTATACCCTTTTGAAGAAACTTTGGTAAATGTTACTAAGCCTGTGGCATCTGTTTGAGTAGTTCTATTTATAAAGGTCACTTTGCCCTTCTCTGCTGGCAGTTTTCCCCTTCTTATTAGGTTTCATAGCCATGGCTTCCAAGCAAGCTTCTTCAATTGCAGTAGGTTAAGAACATGCAGCTACAATAATATAATAGAAGGAAAACTGACATGAGAAAAAACAATTGTGATTTGCAGGAAAAGGCTCTGATTTAATTTTGTTATGTGCTGAGGTTAGTGACTATTTGATGTGTTCAAAGACTTCTGATAGGCTTTCTGTAAATTAACAAAACACCCTTCTCTCTGTGAAGTACTTGGATAAGCTAACTACAATGTCTTTAAGCAACCAGGATCCCAAATAATATTTTTTATTTCATGCCATTAAAAATGATTTATATCATTGCAAAAGCAAAGGAACTCTATAGTGTTTTCAGAAATAGATAAATGAGGGGGCGGAGCCAGGATGGCAGAGTGAAAGCAGTGACTTGATTGAGCTCTCTCCCCCAAACCCCTCCAAGTACCTATAAAAATGGCTCTAAACAAATTCTAAAGCAGCAGAACCCACAAAAAGACAGAATGAAGCAAATTTCCAGCACAAGACAACCTGGATAGTTGATTAGAAAGGTGTATTGTGCCGGGCAGAGGGAGCAGCTCAATGTAGCATCAGCGGGCAGGCAGAAGCGAACTTGGAGAAGGCCTCAGAGGACTGAATCGTGAGTAGCTGTGATGGTTTCCAGACTTCTCAACCCAGGAACGCCAAAGACAATTTAGAAGTTTGGTGAGAAAAGTCTGTTTCTGTGGTGCTGAGAGAGAAGTGAAGTAGTCTCAGGTACATTCCCCAAGCATGGCCTGGGGCAGGGGCTGCTTCCTGAGCCTCTGGCCCACAGACTGAAAGTGAATACAGTGGCTGATCAGAGGGGGATTGCAGGGATCTCTTTGCCAGTGCTAAGGCAGGAATCCCTTGTTTTGCCCATGCTTGGATCTAGGTCACCGGTCTGGGAGGCAGTCCTGGGGTAATGAGGAGCACTGGCATGGTAGAGCTTGGAGTGGCTGTAGAGAGAAAACCCTCCTCACAATTCCAGTACAGAAAGGAGTGCTTGTGGTCACTAACAGATAAGAGCACAGGTCAGGAAAGGAGTAAATAACTCACCTCTTAGCATACCACCTCTAAAGAACTGAAAATTTACAGGTCCCTACAAGTATCTCTGAAAACAGTTGTACAAACCCCCAAAGCTTGGGACAGTACATTCTCCACATTGGAAGCAGACTCTTACCTTAACAAAGAGTTTAAAACTCAAGCAATTGCCCAGGATCATGAGCAAGCAGCACAAAAAGAGTCAGACTACGTTATCTTACATTGGTGACAAAGAAGATCAAAACATACAACCAGAAGAAGACAACAAAGTCAAAGCTCCTACATCCAAAGCCTCCAAAAAAAAAAATATGAATCAGTCCCAGGCCTTGGAAGAGCTCATAAGGGTTTTTGAGAAGCAAGTAAGAGAAGTTGAGGAAAAACTGGGAAGAGAAATGAGAGCGATGCAAGAAAATCATGAAAAACAAGTCAATAGCTTGCTAAAGGAGACTCAAAAAAATACTGAAGAAAATAACACCTTAAAAAATAGCCTAACCCAAATGGCAAAAGAGGTCCAAAAATCCAATGAGGAGAAGAATGCCATAAAAAGTAGAATTGGCCAAATGTAAAAGGAAGTTCAAAAGATTATTGAAGAAAATACTTCCTTGGCAATTAGAATAGAGCAATTGGAAGCTAGTGACTTTATGAGAAATCAAGACACTGTAAAACAAATCCAAAAGAATGAAAAATAGAAACAATGTGAAATATCTCATTGGAAAAACAACTGACCTGGAAAATAGATCCAGGAGAGAGAATTTAAAAATTATTGGACTATCTGAAAGCCATGATCAAAAAAAGCCTAGACATCATCTTTCAAGAAATTATCAAGGAAAACTGCCCTGATATTTAGAACCAGAGGGAAAATAGAAATTGAAAGAATCCACGATCTCTCCTGAAAGAGATCCCAAAGGAAAACTCCTAGGAATATTGTAGCCAAATTCCAGAGTTCCCAGGTCAAGGAGAAAATATTACAAGCTGCCAGAAAAACAATTCAAGTACTGTGGAAACACAATCAGGATAACACAAGATTTAGCAGCTTCTACATTAAAGGACTGCAGGGCATGGAATATAATATTCTGGAGGGCAAAAGATAGGATTACAACCAAGAATCACCTACCCAGCAAAACTGAGTATAATCCTTCAGGGGAAAAATGTCATTCAGTGAAATAGAGGACTTTCAAGCATTCTTGATGAAAAGACCAGAGCTGAATAGAAAATTTGACTTTCAAATACAGACTCAAGTGGAACATGAAGAGGTAAACAGGAAAGAGAAATCATAAGAGACTTATTAAGGTTGAACTGTTTACATTCCTGCATGGAAAGATGATTTTAACTCATGAGACCTTTGTCAGTATTAGGGTAGTTGGAGGGAAAAATTATATGTATGTATATAGATAATAGATAGATAGATAGATAGATAGATAGATAGATAGATAGATAGATAGAAGGCACAGGGTGAGTTGAAGATTAAGGGTCATATCTGGAGAATAAAATTAAGGGATGAGAGAGGATATAGAAGAAAAAGAAGGGAAGGTAGAATGGGGTAAATTATCTCACAAAAAAAAGAAAAGAAAAGGCTCTTACAGTGGAGGGAAATGGGGAAGTGAGAGGGTGAGTGAATCTTATTCTCATAGGATTTGGCTTAAGGAGGAATAACATACACATTCAATTGGGTATGGAAATCTGTCTTACCCTACAGAAAATAGGGGAAAGGGCAAGAGAGCAGGGGGATGATAGAGAAGAGGGCAGATTGGGAAAGGGGTAATCAGAAGCAAATACTTCTGAGGAGGACAGGGTCAAAAGAAAGAATAGAATAAATGGGAAGGCAGGATAGGATTAAGGGAAATAAAGTTAGTTTTTCACAACATATCTACTATGGAAGTGTTTCACATAACTGCATGCGTGTAACCTATATTGAGTTGCTTGCCTTTTCAATGAGGGTGGATGGGGAGAGAGGAAGGGAGAAAATTTGGAACCCAAAGTTTTAAAAGCACATGTTTTAAAAAATGTTTTCACATGCAAGGGGGAAATAAGAAATACAGGAAAGGGGGTACAGAAGTCTATCCTGCCCTACAGGAAAATAGAAGGGGAAAGGGATAAGAGAAGGGAGGGAGAGATAGAAGAGAGGGCAGACTAGGGGAAAGGGTATTCAGAATGGGTTGTCAGGAAGGGTGAGATGGGGTGAAAATTTGGAACTCAAAATCTTGTGAAAGTAAATGTTGAAAAATAAAAATACATAAATTTATATTAAAAAATTTGAAAAAAATAAAAAGAAGTAGATAAACAAATTAAAAATATTTACAAAAAATATCTTCCAGGCACATGGAGTATAGGGGTTATTTGAGAATTTGTTAAATGATCATTTTATGGTATGGGAATTTATGTCAGTGAATCAACAAGCAACTGTCAAATGCTTAAAATATGCCAGTTATGTTAATGATACAAAGACAAAAAATGAAACAACCCTTGGAATCAGGGAAGTTATATACTATTTACATCCCAAAACAGTCCTCCAACACTGTGGAGGTGACATGGTGGTGACAGTGGGTTCTTAAAAAGCTCTGCCAAAAAAAAAATAAAAGAGAAGTTCAGGATTGTAGTTCAAGATCAAAAAGTATTGAATACTATCTTCGAGAATAGTTTTCATTATTTGAGGCCTGTCCTTACTTCAACAAAATTTTCTGACTAAGGAAAATTTAATCATGAAGTTTTATATGATAGCAGACAAAAGGTCTTTATATCTCCTATTTTGTCTTTTTCTTTCTTTTTCTTCCTTTCTTAATTTTTTTCCTTTTTTCCCTTCCTTCCTCCTTCACTTCTTTCCCTCTTTCCTTCCTTCTTTTCTTTCCTTCCTTCCTTTTCTTTCTTTTTTTACATCCTTCCTTCTCTCCCTCTTTCTTTTTATTTGTTTATCAAGTAAGAAATAAGAGTTCTGTAATCAATTAGCATTGGAAAAGGAATCCAATCTGCTTAGAAATTCTCTACCTTGTAAATGGACCTGAAAATGGGTTTAGAAGAGAAGTGCTTCCCACATTTATCTATGAAATAGATACCAGAAAGAGTTAACAGATTCCACAGAAAGAGATTATAATCATATATAAGCTATAAAGAAATCTCTGAAAGAAAAAAAAAGAATAGAAACAGGGAGTAAAAGCAATGGAGTTTGATGTTGACTCATCTTCTTTAAATCTTAGTTATGTAATCCAATTGAATACTTTCTGCATTGCTACAAATTGCACTGCATCCATGCTTTCCCATCCTGTATATTGTTGTCTGTGTTCTCCTGGAGATCCTCCCACAGAGGAAGCCTTAGATATACTGGGAAACTTCATGTAAATCTTTTAATGTTTCAAAGAAAGGAGTGGGATACTTGAACTGTCCATCTGCTATTTCTCCATCTCATCACATGACTGGCTTCTCTTTTTCTAAACATACTTTTCAGTCTTTGGTAAGACAGACAGGCAAATGACCATCCTTTTATTAAAAAATGTGCTGGAGGTGGAGCCAAAATGATGGAATAAAGGCAGGGACTCAACTGAGCTCTCCCCCCAACACCCTCCATATACCTTTAAAAATATGTCTCTAAACAACTTCTAGGGCAGCAAAACCCACAAAAAGATGGAGTGAAAAAATTTCCAGCTCAGGACAATTTGGAAGGTCTGCAGAAAGGGTCTTTTTGCACCAGGGGGAGAGGGTTAGTCCAGCACAGACTGGTCCAGGGCAGATCAGGGACGCAGAAAACCAGGAGCAGTCTTTGGGGCAACTGAATCAGTGGCAGCAGTAGCAGTTTCCAGACCTCTCAGTCCACAGACACCAAAGGCAACTTATAAAGTCAGCAGGAAGGGTCTGTCACACTTGTGTGAAAGTGGGGCACAGTCCAGTGCAGGCCAGGCCAGGACTTCCCCAGCCCCAGCAATCCAAGAGCAGGCTTTGGGAATGACTGAATCAATGGCAGAAGTGGCAGCATCTGCTTCCTTACCTTTTAGCCTGTAAGGGGGGGGGGGTGTCAGAAGGAGATTACAGAGGTCTTTTTGCTGTCACTGAAACAGGACTCTGTTGCTTTGCCTATACTCAGAGCCAGATTTCAGTCCTGGGTGGAAGTCCCAAGGCAAGGAGGAGCACTAGCATAGAAAAACTTGTGGCAGCAGTGGAGGAGGGATATTTCTCACTGTTCCAGGGCAAAAAAGAGTGCTTGTGGTCCTTCACAGGCCAGAAGAATAGTAAATACCTCTCCTTAGATCATACTACCTTGGAAGAACTGAAAACTTACAGGTCCCTAGAAGTACCCCTGAAAACAGCTGCACAAAACCCATGAAGCTTGGAACAGTGTGCCCTCCACCCTGGAGGCAGAGCCAACTTTGACAAAGTTGAAGGTCAAGTAACAGGCTGGGAATAGGAACAAACAACAGAAAAGAACTCTGACCATAGAAAGTTACTATACTGACAAGGAAGAACAAAAAACACTCAGAAAAATACAACAAAGTCAAAACTCCTACATCTAAAACATGCAAGAAAAATATGAATTGGTCTCAGGCCATGGAAGAACTCACAAAGGATTTTGAAAATCAGATAAGAAAGGTGGATGAAAAATTGGGAAGAAAAATGAGAGTGATGCAAGAAAACCATGAGGGAATAGCATGAAGAGAAATACAGTTAGCAACAGTAACTGTAAAAAAAAATGAAGCAAGTTTCTTTGATAAAATTCTCATTTCTCAAACATATAGAGAACTGAGTCAAATTTCTGAAAATGAGAGCCATTTCCTAATTGATAAATGATCAAAAGATATAATCAATTTTCTGGTGTTATATCTATGCTCACATGAAAAAATACTCTAACTCAGTGTTGATTGGAGAAATGCAAATTAAAACAATTCAGAGGTACTACCTCATACCTATTCGATTCGCCAATAAGACAGAGAAGGTAAATGACAAATGTCAAAGTTGATGTGGGAAAAAATAAGACATTAATGCACTGTTGGTGGAGTTGTGAATTGATTCAACCATTTTGCAGAGAAATTTAGAACTATGCCCAAAGGGATATAAAACCATTCATACCCTTTAACCTAGCAATATCAGTGATGATAACATTTGTGAGCCAATATCTTTCTGTTTTATGCCTTAATCAACATTGATAAATAATCTATCAACATGTATAAAGCATTTATTTTATGTCTGGCACTGTGGTAAGTGCTGGGTATATTAAAAGAGGAAAAAAGGAACTCATACCTAATGAGGTAGACAACAAACAAATACATACAAACAAGCTATTTATAGGTTGAAGAGTAATTAATTTAGAGAGGGAAGGCAGTAGAATTAAGGTGGGAAAGGCTTCCTGTAGGTGACATTTTATTTGGGACTGAAAGGAAAGCAAGGAATTCAGTAGTTGGAGTTGAGGAGGGAGAGTATCCCTGATGTAGGAGAAAACCTGAGAAAATGCCTGGAGCTGAGAGATGGAGAATATTAATAGAATTATTTTATCATTCTGTCAAAAAACATTTTTTTGGGTAATTAATAATTTTATTAATCATGCCAGCATATAATTAATAAAATGAATCAATGACACTTTTTCCACTTAATATATTTTCTTTTTTCTATTTATATGTAAAAATTAGTTTCCAACATTCCCTTTTATAAGATTTTGAGTTCAAAGTTTTTTTCTCTCTCCCTCCTTCCCTCACCTCCCCCATTCCCAAGATGGCAAGCAATCTTATCATAGGCTATACTTGTACAATCATATTAATTATATTTCCACATTAGTCATGTTATGAAAAAAGAATCAGAACAAAAGGGAAAGACCAGGAGAAAGAAAAAAAAACAAACAAAAAAGAGAGGGAGAAAATAGTATGCTTTGATTTCCACCAGACTCCATAGTTCTTTTTTTGGATGTGGATAGCCTTTTCCTCCCAAGACTTTTGAGTTCTTTTAGATGCTTGCATTGCTGAGATGAGCCAAATCTGTTAAAGTTGATTGTTATTATGTACAATGTTCTCCTGGTTCTGCTCATTTCATTCATCATCAGTTCATGTAAGACTTTGCAGGTTTTTCTGAAATCTTCCTGCTCATCATTTCTTATAGCACAATACTATTTCATTGTATTCATACACCGCAACTTGTTCAGCCATTCCCCAACTGATGGGCATTCCCTCAAATTCCAATTCTTTGCCAACAAAAAAGAGCAGCTATAACTATTTTGTACATGTAGGTCCTTTTCCCATTTTTATGATCTCTTTGTGATATAGACCTAGAAGTGGTATTGCTAATTCAAAGGGTATGCACAGTTTTATAGTCTTATGGATATAGTGCCAAACTGCTCTCCAGAATGATTGGATCAGTTCACAACTCCACCAACAATGCATTAGTGTCCAAGTTATCCCATATATTCTCCAATATTTATCATTTTCCTTTTTTGTCATATTAACCCATTGGATAGGTCTGAGATGGTAAGTCAGAGTTGTTCTAATTTGTATTTCTATCATCATTAGTGATTTATAGCATTTTTATATGACTAGAGATAGCTTTAATTTCTTCATTTGAAAACTCCTTGTTCATATCATTTGACCTTTTATCAACTGGGAAATGACTTGTATTCTTACAAATTTGACTCAGTTCTCTATATATTTCAGAAATCAGGCCTTTATCAGAAAAATCAGCAGTGAAAATTGTTTCTCAGCTTTCTGTTTTCCTTCTAATCTTGATTACATTGACTTTATGGAAAAAACTCTTTGTAATTTAATGTAATCAAAATTATTCATTTTGCATTTCATAATGTTCTCTATCTCTTGTTTGATCATAAAATTTTTTTTCCCTTCTCTATGGATCTGATAGGTAAACTATTCCTAGCTTTCCTAGTTTGCTTATGGTATCACTCTGTATGTCTAAATTGTGTACCCATTTTGACCTTATGTTATATGTGGTGTAAGATGTCAGTCCATGCCTAGTTTCTGTCATACTGTTTTCCAGTTTTTCTAGCAGTTTCTGTCAAATGGTGAGTTCTTATCCCAGATGCTGGAATCTTTGGGTATATCAAACAATAGATTACTATAGTCATTGACTACATACCTTACCTATTCCATTGATCTACCACCTTATTTTTCAGCCAGTATCAAACAGTTTTGATGATTCCTGCTATGTAACATACTTTTAGATGTGGTATGGCTAGGCCATTTTCCTTTGCTTTTTTATTAATTCCCTTGATATTCTTGATTTTGTTTCTTCCAGATGAATTTTGTTATTATTTTTTCTAACTCCATAAAATAATTTTTGAGTAGTGTGATTGATGTGGCACTGAATAAGTAAATTAATTAAGGTAAAGTTGTCATTGTTTATTCTATTGACTTACCCTACTCATGAACAACTGATATTTTTCCAATTTGTTAGATCTAATTTTATTTGTGTGAAAAGTGTTTTGTAATTGTGTTCATACAGTTTCTGGATTTGTCTTGGTAAGTAGGCTCCCAAATATTTTATATTGTGAACAGCTATTTTAATGGAATTTCTTTTTCTGTCTTTTGCTGCTGTGCTTTGTTAGCAATGTATAGAAATGCTGATGATGTATGTGGGTTGATTTCATATTCTGGAACTTTGTTAAAGTTGTTAATTATTTCAAGTAGGGTTTTTTTAGTTGATTCTCTAGAATTCTCTATGTATGTCATCATATTATCCACAGAGTCATAGCTTTGTTTCCACATTTCCTATTCAATTTCTTTTTCTCCTCTTATTGCTAAAGCTAACATTTCTAGTATAAAATTGCATAACAGTGGTGATAATGGTAATGATAATCCTTGTTTCACCCCTGATCTTACTAAGAAAGCTTCTAACTCATCCCCATTACATACAATGATCACTGAGGGTTTTAAATAGAAGCAGCTTTTCATTTTAAGGAAAACTCCATTTATTCCTATACTCTCTAGTGTTTTTAATAGGAATAGGTGGTATTTTTTATCAAAAAGCTTTTTCTACATCTATTGAGATAATCACATTATTTCAGTTAGTTTTGTTATTGATATGATCAATTATGCTGGTAGTTTCCCTACTGTTGAATCAGCCCTGTAGTCTTGGTATAAACCCCATGTGTTCATAGTGTATTATCCTCATGATAAACTGTTGTAATCTCTTTTATAACATTTTATTTAAATTTTTGCACTAGTATTCATTAGGGACATTGGTCTGTAATTTTCTTTCTTCATTTTGGCTCTTCCTCATTTAGGTATCAGGACCATATTTGCGTCACAAAGCAATAAGTATTTATTAAGGACCTACTACATGATAAGCACTGCGCTATGCACTGGGGTTACAAAGGAAGGCAAATGACATTTCCTGTTCTCAAGGATTTTAGAGTCTAATCACAGAGGCAACATAAAAACAGCTATTTACAAAATATGCATACAGGATTATTTAGAAATATTCAACAGAAGGAGGTCATAAAAAACATAGGGGATCAGGAAAAGATTCCTGTAGCAAGTAAGATTTTAGCTGGGACTTGAAAGAAGTGAGAGAAATTATTATTTCTCTCATATTAATAACTGTTTACTATTGGGGAGATCCAGGATTTTTTCCTTTCCTATTTCTTCATTCTCTATTAGGTCAAATCAGCCCCTGAAGAACAGAGCTGATAATGAGATTGTATTTAATATCCTCCCCAATCTTGTTAAGACCCTACTGAACTAGGAAAGTTTAGAACTCATCAAAAGGTTGAGAAATTCTACTCTAGGTAAATTGGTAAATACTGGCCCATTGTATTTTATTCAGACAGATCAGAGTGGAAATGAATTCCCCCTTTTGTCTAGATTTCCCTCCACAGGGGGTAGTACAGTATAAGTCTCTTTATCTAAGACTGAGTGATCAGAGTCATGCTCCCCAGCCCATCATTATAACAAACCCACCTCTCACTATAACACTCATTCCCTTATTACTGTCAATCAATCAGAGTTGATTTCTAGCCTCAGGAATACCTACTCTTCCTAGGGCATATAAACATCGAATGGGTTCCATGAGGGGTCTTTGGTTTAAGTGAGATGGCCAAATGACTATCCTTCTATTAATTACTTACTATCCTGGGTTAAGTTAAGCTGCAACTCATCCTTCCATCCCCAGACTCTATTTCCACAGTGACTTCTGCCAATGTTGTATCTGTGCTGATACAGCACATTCAAATTTTTGCCATTCAAATTTTTACCATTGTTTCTGCCCACAATCTATATGGAAGTGTGGCAAGGGAAGTCCAAGATCAATTTGGGAGGGTATACTCTCAAACAGTAGGATCTAATAGCTTCTTTCCTAATCCGATCATGGGGATTAGGAGATATTGTTGGACAGAGCGAGACCAAAGCATTGCATCTGCCTAGATTAGCTACCAAAAATGGGACAGAAAAAAATCCAAGGTCTCCCACAGCATCCAGAGCCACTCCCAGTCATCCTGATTTGTATCTGACACTGGACCCAGATGGTTCTGCACAGCCCTCCCTCACTTAAATCTAATTCACTTGCAAGTCATGTCAACATCTTCCTGATGCCATGATCTTCTTCAAGAACAAAGGACAATGAGTGAACAAACAACTCACTAACCATAATTAATACAATAATTAATTACCTAGAAATGATGTCTCTAGAACATGTCATGCATCATAGCAGCTTGGTAAGTTAAAGACAGGGAGAACATTTCAGATAAGGGGACATCTAGGGAAAATGCCTGGAGTGAGGAGATGTAGTGTTATATATGACAATTAGGAAGAACAAGCCTAATGTCTCTGGATTACAAATAAAAAGTCATGAGAAGACTTTGCACTCTCCTTACTGGGGGTGGGGAGGGTAAATTAGAAAGGGCTTTGACTACAAAATGGAGGATTTTACATTTTATCCTGGAGGTGATAGGGATCCACTGGAGTTTATTGAGTAGTAAACTGATATGTTCAACCTCGTGATTTAGAGAAAAAGAAACGATAGCTGAGAGGAGGATGGACTAGAATGGGGAAAGACTTGGAATTTTACATGATCTTAAATTGCACATGAAATAATATTATTAGGAGAACAGTCTTTAGGGCTTAATTTTGCTCTATTATGTCAAATACTTTTTTGTAATCAGTAAAAAAAATCAATAGAGTGGCACCTTCTATTTTGCATACTTTTAGTCAAGTTGTGGCTTTAAAAGTCTGCCTATTTTTATTTGGAAGCCTTTAATGTATAGATAACTTGATCTCATACATACTGTATAGGAAAGATAAATTTAGCATGTGTCTGAGTAGTTACTCTTTACATTTAATTTTATTATATCAATTTAGCTGTGAAACTGTGCTGAAGAGCCATATTTTAATATCAATATTTTATAATGTTGTTGTATAACTATTTGAATTTCTTGAGACCTGGAGCAGTTTTTCAAGGGTCCATCACAGAGGTGGTTGTTGTCCTTCATTCTTGAAGAGGACAAAAATGTTGAGATCACTATGTCAAGTTATAGTGTATCTGTGATTGATAGACTAATTCACATTTAGAAGTCTCTAACACAAGTCAGGCACAGATAGTCCACATGAACATTTGGAGTGGAGATGTGTCTAAATTTGTATATCTCACACTTCTTTTGAGCTACTTCAATTCTGCTTTGCTCATAGAGCACAGCAAACTTCTTTGATTCGGGTGTGCCGTGCTGAACAGGCCTGTGCCAGTGTATCCCATGTTTCACAATGAATTCCAAAATAGAGTGTCCTTGTATATATAGCTTCTTCTGACTTCCACATGACCACTCTGTAAAATAGTCTTTTAGGCAAATGCACATTTAGCATTTGAACAATGTGGCCAGCCTATCAGTGTTGTGCTCTCTGCAGTAGAGTTTGAATGCTTGTCAGTTCAACTCAAGAAACATGGTGAGTAGGAACATGCGGCAAGATATAATAAACAACAGACTTTAACAATTGCATGACATGTCATCAGAGAAATATACTAGAAAGAAAAATAGGTTTGTCACACGGCAAGATTAAGGATGAAAGCCCAAGTTTTCCACTACTAATTTACATATGTCAAAAAGATGTCAAGGAAGTCTTTTAGCTCTTTAGCTACATCCCTAGTGGTGAATTTATGAGAATATTCACAGGAATCACATAGGATGGACAGGAATGAAAAAATTGTGATCTTTATCATTGAGAGGGAAATACCACAAAGGGAAATGACAGATGTTTTTCTGTACTTGAATCATGTCTATACAGAAACACATAAAATACAGGTAACGAGTAAAGAGAATTAGCAATCCCAAAACACTGTGGTAAATTTTATATCCTCAAAACATTGTGGCAAATTTGAAATCCTCAATATCCCTGGGACTTGGTAGTCATGAAAAGAATGTGATTTTAAAAGGAAATATTATATTTAATTCCAAAGGAACAGAAAAGAGGTATGTAATAATTTCTTCAAACTCACATAAACCAATATTTCTAGCCACCTCAGATCTATGCTTTATATCCAAATCAGGTGTCCATCACACACCAAAAGTCTTTCCAGCTGTTCCTTTTTTCTTCTCCAGAACGTTACTCTCCAGAGACTGTATCTCTTTTTCCTGGGGGATTTAGTCCATTCAGTCTTAAAATTCCCCATTAGGGTTGAACCATCAGGATTGGGAAGTGAATATAAACTCACCTACCTCTCTATAAGTCACTGTACACAAAACACACTTTCCATACCATCCATACATCTACACTGGGCATATTTCCATATTATACATCTATACAATACTTCCCTCTTTCCCCAAACAGCTTATTACTCACAAACACACTTATTACTCAGAAAACCATAATAAAATCAGTAATAGCATTGATTTTGAAAATGGCATACAATCACCTTCTGTATGAATCCATTTATTATCCTTCTGACTCTTCAAACCCAAAACTCACTTTCCTTGACACCAGCATCTTTAGTGGCTTGCTTTCCCATATTGGAATGTAAGTTTATTAAGGGCAAGATTCATTTCACTTTTGTGTTTATATCCCTAAAACCTAGATCAGTGCTTGATACATAGCAGATTTTTATAATATTTTTTCATTAATTCACTCTTTGTCTAAGGTCATACCTGGCTTCAAGTGATCCAATGGGCTTTAAACCCATTCACTCTGCCTTCAAATCCATTGCTCTTTCTACTGTATGACTCATGTTTTCCTGTGTCTCTCCATGGCTAGTGAGGAAGTATTGGTACTAATCAGGAGAAAAAGACAGATTTTAAAAGTACCTAACTCATACAAAAAAAAGCATTCATGGAAAAAGAGCAGGATGTGATTATTCATGTAAATCTACAACAAAATTAACTCAGCATTTTATTTGTCCTATTTGGTAAGAGCTGATTCATGATACTAAATAAACTATTCAACTGAAGTTACTGAAAAATGGAGTCATTATAATGGAAGAAATGTATATGTCTTAGTAAATCTGACATTTTAAATTCAAATCTTCTATTATATTCCTCTTTGAGAGTCTATGGCAGCTATTAAAGATGAGAGAAATCTTGAGGTCACTGAGTTGTGTCACAATGAAACCTCCACCAACATGGAAAAGATTCACCTCAAAATCCAACAGTAAGAAATATCAAGCAAAAAAAAAATTCATATGGTTATATGATGCTTGAAGAAAATAATTACATCCAGAATAATTTAAATAACAGGTCTACCTTGCTAACAAAACACCTAGAGTATTGTGTTCAGTTTTGAACACCAGAATATATGTAGAAAGATGAAGTGAGATGGATTTGGAGCCTTCATCGATATGGAAGCTTTTTCCTTGCTGAAGACCTAAGCTATTTCTCTCTATATGAGATAGAAGTCAAAGAAGATATAGATGCAGTAGGCATCTGAGTAAAGTGAGATAACGGGGATAGAAGAAGAGGGAACTCTCAATGCATGATCTCATTTTTTTTTTCAATTAAATATGAGGCAGGATTCTCAGCCAAGAGGGTGAGGAAGCGTTCAGGGCTATAGTAAACAAAAGAAAGGGTGAAAACTTTTAAAGAATTACTGTGTTTGGTAGGACAATGAGTCAGTTAGGGAGGTATGATAGGATTGCCTAACTGAAGTGAGAATCCAATTGAGATTATGTAAAATAATTTGTACTGAGTCCAATCAGAATGGTTTTATGATTTTTGTCCAGCTTCATTCACCTTCATGTGAGTCAGAGGAAAGCTATTGAATGATGAGAGTAATGTAAGGTTTGTCAGGAGAATATCAGTGGCCGACTAAGAGAGCAGGCACTTGACAGAAGAGGGCAGTATAGAGTTGACCTGGTTCACCAATTGATCAAGATGAGGAAGGGAGAACAGTATAAGCAGTTCAGGGGTCAAGTGTTTGGTGATTATAGTGAGAATGAGCAACAGGATTCTTCACTGCATTGAAGACAGGAGCTGTCTTATTTTCCTTTGTATTTGTGCTTTGCACATAGTGGTCACTTAAGACTATAGATCTAGGACTAGAAGGATCCTAGTTCAAATCCCTCAGCTCAGAAAGTTAAGTATAGTGCCAACTCATCCACTTCATACCAAAAGCTATTAAAACCAGGAAGAAAATATGAGGTCTGGAAGACAACAGTATAATGGAGAGAACATATAATTCAGAATGTATAGATACAGGTTCAGATTACAAACTTCATGTGATCCTAGGCAAGCCATCTAAACTCTCTGGGCCATCATTTCCTCATCTGTAATATCAACGAATTGGACTAGATAATATCAAAGATTTTTGTGACTTTAAACATTACAATGTTATAAGAATTCTTCCTTATTGGATATAATCTTAGCATTCTTGCTACCCCTCACTTCTACCACCTATGGAGTCATTTCCCATTCAGCTGCTTGTCATTTGCCTCAAGCACAGCTACATGTGCACAGCTATGTAGCTCAGACAGACCCCATCTTGTTTCCATTCAATGTTCCATTGTCCATAGTCTCCTCCTGTGAATTTGTAAATTCTGTCCATATTCAGGGTCTATTTCAGTGGCCCTGGACAAGGTTGTCTTGTCTGTGTTACCCAAAGGAATTTAGGTTTCTTTGGCATTATCTGTGCTTCTTGAGGTTGGGTAAGAGTATAGGGAGTTCTGTTATGGATTCCACTAGCACTGAACAGGTATCAATAATGAAGTTTGTCCCATAGTCTTTCCCAACAAAGTCAATCAGGATTCTTCCAGCCCTACAAGAAGGAAAGAATGATAACAGAGAAGGTTATAGGGAAATGACATCTTATAGAAAAATTATGGCATTCCAAGAAAATGTTCCAAAATGCTATTTTAAAGTCTCATTTTAACTAAAAACCTGCCCATATAAATTCAAATAATTTATTATATTGTAAGTCAGGAATCTTGTGGGAAGTGGGGGAACATAGTAAGAAAAAACAAAGAAGTTATATTCACCCTGATAAGGTTATTATCATAACCTTGATTATTTTTAACTAGCATAAAATGAGCATTTCAGTATTCTGGATGTGAAAAATTATGATATTCCTCTGAGGAAATTCTTTTTTAAAAAAATAGCATTAGGTTACAGAATAATTTTCAAAATATGCTTCCCTCTCTAGTCTTTTAGCTTACTATTCACCAAGGCAATTTATTTTTGTAAGAAGGAAAAGCATACAGATTTCTACCACCACCCCAACTAAAAGGAGACCCATACTGAGGGGGTGTGTATATTAATGACTGAACAGGTGTGATCAGTATGCAGTCATAACTGAAATGATTTGTTCCTAAAATTTTAAAATACCTTCACTGTGAATTTGAATGTGAAAAATTGCACCTATAAAAAATTCAGCCTTGTTCCCCCAAAATGAATATTTGACACATCTCATGGAACAGTGTGGGACTGTGGAAAATATTCTAGATTTGGAATTCCAAAGCTTTGGTTCAAATCTCAGCCATATCAGTTAATATCTGTGTGACTTGCTGAAGTTACTTAGCTTAATGTGACGTCCATTTTCTAGGATATAAAATAATGTGGTTTGACTACATGACCTCTAAGGTGCTTTCCAACTCAAATCTGTAACTCTATATGCTATGAAATTCTTTGTAAATGCACAAATCTCAATAAATTCTTGCTCAGATAATAGAACAATGGCAATGAACCAGGAAAACCTTTAAGCTTATAGCTCATGCAGGAATGAAGAAAGCAGAAACACCATGGTGAACTGGAAAGAATGCTTGATTTGGAATTCAGAAGACCCACATAGAAATGCCAGTTCCATCTCTTGCTAGGCTAGCTATGTGAGCTGGGGAAATTTTTCATAAATCTTTGAGCATTAGTTTCTTTACCTATAAAATGTAGATAATGATACTTGACCTATCTATTTCAGAGCATTATTGAAGAGAAGCTACTTTGGAAAGCTTAAAGTGCTAGAGAAACATGAACTCTTACATGGTATTCTTAGCAAAATGCATACCTTTAGCACTTAACAAATGTTAATTAACAGAAATAAGAACAGCATTTCCACAAGTACAATTGCCTCATATTCTATAACTTAGCTTATTAGAATTTATATGTTCTTGGAATTTAAGGAACTAAACATTTGAATTCTCAACCTTGTGAAATCACAAATTTATAATCAGAATTTAAAAATCCAGATTTTTGCTTCAAATTTTTCCATTCCTCATATGAAACAAAGAAACAAAAAAAAGCAAAGACTTTTTTTAACTGAGTGAAATATTGATTAAGTGTCAAATCCTCATTCTAAGTTTGACATGACTAAGCTGCATAATATTACTCTTCCATATGAAAAACAAATAGCAAGAATTTATAGAAATACGAGACTTATAAAGTGATGCAGACTGAACAATAAAACAAAAGCAAGAAAAGAATATAAACAAATACTTCAGTATAAAGGAAGACAACATTAAGTGGTACTCAGATAAAAACCATTGGGAAATATCCATATTACCTTGTCAAACATATTCTCAAATTTTCCTAATAATCAGGAAACTACTAAAATGTAATATTGCATGTTATAACATTTCATGTAAAGCTGGAAAATGTGGATCATGGCTGTATAATGAGAAATTCATTTTGTACAGATGTTGAAACTGAGAGTCAGGCATGCTCTGGGACTTGCCTAATGTCACAAATGTACTAAACATACAGAAAGATTTGTACTCAGGTACTTTGACCACAAAGTACTACTTTTTCCCAGTGTAATCTACTGCCACCCTAATAGTTTAACAATAATTACTGTTTTATGAAATTGCTAAGCTGTGACTTGGTTGATCTTGCCAGCCTGCTAGGAACAATTTTTAGCTGGTATGACTATCTTTCCCTGACTCTAAAGCAAATCTTCCTGGAACATCTCCTAGGTTCTAATATGAAATTGTTGGAGAAACAGTATGGTTACAAAGTCAATCAGTCTATCAACAGTTAGCCAAGAATACTTAAATGTTCACTAAATGCTGGATACTATGCTAAGTACTGGGAATGTAAAGAAAGGCACAAAACAATTCTAGTCCTCAAGGATGTCATCTTCTAATGGAGGAGATTATATACAATCAACTAGATAAATACTATATTATCTATATCTACCTAATCTCTATATCTATTTATCTATCTGTCTGTCTGTCTATCTGTCTATCTACTGAGTTGATAAAAGGACATCTCAAAAAGGAAGACATTACCAGTCCAGGGTACAAATAAAGATCTCCTGAAGTAAATAGAATTGGAAACTTGAAAAAAGCCATGAGGTGGGTGTGAAAAAGGTGAATATTCTAAATATAGAGGACAACCAGGCACAGAAATGGGAGATTAAGTGAAATGTGCAAAGAGTAGCAGGTAAGTCAATGTGCCTGGATTGTAGAGGGGAATAAAATATAAGAATACCAGAAAGTAAGAAAGGTCGAGATAGTAAAAAACTTTAGATGCTACACCTAGGACTTTATATTGGACCCTGGAAGTAAAATCAAACCACTGAAATTTATTGACTGTATGTAAGGAGGGAGGAAAGGCCACTTAGGCATTGCTGGGCTGAGGACACAGCAGCTAATGACCTATGCCAGTCAATTACCTATACCTCTCATTAAGGTCTGCCTAGAGTTTAGCTCTGAGGGAAACGACTTCCCAATAGGGGAATCAGAGTATGATAATGTTCATATCCATTGGTTCTTCATTCCCAGTCCTATTATTGCAGCTAAAGTTGCTGCTTATGTAGTTACTAATTATACAGATGGTTATAGGTTCTAAGTGTATAATAGATTTTTCCCCTGTAAGAAGAAAAGATAAAAATAAAATACAATAAAGTGAAATAAAAGATTCCCAATGTAAAAAACCTGAATCTGATATGGAGTAAGTAGTTTATTCTATGCTAAGTAGTAAAACTTCATAAAATTTTTAGAATAGAATCTAGTGACATGACTGTTAGTTACAATCAGATGGTAGGTTACTATCTAAGCCTCATTGGAAAAATGAACAGTTTGTTGTTGTTTTTTTCTTTCTTTTTTTTTTTAGGCTTAGTTAGTTCACATTTCTGCCTTGTGGCAGAGAATCTATCCAAAAATCAAGCATGTTGCAAGTGGAATCTTTTCTGTGGCCTCTTTATTTCTTCCACCCTGAATCTTCTCTTGGCATACCTCCACTAGTATTGCTACTGCTTCAACCACAATTGACCACTATTATGAATAATGCAGTGCCTGTCTCACTGTTCTCCTAGGAACTCATGACTTCTCAAAAGTTTGTTGGAACCGCATTCAGTAGCACAATGGATAGAGCACTTGGCTTGGAGTAAGGAAGACTCCTCTTCCTGAATTCAAGTTCAGCCTCAGACACTTATTAGCTGTGTGACCCTGAACAAGTCACTTAACCCTGTTTGCTTCAGTATCCTCAACTGTGAAATGAGCTGGAGAAGAAAATGGCAAACTCCTGTGTCTGTGACCTGAATGGGGTCACAGAGTCAGACACAACTGCTAAAAACTACTAAATAACAACAAATCTGTCATAAATTTGATGATTAGTCACCTAGTTTTGGAAGGAAGCAAAGAATGACTGCCCTGCCCCCATCTCAGGCAAAGACTAGCTTATGTAAGATAAATACTTATTACACTATGGGTACAAGCCATGAATAAGATTTCTTCAATTGCCCTTCCCAACTCTCCCAGATACAGCCCTACATAGTCCTCATGGTAAGAAGTGAGAAAGAAAAATGAGTAACACTGAGGGGCAGGATATAAAAGCTCCTTTTCAATATCCAAAGACTTCTTGCTTAGCAGTTAAAAGACTACATCATAACGTAATACCAACTGCTGAATCATCAGGGCCAAAAAATAACAGTCAGAGTATATCTGTGCTTTGAAGTATGGCAAATTCCATGTGATTGAGTGGAATACCAAGAGAATACATCCTGAATGTGGGGCATGCTACTAAAGAGCAATATTCTTGTAATCAGAAAACCTAGATTCAAATGCCAACTCTGACCCTTTTTGTGTGGTTTCATGTAGCTCTCTTTACTTTTTTCAGTTCTTTAAAATGAAGAAAATGCCTTTCCTCTAGTTGCTCACAGCATTGTTGTAAGGAAAACATAAACCTCCAAACACTATAGAAATGGAAGCTATTTTTATGAAATGATGATTATACTGCTGGCAATGAGCAAATGTGGACTATAAAATGAGAAAGAAACCCTCACTTTCCTGGAAAACAACAATACGATGTAACTATAAAGTCTATTCCTCACCAGTAGTTATTTCTGATTTAATGATTTGTCTGACCCTAATAGCTGGCCCTGAGTTTAAGCTAGACAAGCTATGGGGGTGCTTTAAATGCTGGATGAGGCTTTCTCAAAATGTGTGCGTTTTACAAGATTAGGAAGACAGGTTCACAGTCTTGCCAACTTGCAGAGGCCCATCTGGTACCACAGATCCAAGATGGAACACTTGTCTTTTGTTTCTTTTTAATGATCCATCTTTATCTCTAAAGACTAATATCCTATGTTAAGGTATAACTGGAGTGTGGGGAAATGTGAGTTTCCATTCTCCCTCTTTTCCAATTGCTCCATCCTAGCCATTTAAATCAATCTGAATTTATGAAAGAATCCTGTTGTGTGTTCTAATTAGAGATGACTAATCCCCTTCATAAATTAAGAAAGACCCTACTTTGTATTCTTCTGAATTCTATAAATTCAGGGGCCATTAAAATTGTTTTTGAAGCACAAACTTTTCAGGAAATTGTAATTTGCCTTGCATGAAAAGCTTAGTTAGATAAAAAGCGATGTTCCCATTTCTTGACATCATGGGTGTCCATTTAAAATCTGTATTTATTTTTCTATGATCATTTCCACTTGATAAAAACTAACTTTTCTGAAAAAATCAACTGTATATTTGATATTTTAGACTGTGTATTATTTTATTTTTTTAATCTCTTATAGGGTTCACTGTATTTTCAGCCAAAAACAAGGTTTATTGAAGATTCACCATATTAGCTAGACTCTTAAGGAATCTGCGCATCTATGGACTATTGGCTAGATTACAAAAATCTGCACCTGTAGGGTTCATTTTGTAAAAATTAATTAGCTTGTGGACTCTGCCTAGCATTGGGGAACATAACAATTTAAAACTGTTAAACATGAACAAACTGAACATAAAAGGACTGGATACTATACTCTTAAATGAATAGGAAAATAGATATAATAGAAACACATAAATTACATCAATAACGTTTTAAAATATGTGAAACTAAAACTCAATATCAACATAAACTGTTTCTTCAGGGAGACCAAAATTTTTAAAACTAAAAAATGGACATTTTGGTGCTTCTAAGAAACAAAAAAAGATCCAATTACATAATTAATTACTGTTTGCTTTTGTTTTCAATACAAGTTTAAAGGATACTGGACTTTAAGGTTACTTTGCATGTGGCAGCTAGGTGGTGCAGTGGACAGCACTCTGGCCTTGGAGTCAGGAGGACCTGAGTTCAAATCAGGCCTCAGACATATGACATTTACTAGCTGTGTGACCCTTGGCAAAGTCACTTCACCGCAATTGCCTCACCCCCCCGCAAAAAAAAAAAAAGGCTTAAAAAAATCATATGCCCATTTTGGGACAGCTAGGTGGTGTGGTGAGTAGAGCACCAGCCCTGGATTAAGGAGGACCTGAGTTCAAATCTGGCCTTACACACATAACACTTACTAGCTCTGTGGCCCTGGGCAAGTCACTTAACCCCATTGCCTAGCCAACAACAACAACAACAACAACAACAACAACAACAACAACAGCAGCAGCAGCAACAAAAAAGCTCACTTTGCCTTATTCTACATAGTTATAAAGACAGTATTGATTAGTGGGCAAACACACTGTATTTATAGTCAGAAAGACATGGGTTCAAAACTTACCTCAGACACTTTCTAACTTGTGTGGCTTCATCGTTAATTAGCAATTTGAGTTTCAATTTCCTCATATGCAAAGTGGGGAAAATAATACCCCTATTTTTAGAATGTTGTAATTTCATGGTGTGTTGTGGGGGTTGACTCAAAGAAGTTAGACTCAGACCAGCTTCAATCCAAGTAAAGGCATTTATCTGGGTGATACCTCTTAGAAGTGGGCTGGGTTCCAAGATGAACCAGCAACTTTAGTAAGACAAGACAGGCAACTTTATAGTGTAATGATACTGATTGCACAACAGAAATTATGAATATTATAAAGGCCAGGAGGGTTTTTTGAAGGGATTAGGTAATAGGGGAGGGGTCTTGGCCTCAGTGGAACTAAGCATGTGATTACCCACAATGAATACAGAAAAACCCAAATGGGGGGGAATATTAATATATGCTAATGATATCATAATAAGGCTCTTTATTGCATAAGTTCACCTAATGGACAACTTTTGTGATTGCACAGGTGCCTACTTAGTGAAAATCCTTTCTATTGTTTTGGGGTTTACATCCTGCTCAGACATCCTGATGTTGCTGCTTTCTGAATGGCTGGTTGTTGTGGTCCTGTCTGAGGTTAGATGGATGTGGTTGTGATTGAGTACATGGACATAGCTGCTGTTTCTGTGAGAAATATGAGGAATAAGTCTAGGGGCAGTGGTTAGCTAGAGTCAGTGGCTAGTGTTCCATCACATGAACAAACCTGATGTTCTAGTGAGGCAGTGAGATGTATATTAGGAAGTTAGGATATTAAGTTCAGGTGGAATGGCACTGGCTGGGCAGAGGCAGTGGGCCTGCTCTTCAGTGAGGCCTATGATTGAGTCTGAGGGCTTGCGGTTTGGTTAAAGACAGATTGTATGGTTAAAATTAGGACATGCCTGCTGTTCGGTGAGGCCCATAAGGAAGTTAGAATATTGGGGCTAGGAAGAGCTTTATTAGGATTCTATCAAGAACTCAAGTTTATTGTCTGAATTTGAATGAGGCAATTAATATAAATTGTTTTATACACCTTAATGTACTGTGCTGGCTGTTAATATTTTCAAATGATATCAATAAAAAAATCTATGTATTTTTCTAGATATTGTCCAGTTTGAGCTCTTGAATACCTTCATCAACTGTTCTTCACCTTTCATGGATATTAAATCATTCTTGCTCTTAATTTTCCCACTGATGCTTCATCTTTGCCCATACTCCCACGATTAGCAAAAGTTATGATACAAAATGAATAAGACGAGACTTTCTATAATTCTCTGAGGGATGATAAATATGGTGCCATTGAATAGAAATGGCAAAATGTGGCAGGGAGTCGTCAAAGACATCAGTTATAATTGGAGAAGATAAAAAATGAGATGCAAGAATGGGATACTTTTAAAATATGCAATTAGCTAATTAAATCCCAAGATCCCCTAAAAAGTATGGAATGTGTCAATTATACCAGGAATGGCCTCACTTTTATGTTTTGTCTTCCCTTCCCTTCCTTTCCTTTCCCTGACCTGCCTTGCTCTATCCTCTTCTGCCCTACCCTTCCCCCCTCCCTTCCCTTCCCTTCCCTTCGTTTTCCCTTTCTTTCTCTTCCATGCCTTTCTCTTCCTTTCCTGTTCTCCTCTTCTTTTCTTTTCCTCTTTCTTATTTTTTTTTAGTATCTCCAGTGCTTAGCATAGTGCCAGGCACATAATAGACACTTAATAAATGCTTGTTAACTTTATTGCCTCCACCCAGTGTGACAAATGAAAATTTCTGAGAGATTGAGTTTCTGGGTAATTAATAGTTTTATTACTTATGGTTAGCAAATAATCAATAAACGAAGGTTGGTGGTTCCCTCAGAAACTGAAGACCACCCCTTGCCCCAAAATATTGATTGCTTAAAAGCCTTTGGAAAAGGAGGTTTCCCTAAGGGGGAAAATCAACTCTGATTAGTTAACAATCAGTGAGGGGGTGTACATATTAATGAGGAGATGGGCAAAGTGTCTTCAACCCACCAGGTAGAGAATGTGACCTGATCAGAAGACTCAGCTGCCTCCAGCAATCTGGACAAAAGAATCCATCTCTACCCAGACTACTCTTGTTGGTTTTCCCCTTAATAAACTGTGTCACCCTGAATTCTAATGGAAGGTTCCAAAGACAGGGGTTTATTTCTTAAGGGCAAGCCTAGATTGGATTCTGTTTGCAAAGTCTTCTAGTTGGTTGAGATCCCACCTAAGATCTAGAAGCCTATATCCAGAGGATTTGGGCAATCTCATCTATCAGCAATATCCTTCAGAGCCTGGCTGAATAGTCTACAAGGGCAGGTTTCTGAAAGACAAAATGGGAAGTGAATTCCTTAATCCTAATTTAATAATTTGTTATTAATATAGTAGAAAAAATAATCATTTATCTCACCAGGAACACAGAGCCAGCCAATTGGCTGCTGAGGGATATCTGCTGCTCTATAAAATGAATACAGAATGAATACAGATAGAAGAAAGGGTTCAGCAGATTAAGAACATCAAAATGGGAAGGGCCAATGCTGGACACAACCACAGGATACTGAGGTAGTTCTAAACAAGGCTAGAGGTGATGGTGTAGCCTACAGTTTACTATCATAGGAAGGCTGATATATGACCCATTTGATTTCTTGCTGTTGCACATTGGGATTATGCCTCAGCTCTTTGGGTCATGCTGTGGTCACTAAGGATGCACAGCTTGATTCCTAAATGAGAGAGTATTCTATTACAAAATTTATGTCAGTCTATAAAAAAAGACAACACATGTAGAAGCAAATAAATAAACAAGTATGCAAAAAGTAATAGAAATTGATTTCAAAAGGGAAAAACTACTCATAACTGGGAAGAATCAGCAAACAATTCATGTAATCACTGGCATCTATAACATAGTTTGGAGAACCTAGGGGTTTTCTGAGGTGGAGATGTATAATAAGTGCATTGAGACATGAGCCATCTCTTAAGAAAAAGTATAAATATCTTTCTTATATGCTGAGCACCTGGGTGGCAAAGTGGATAGAGTACTGGCCTAGAGGCAGAAAGACTCACCTTTCTGAGTCCAAAAATATCTGGCCTCAGACACTAGCAGTGTGACCCTGAGCAAGTCAATTAATGCTGTTTTCCTCATCTGTAAAATGAGCTGGAGAAGGAAATAGCAAACTACTCCAGTATCTTTGCCAAGAAAATACAAATGGAGTCACAGAGATTCATAAACAACTGAACAACAAACTTTCTCATATGCAAGGGATAGTTAACTATTTTGATCAAAATAGAGAATGTGTAAAGGAGAAAAATGTAAAATAATATGTTAATGGTAAATGGGATCCAGATCTCATAAACTAAAATGAAAATGTTTAAGGAATTAGCAGATACTTCTAAAATGCATTTATAATTGTCAAAATGTGTAACTATCACAAACACACACACACACACACACACACACACCCCAGCAAAATTCTTTTCCACATTCTGCATTTCCTGTTATTTCCCAAATTATCAAGGCATTGATTCTGACCACTTAGACTCTGTTTTGTTTTTCAAATGACCTATTTGTATATTTAATGGTGTTTCTAATTGAGGGGTTGTGGGAAGACAAAGTCAATTTACTTTGGTAATAAAGACACATCTTAAAATGCATTAGAAAACCATTCCTTGAACAAGGTTTCAATTTGGCAAAACATTTTGGATAGTTTCCCTATTGAGCATGGTGAGAAAGAGGATGAGTTTGTTCAATTTTTTTTTTGAGAGAACCTCCCTTCACCCCCACCTTCCACCCTTCTTATAAGTATAAAAGGCGTATGGATAAAGAATATAAAAGAATACATACATGTGGAGACTGAAACGCTGAAATGGCTTTCATATTTTTACCAAGGGAACCATAAGTAGTTTGATGCCATGAAATGGATAAACTGTATATTCCCTTTCTCATGTCTGACTTTTTTTTTTAAATAAATTTCAGTGTTTTCACATTGATGTGTACACATCATTCAGTTTGCTTATGGAAAAACTGTTTGTGGACATTCAGTGCCTGGGCATAACCACAACCAAGTTAATGGAGTTGTGTTTGAAAATGAGTCAGTACATTATGTCTTGCATGTTATCTGCTTGTCAGTAACAGGTGTTATTGTTGTTGTTGTTGTTTTCATACCAGCATTTTTGTAAAAGACAGATTTCAGGTAGACATTGATTTACTTTCATCAAAAGAAGAAATGAAGCTAATTCATCCCTGAGATGGATTCCTTCTAAAAGAAGATTATTTTTCTGAGTCATCTTCATGTAGCAATTAGAGAAGCAAGAGAACAGATATCTATTGACTTTAATAGAAAAAAAAAACAGTCATAGCATTTAGAAATGTTGGGACAAGCAGTTTGAAAAGCTAATCAAAGCATAAAATGATATGAACTCAAAACTATTTTTCAATTACTTGTACAATAATTTTAACTATAGACTAACAACTATTTGGTAGAGCCATTTTCACTAAGGTGCTAGGGATTCCAGGCTTTAATTTCCCCCCTTCATTAGCCTTTTTAAAATCTGGTCTTATAGGATCACTTTTTTTTTTAATTGCCTTTACTCTTATTGATGAGGTCTAGAGGTTAGGAGTGCTGGGACCCTAAGATCATGACACATAGGCCCTGTCTGAATGAATTCAACCCAAATCTTCTTTCTTCCAGAGAGAAAGTTTATTAGAGGTAAACCATACAGGCCAGACTCTTGTGGAATCTGAACATTAGTAATGCCTGTAGGGAGGAGCGAGCATGAGAAAGTCTCTGTGTTTAAATGGCGGCCAGGGTGGATCTTACATATACTCAAGTAATTTTGGGTGACCAGAGGAGAGGCTGGGAAAAGGGTCTAGGTGACTTAGGGAGAATTAGGATGGGAATAGATAATGAAAGGAACTGTAAGGAAAAAGTTTGAAAGTCATCTGAATAAGATCAAAAGGTGGGGCTAGGAATTTCAAAGGGAGATAAGAGTCCTTAAGGAACCCTTTGAGACCACAGTAACAAAAGTTTAAGGGTTTTTTGGGGCCCGTAGACAAATGGGAACCAAATTCTTTTTGGGGCAAGGGTGAGATCTTGGCTTGGGCCCGTACCCCAGTATTCCCCCCTCAAACAAATGGGACACAAATTGTTTTGGGGCAAGGGGCAAAGGTCTCAGCTTGGGCCTATAACCCATCATTATGATCATATCCTTGATCATTACATTTAATAAATTTATAATGCCTTCTCCCCCTTCCCCAGATATATCTTTTCTCTCAGCATTAAAATTAGGGGCTGAAATAGGTCAATGAATAATTGTTTCATTTCAAATTTGCACCTAGTGTTTGAATTTTCATACTTCTTAGACCTACAGATTTCTTGAAAAACAAATTAGTACTGATTTGAAATAGATTCTCATTGTTGATTACATGAAGCACACAACAAAGTTCATTGCACAACTTTCATATTGCCTACCTTCTCTAATGACATATGAGTTTTTCTTTTGACTTTTGTTCACAGAAGGTAGGTAGACATATAGGATCACTAGGTTATTTGACAGCTATAACATTCCCTTCTATTCTCTATCATCTACCTATATTAGAAATTGTGGAAAAAGTTAAGAAAACCAACCAATTGTAGTGGCATATTTCTATGCTGATTATTCATTTATTTTTTCATCAATTCCTTGTGACTTCAGTATACTGATTCAGTTGGAGAGATCTCATCATACAAATTCTATTCAGTCATTCCTATCTCCCTGTTTCTCACCCCTCATGCTTTATTCTAACACCACTGGATTTTCTTACAGTTTATTTCACATGGTTTTTAAAATGGCTGATTTCTTCCCAATAATTTGTGCCATTACTGTCCTCTTTTTGAGATATAAAATAACCAGGTAATATCTATAAGTATAGTTGAACAACCTGGTTTTGATCTAGGGCAACCAAATTTAGTAGATATTGCCTAGATGTGAAGTTTTAGAAACACCTGAAGTTAGCTCCAATTTCACAGATAATTTAAATCTGAAACTACAAGATAGATACACCTGAAATGTAATCCTCCCTCATAGACCCTCCAGTCATGCTGGGGTCTCTGTCTTCCCCACATACATGCACCATGGTGTGTTTGTGTCTCTCCTACACATAATTTACTCTTCAAAACTGACTTCAGGGTAGATTTTTTGTTGCTTACTTCAAGCACGAAAATGTCTGTCTTTGAAAAAAAGTTAATCAATATCCATCTATTGTGTTCATAATGCAAGTTTGTGTCTGTCCTGTGGAAGAAAGGGAAAGTAGAATAGTTAGAATTGCTTATGATTTCATGACTATATCCATACTTACTTTTGGATATAGTCCTAAATATGACAAATAGCAAGATTGAATTTTTAAAGAAATATATTAACTGCTTATTTAAGTTTATGGAGTGAATATTTTCATGGAGTTATTGTGGTCACTAAACTATGAGTTCCTTCATGCTGTTAACTATCTGTAGACAGAAAGCTAAATGTGGAGCCAGGATAGGCCCAAATTCAAATACAGATTCAGAATACTAGGAGTTCTCTGACCTGGACTAGTCACTTAATTACTTCCTAACTTAGTTTTCTCATCTTAAAAATGGGTGTAATAATGGTACTTAAAACAGTGTTGTTGTGAAAATAAAATGAGATACCATTTGTAATGCACTTTGCAAACCTTAAATTTTTATATACATATGCTTATTATTATCCTTTCAAGAGCACCTATCACATAATAAATGCACAATAAATATTTGTTGTTTGAAAGATTAATTGAATTAAAGACATGGACAAAGTCTTAGGAATGAAGATCAAGAAATTAAGGAAATGGCGTTTTAGTTAGCCAACCTAAGAAAGTTTGTCCCATAAAAAGTTTATTTTTGTTAGGAAGTTAGCAATTGTTTAAATACTTCTGATAATTACATATTTTCAATTGCAATTGGGTTTCTAGAAATATCTTTATAAACCTCTGTAAATGTCATTATCATTATTACCATCCTGTAAGGTTTTCATTAGATTTTAATTATAGAATATTAAAGATGTCATGCATGGACCTTCAAAATCTCATGCAACTCTTTATTTCACAGAAGATGAACCTGAGGATCAGAGAGGAGAAATATATTTGCCTAAGCTTGCTTTGCAAGTGAATAGCCAAGCCAGTAAGAAACTTCCAACAGTGCCATTTAGCTACTTTCAGTCATGGTAATATTTGTTTTCATTGATTCAAAGTGGGAGAGATCTTTAAAATGATGAATTTTATGTAATATTCAGATTTTATTTTTAATTTTTATGAATTCTCTTCACACAGTATAATTTTAAGTTTGTTGAATTAATATAATTCCCAAAATGAAGATTTTGTTTGGGGAAATTTTTGAGTAACAGCATTATAATTTTTTAAAATATGATTTATTATGAAACTGAACTCTACATATGTAAAACATAATTAAAACTTAAACCTATCTTTACTTGCTATAGATATTTTTATGACTTGAAAATGTGAAATTGTATAACATGGCTATATATATATTCATAAGCATATCATTATTTAGTAATATGTTATTAAATTCTATTTTCAATGCAACATTATAACATAATAAATTAATCTAATATTCAAAAACATAATAAACATTTTATTTCAGGTAGCGCAATTATTCTCAATTTTTTATTTTCTTAAATTTTCTTTTAAAATATTGTTATCATAATATTATTGAATTACATTGTTAAATAGAAAATTCCCAGGTTGAAATTCAAAGTCCTTCATAACATAGCCTCCTCTTGCCTTTCTGGTCTTTTTACACCTTAATCCTCAACACGTAATCTTCGATCCAGTGATACTGATCTCCCGGATATTCCATGAATGAGATCCTCCATCTCTTGGCTCTGGCCACTGTCACATTCTTCCCTCACACCTCAAATGTTATCCCTCCTAATTTCCATCTACTGAATTCCCTGGCTTCCTATAAGTGCCTACTAAAACCCTATCTTCTACAGGAAGACTTTCCCAACCCTTCTTAACTCTAGCGTCTTCTCTTTTAATCATTTCCTTTTTATTTTGCATATAGATTTTTTTGTACTTATTCATTTGTTTGTTGTCATTTGCTATTAGACTGTGAAATTCTTGAGGATAAGATTGTCTTTTGTTTCTGCTGTATATCTGCAATGCTTAGCACAATGTACTTAGCACATAGTAGGTACTTAATGTTTATTGACAGATAAAATATTTTACAAAATTGAAATGGTACTATGACTTTTGAAGCTTAATATCTAATTTGCAAAGCAGTTCTAGTCACTTGAATATGTAAATATCATAAGCTAAGCTACTCTACTAGTAAATGTACTTATATTGATTTTTTTCTCTTAACTTTCTCTTACTTGTGAATTACATTGTTGTGTTCCAGTAAGATTACATTTATCCACTTTTATACTAGCTTGATTCCTTTTAAAGCTCTTAACACCTTGTTGTATTAAAATGAAGCCTTTAAAAGTATTAATTTATGTCTTTTAAAAACAGTTATTTCATAGATTTTTGAAAAATTTCTTGTTAAATAATAATAATAACAGACATTTCTAGAACATTTAAGATTTGACAACGTACTTTACATACTTTTAAAATTTGATCTTTACAACAATTTAATAGATTATTATCTCTGTAAAAAAGTATTTTTGGTTATGACTGTATAATTCTGTTTTATATGTGTCAGGTTATTTCTTTTTATTTAACCCATTACCCACTTCTGAGTCATAGACCCAGGCCTGAATGGGGACAAGACTTGCCTCTATGGCAGTATTCCAGGATATGGAAGGGTTATGAGCCTTAAGCTGTGTACCTAAAGGAGCAGGTTAAAGAGTAAGCAGCAGCAGAGTGGCTCAGACCCTAGGAGCAGAGTGAAACCTCAGTTCTAGCTTCTAGTACAGTATGAGATCTTAATTAAAATAGCCAGGCTAGCAATTCTAAATGATTAGGAAGGCAATACTTCTATTATTCTGAACTAACAGAACATCCCTATGGTCTGATTATGGTTAAGTCTAGCAGTATTTTACTATTGCTCAGACCCAAATCCAGGTTAAGAACTTATAAACCTTAGACCTGGGAGAACTGTGATCAAACTTTGCCCCGAATTAGACCACTTTGTGAGCATTGAAAGCTTGTAGGTCCTCAGTCTTACCTGTCCCTGAGTGACTGAAATAACATTAATACTCAAGAAAGAAGAAACAGGACTAGCCCAGATAATTCTCCCCAAAATGCATTGAACCTGGCATCACCATAAAGTCCAAAGTTTAAAAAAAGCAGACTGGAAAAATGAAGAAACAAAAAAAAATTGTCATAAATATAATTATGGTGATAGGGATGCTCAAGACACAAACCCACAGAATGGCTCCAAAATATCTACAAGTAAAGTCTCAAAGAAAAACACAAATGGGTGCCATTTCAACTAGAATTCCTGAAAGAGATGATGCAAGAGTTTCATGTCTTTTTTCAGTTTAAAAATGTTTGTATAAATGAAATAAGATCATTAGAAGAAAAAAATGGGAAATGAATGAGAGTTAAAGAAGAAAAAACTGGAAAAAAATACAAATAGCTTGGGACAAAAGATACAAAATCGTGTCCAAGCAACAAACTGCCTGAAAATTAGAATGGATCAAATACATTCTAATGACTTATGGGACAAAAGATACTAAAACAAGTCAATAGACTGAAAAAAATAGCAGTAAATCTAAGGTATTATCTATCAAAAACAACTGACTAAAAAAGGAGATTGAGAAGAGAAAAAAATGGGGCAGCTAGGTGGTGCAGTGGATAGAGTACAGTGTCTGAAGTCAGGTGGACCTGAGTTCAAATCTTGTCTCAGACCAAACACTTGACACTTACTAGCTGTGTGACCCTGGGAAAGTCACTTAACCCCAATTGCCAAGAAAGAAAGAAAGAAAGAAAGAAAGAAAGAAAGAAAGAAAGAAAAAGAAAGAAAGAAAAAGAGAAAAAAATGAAGAGTCACTGGACAACATGAAAGCCATGGCCAAACCCCCCCAAAAAAAAACAACCCTAGATATCATATTTTACAAATCATAAAACTTCATAGACTGCACTGGTCATCTCCTGAAATAAATTCCCAAATGGAAAAGTCCAGGATTATTCCAACCAGAGTCCATAGCTTCTGGGTCAAAGGGAAAAAAATACTGGAAACAGACAAAAATCGAGTAACTAAGGTGTTTGAAATTAAATGACCTCCAAACACTCAAAATGAAAAGATCAGGATAGTATTGATGGCATACAGGCACAATCCAAGACCTTTGCCCCTCACGCCAAAAGAATTTGGTTCCCATTTGTCTAAAGACTCTCCTTGAATTTTCCAACTTGATCAAGGAAGTCTCTGGAGTTTACCTGATGCTACAATCTTATCAAATGGCCTTTCATTATTGCCCCAATCTCCCAATTTTCTGTTATCCTTAACCTAGTCTAGCCCTCCATTTTCTTACCTCCCTATGGCCCTATGCCACTTCCCACCCTTAATCCTATCTAGACTCCATTTTCCCTTGGCCACTTGGTCCAGGTCCCTGGCATTCTGTTCACCCCAGGCTACTGGCCACTCCCTTCAAGATCCTCCCTAGATCCCTCACGTAGTCTTTCTGTATATAAGGTCCATCTTGTCTCTCTTAAGGTGCTCAAATTCTTTAAGAGTCTAGCCAAGGGCTCAGATATTTATAATCTAGCCAATAGCTCACAAATATTCAGATTCCTTAAGATTCTTGCCTATATGGTAGATCTTTAATAACCTTGTCTTTGGATGAAAGAAGGTTTGGATGGAATTCATTTGGGCAGGACCCACATGTGGTGATTTAGGGGTCCCAGCACCCCTAAAACTCTTAACTTCAACATTATGGAAATTTTGAGGTTCAAACAAAGGAATTAAGAGAAACATAAAAAGTTGAGCACAGATAAAAGAATGGATAAGAAACAAAATAAGGATAAATTACTTAGATTCTAATAAAGGGAGGTGATACATGTCCCCTCTGAACATTATCATATGCAGGGGTTATTTAGAGTGCTTAATTACACAGAAGTCCTAGGAGAGGTTGTTTAATATTTTGATGATATTAAAAGAAGATCAGAAAAGGAAGGGAAAGGATAGATGGTCAGAAGAGAGGAGGTAAAGGCAGGTGAGGAAAAGTTATCTCATAGAATCAGGGTGAAAAAATAGATGCTTATATAAATAATAAGGAAAGGGTGAGGAAAGTCGCTGACACTTGAACTTCATTCTTTTCTCTAAAGGAAGGAAGAATGCTCAGGGTTGATTATATAAATACTTGTTACTCAATAGGAAGTAAGTAAGAAAGTGGAGAAGGGGAAATGAGGAATTAGAGGGAGGGCAGATTATAAGAAGGATAAATCCTAAGAAAAACAAAATCTAACAAAAGACATACTGTACAGAAATAGTTATATTTCTTTTTGAGTTTGCAATGAATTGGAATTTGAAAAGGATGAAAAGGAATTTGAAAAGAATTTGAGTGGAAAATAACTGGGAAAGTTATGGTATTTAAATGTAGTATAATACTATTGTGCTGTAAGAAATGATGAAGGGGATGGTTTCAGAGACACTTGGGAAGACTTGAATGAGGTAATGCAGATTGAAGTGAAAAGAACCTGGAGAAGAATTTATAGAGAATAAACATGCAGGTATACATATATATTAAATGCATGCACACATTTGTTTTATTTGATAATACATGTTTCTACAAAGAATTTTATTTTTCTTTCCTTCACAATTAGGGGCATGGGAGGTAAACAAAGCACAGTTTTGTATATTGAAACAAATTAATTGAAAAACAAATAAAATCCATAGTTTCCTTAATAACTGATGATTTTTACCTTTGCAGTTTTAAACAAATTGATTCTATCTTTAATGTATTATATGAGACATTTTCCAAAATTCAAAAAGATTAAAAAAACTTTTAAAATATGCATTTTGTTTACATTTGTAATTTTATAAATCCAGCTTATTTTATTCTTTTTAAATTATCTTTTTCAATTCACCAGCATTTATTTCTCTCTCAATTTTCCCCCTCCATATAAAAATGGTGATTAAAGATTTTGAAAAGAACCTTGGACCAAATAAAAATAGTCAAGCAAACCAAATTTCCACATTCAGAATTTCCAAAAATATGTGCCTTGATCTGTATCTCCACTCCATCTCCTCTCTTTCAGAAGGTGGGAAATGTGTTTTATCATCTAGCATTAAGTTTTTCAAAGTTGTTTTTGTTTAAAATGTTCTTGGTATTGCATAAATTGTTAGATTAGTTCTTTATATTTCACTTTGCATCTATTACTATAAGTCTTATCATTTTAGTCCTTTGCTATTATAAAAGAGCCACTATAAAGAATTTTGTACATATGGGTTCTTTTCTTCTTTCTTTTATCCCTCTGGGCAACTCGTTTTATTCTTAAGTTGTGTACCTTTTCTTGAACTCTCTCCCTCTGTGTGTGTGTGTGTGTGTGTGTGTGTGTGTGTGTATGCATGCATGCACATGAGTGAGTGTAGGCATAGATATAACTGGGCAAGTCTGTGTCTATGATCTATGCCTATGTATTCCATATAGATCTGTAGCTATCCAATTTATCTATATACTCTCTTTCTCTGTCTCTCTCTGTCCTTTTGTCTCTGTCTCTCTCTTTCTTCTGCCCATACCTATTTACCATGACAAACTAATGCATTACACATAAGGCCTGGTGAAAATTACACAGAAAGCCTACAAAATTTAACACATGCACAAAGCTTCTTCCTCTCACTCCTCCCAATACCAAAGGGGCATATGCCTTATCTCCGCAAAACAAACAAACAAACAAACAAAAAAAAACCCCTGTTCAAAAGGTAAAGGCTTGTCTTTTCTAGGTAATAAGTTATTTAAACAACTGGTTATTTGAAGGCTAATCAGTTGCTTTTATCCAGATATTTTCTTTTCCCCCAACCTAATCTTAATGTCTTTTTCTATCATTAGATAATATTTGTTAAACCCTCACAAAGTACAAAGCTATTTATTAGGTACTGATGGAGATATAAGGATTCTGCCCCTGAAGTATCAGTTGTGGAAAAAAGTACAGTATATGGATGACTAAAAAATCAAAACAGACCATTACAAGTATGTATAAGGGCTATGGAAGTGCTGAAAATGAGCACATGGTTTCTGACTAGGGAGAACAAAGTAAGCTTTATTATTGAATTGGCATCTGAATGAGATACTTAAGTATAGGCAGACCTTCCATCAGATTGTTGTGGGAGGGCAAGAAAATTCTAATCATAGGAAACAGTCTCTAAGAATGGAAAATAGGGGAATGCTTTGTGGAGGTATGACTAATTCCATTTGTCTATCACTTAGAAGAGTATGTAGAGGCAGTGTGGGAGACATTGAAGGGTTTTAATCAGGGAAGTATTGTTGCATGTACCTGCTTTAGGTAGATAAATTTGGCAGTAACATGAAATAAACCAGAAAGAATGAAATGTGAATGAGAAGGTTTAAAGAATTATTACTGGCAAGTGATTTCCACCATCTATTCTCCAAGATATGCTTCTCTTTTGGTGAATGAACAAATTTGGTGTTCTAAGATGTATGGTTAGTATGAATTTGACCATTCAAAATCAGTTCCCAAGCCTTCATGCTACTAGAGACGCTAACTTCCCCTAAACTTGCTATTACTTCACTGAATATTAGTCATGTAACCTTGAAATAATGACATTGACTCCATACAAAATGAATAGGAATGCTTAGATACTATTTACTCCATTCACTCTTTGCAGAGAACTAATAAAAGTGACAATAGAACTCACAATGTAGTGTGTACTACACAGCTTCCTGCTATTAGCTTCTCCCAGGCCCAACATAGATTGATCCCACATAGTCTGATCCAAACCCAGGTATTCTAGGAAATATACAGTTCATTTTGTTTAACCCCTCTACTTACAAACTAGCCAAGAAAAATAGATAATACAACACAATTGACAACTGATATATGATGTCCATCCAGTAGAGATAGTCATTAGACAAAGGCTCAAAAACTCTAGACACAGCATTGGACTCATGTACCAATGTAACTGAATGAGCTCAGGTGATGCCCACCAATTGAGGAATGCCTGACCAAGCCGTGGTATGTAAATGTAATGGAATACTGTTGTGCTATGAGAAATTATGAACAGGCAGATTTCAGAAAAACCTGGAAAGACTTACATGAACAGATGCTGAGTGAAATGAGCAGAACCAGGAGAACATTGTACAAAGTAAGAGCAACATTATGCGATGATCAACTATGATAGACTTAGCTCTTCTCAGCAATACAATTATCCAAGACAATTCCAAAGGACTCATGGGAAATGTTATCCACATCCTGAGAAAGAGCTATAGAGTCTCAATGCAGATTGAAGCATAATGTTTTCACTTTTTTGTATTTGTTTATTTCTCATGGTATATTTTCCCCTTTTGTTCTGATTCTTCTTTTACAACATGACTAATATGTAAATATGTTCAACATGATTGTACATGTATAAGCTATATCAGATCACTTGCTCTTTTGGGGAAGGTAAAGGCAAGGAAGAGAGGGAGGGAGGAAAAATTTGGAACCCAAAATGTTACTAAAATAAATATTGGAAACTATCTTTATATGTAATTGGAAAAAATAAAATAAAATTAAGCAAAACCAAGTTTTTATAAATGGAAAAGGAACATTGAAAAAATATTAGAAAGGAAATGATATGAGAGCTGAAAATGAGAGAAATGGAGGTAATTAACAGCTTTGCAAAAGAGGTTCAAAACCTTATCTAAGTAACAAGTTCTTTAAGAATTTAAATAGACCAAATAAAACTCAGTGACTCCATAAAGCAACAAGAAATGTTATAGCAAAGTCCAAAGGCTGAAAAATAGAAGAAAAAGTAAGGTATTACATAGCAAAAAGAATTGACTTAGAAAAGAGATCAAAGAAGAAAAAAAAGAAAATTAAGGATTAATAATGGACTATTGAGAGAGAGAAAGAGAGAGAGAGAGAGAGAGAGAGAGAGAGAGAGAGAGAGAGACAGACAGACAGACAGACAGACAGACAGACAGACAGACAGACAGAGATTGGCCATCATATTTCAAGAAATGCTAAAACAAAATTGCAGAGTTGTCTTGGAAACAGAAAGCAAAGTAGAAAGAGAAAGAATCCACTAGTCACCTCCTGGAAGAAATGTCCAAATGGAAACTCCTAGGAAACATCATAGCCAAAGTCCATAGCTAAATGAAGAAAATACTACATACAGTCAAAAATGAAGAATCCAAGTACAAACAAATCATAGTAAGAATCACAATTTAGTAGCCACTGCTATGTAGGAGTTGAATATGCTATTCCAGAAAAGAAAGGCTATGTATGGGCTTAAATCCATGAATCACTTAGCAAACGCACACACACACACACATATGAGGGAAAATGGATTTTTAATGAAACAGAGGACTTTCAAGTATTCATAATTAAAATATAGGAGCTGTGGAGAAAGTTTGAAGTTCAAACACAGGAGTAAAGATAAACATAAAAAGAAAAACATGAAAGAACAAGGATAAAAGAATAAACAAAGATAAATTGTTTATATTCAAATATATGGAAGTTATACATTTGTCCCTTCTGAACCATAGCATCATCAGTGTTCATAGAGGGAGTTATTAGGGAAGACTTGCAAGTTGTTCTGTAATATCTTGATGATATTAAGAGAAGTCAAGAGAAATACATGGTGGAAAGAGAGGGGAGAAGGTTAGGAGAAATTATCTCATATAACTAGAATGCATTAGTAAGCACCTCTAAAGAGTGATGGGGCGGGATGAGCAGCTGACTCTTAAATCTCCTTCTCCTGGACTGGGCAAAAGAAGGAAGAATATCTACATATTTTGGTACAGAAATTCATGTCACCCAACAGGGATATAAAAAGGAAAGGGAAAAGGGCAGAGGAAGAGTTAGAGGGAGGTTAGATTAAGGAAGGGACTAGTCCTAGGCAAAAGATGCTAAATATTTGCATAAATATTTATAGCTAATTTACAGGAGGCAAATAATTAGAATCTGAGGGAATATTCATAAATTTGGGAATGAGTAAGTAAGTTGTTATATATAAATGTGATGGTATACTATTGTGGTGGATTCTTTAGCAGTGTAGTGACCCACCAGGATTATAGAGGACTGAAGATCTGAAGATGAAACATGACACAGCTCCTGATAGAAGTGAAGGACTCAAAATGAAAAATTGTACACACACACATACACACACACATACATGCATACGTATATACACATACATATATGCCACATTTGTATGTACGCACACATGCATATATATACATATATATATATATATATATATAGTCAATCCTAAACATTTGCATGTTTGACATTTGTATTCCTGTGATTTTTATTAGTAATCTCATTTTCACTTTGAAAACTGTGCACATTCCCAGCTACGTGCAATAGAGAGAAAAAAGAATGATAGGTGTGATGTGCACTTGGGGTCAGGAAATCCTCAGTTCAAATTTGGCCTCACATACATACAAGCTTTGTGATCCTGGTTAAGTCACTTAGTCTGGTTATGCCTCAGTTTCCTCATTTTTAAACCAGGGAAAATAATAATATCTACCTTCCAAAAGTGTTGTGACAATAAAATATTTGTTGAATAATTTACATATCTTAAAGTACTATATGAATACTATATGTTACTATAATGTTATTACACTAATGCATATAAAATGTGGTTAGACTAGTTATTTGAGTATTTGCATATACTAGGCATTCATTAATTTTATCAATTTTGATAAATCAATGAGATAATATTTGTAAATATTTGTAAAACACTTAGCACAGTGCCTGGCACACAGTAGGGACAATAGAAATGTTTATTCCTTTCCCCTTTTCATGTAATGTACTCCTCTAGTAGCAGCCTAAAGAAATACTCTTTCCCTGGGAAGGCTTACATTTCCTAACTCAAATGAAATGAGTGAAGGTTCCCTAAAACTTGTAAAGCTTGCTTGTCTGACTCCATAGGAAACACTGCTTCAAGACATTCTGTTTACCCTTCTCTAGGAAAGAATGTTCTGTCTCCAGGGAGAAAGAGATTGGAATTGAGAACTGGCAATAATTGTTTCATTAAATCTAAAATAAATGTATGTTTCAAGAACTTTAATTTAAAGAACTATCAAGTATTAGAGACACTGATTTTTATCTTCTTTAATCAGCCACTCTTTATGAGTTTAACCAGAGAATCATCATACTGAACATAATTTACATGCTAATACCATGCATAGTCTCTTTGATTTTATGAAAAATCTGCTCTGCATTCCCTTTGCATCCAGTTTCATCCTAATTGGAATCACAGAACCAAAAAGATTTCACACAATTACAGATTACATAACTAAAAGAAATTTTAGAGATTTTCATCAACCTCTGCATTTTATTACAGGGTAAAAGGACACCAAAAGTGACTGAATGGACCCAGGTCATCACTAACTCGGTGACAGAGACCAAATTAGTACCAAGATGGTCAAGGTTTCCTATCTAGTGTTCTTCCTAGTAAACTACTTAGCCACTCCTGTTTGTTGTTTATACTTGCTAATTCTCACAACCTTTTGCACTATTAAGTCAACAGATTTTAAAACAATAGTAACAACTTGTGGAATAATTAGACTGATGATATTTTTTTTTAAATGCACATTAGAAACAACCAAAAAAGCAGTGAAGTCAGTATGCTGGGAGACATCACATCTTTCTTATATTTTATTTTATTTTGGTCAGAGGAGAGAGCAAAAGGATATATACCATTACCATTAAAGAAACAGGAAGAGAAGATAGCTCATTGAAATACCATTTTATGGTTTGACATTTCTCTAGATACCTGATTTTACTGATGTGAACTATCTCTACTGACTCTTCATACAATCCATCAGAGCCTTTTTACAATATGCAACATTTTCCTTTCAATATGTAAATCCTCCATGGATTACCTTTTCAACATTTTAGAGTCCTTCCAGCATGGCACAGCAAATAAATCATTAATCTTGGAATTGGAAAGATCTGGGTTCAAATACAACATATAACAATCATCATCTATGACCATGGGAACATGGTATGTAATATGGTGGTAATGATATCTTACTACTGTATTTTCTTCATCAATTCCTGTGAAACTTAAAGGAGAAACTATGCCCACAATATGCTTCATAAAACTTATAGGATTATATAAATTTTCAGTCTTACTAAATTATTTCTCATTTTATGGCTACTAGTGCAATGATGGGAATCTTTATCAACCTTTTCCCTTGTTTATGACTAACTAACTTCATTTTCAGGTCATAGATGTAAGAGATTATTACTGTGGGTATTCTTTTTATTGACAAAAGTCAGGGATTTCTTAGCCTATTTCAATATTTGAGGAATCTCTGATGAATTAATTTGTACCTAATAGGATAAGTTATATAAGATCAATCCCTGTATCAGCCAATAATATCTACTTATTCCTAAGTACAAAATAGACATCACTTTTATGATAAGGCAAATATTAGGTGCCAGTTTTACTTCTACCCCTCCCCCATGATATCAGCAGGGAATGAGGTTCA
Source organism: Phascolarctos cinereus (assembly GCF_003287225.1). Lineage (NCBI taxonomy): Eukaryota > Metazoa > Chordata > Mammalia > Diprotodontia > Phascolarctidae > Phascolarctos > Phascolarctos cinereus. The sequence continues at coordinate 178,717,621 of NW_027555625.1, forward strand.
GTATCAATTAGGAAGGAGAGACAGCTTCTAGTTCTCTCTCTTCCTTTTACTCTCCTGGGGTGATGGAGGGGTAGAAAAATATATTGCTCTTCTATCCCCCATATAACTGTAATGCATAACAGATAAAGCCTGCCTAGATGAGTCTGATTTTTGATTTTAGCTTCTTTCTGTTTGTCCTTTCCTGATATCAGGTAAATAGCTGTTAATACCCAAACAGACATGACCAGGCTTCAAAGCTACCATTTGAGTGCTAAAGGTCTGCTAGTCTTGAGTTCTTCTGACTGATCTGACTAGACACAGAGGAGAGGAATACCTGACAACTATTCCAGAAATCTTGGAAAACACCACTGGCTGGAAGTTGAGCTCAAATCCCAGGCTTGGCTTTCCAGAAGGCATGTACTTTGAGAGAGGCAAAGAGTGTGAAAAAAAAGTAGGCCTAACTCCTCTATATAGAGGTCTGCCTCCTTCAATAATATACCTAGTCTAGAATGCATGTCTGGGTCCAGTAAAGACTAATCTACTTGTCAGAAGGTTTGAACAGAGTGGCCTAGTCCCCATGGTCCTAGAATTTGTTATTTAATGTTAATGTAATGTAACTCTTCATGTCTGCACATTGAGTTAATAGTTTTCTTTGAAGTCAGTAATTATTACTTCTAACATTGTAGCTTGCCTTCTAAAAGTTAACGTTTTCCCCATTTTTAACTGTTGTGAGAAGTCTTATTTTGTATGCTTTGCCCTTATTCCCTCACTTACCCAAACAAACATTAATTTATTCACAGTCATTTTGAAGATACACATGAGAGGCTGAAGTGGGGGAGGGGGAGATACCCAACTGAGATAACATCAGTCTCAAAGTTTTCTGAATATATGCTAAAGCTAAGATAGCCAAAAGACTAACCATGACATCAGAAAAGAGTAGTCCACAGGTTCAGCATGTACTCTGATTAATTGGTAAATCCTCCCCCAAAACTACTAGACCCATCAAAAAGTAATATTGACCATTAAATCGTATCTAAAGTGAAATCTTTTTCTCTGTAAGAAAGAACAACATAGGCTTCATTTACACTGCTTGTCCTCCAAAGATGTGGAAATTGACTTTTCATATGTAGAAATGAAAACATAACAAGTCCAAGAAGACTGTCAGAGACAGTTATATTTCAGTAACTTCTCCATCATCTTGAGACAAAGATGATTTTGCCATATATTCATATATATATATATATATATATATATATATATATATATATATATACATACATATATTCATATATATATACACATACATATGTGTGTGTGTGTGTGTGTGTATATATATATATATATACATAAATATACACATATATATTTATATATATATATATATATATATATATGTATATAAAACTTGTACATATGTTATGTTGGGTACTTTAACCTTTCCAGTGAAACTGGTAATGTTAACTACAAAACTATCTACTTACTACTTTGTTGTGGAATGAGTGAGACTGAGTTCTTTTTCAGTCTGTAAAATTAGTTCTTAAAACAAAGAGAAAATAAAGTTTTTATGTCTCCTTCTACATGGAATTTATTGATAATATATTTCAGCCCACTTACACTCACCTCATGACATTTTGGGTCTTCTATAAATTTGATTTGTTGAATACAATGGTGTCACATGGTCTAATTTTAAAGTGTCACCAAAAGAATATCAGTGTTATAAAAGTGAATTTTAATGTCAGAGAGCAGCTTTGTTTGGTTAAGAGAATTATATGTTTTATCAAATATTATATATCCTGATTATATGTCCTCATTTTACTTAATTGTGGTCACAATGCATTGCTCAATTGTTCCTTCAGAATCTATGTACCAGTGTACTTACTCAAGAGATTGCCTGCCAAACTGCATGTTACAATCTAAGAAATAAGGAATCTTTATCCATACATTTTTCTTTTCCTTTTTCTTTTCCTTCTCTCTCTCTCTCTCTCTCTTTCTCTCTCTCTCTCTCTCTCTCTCTCTCTCTCTCTCTCTCTCTCTCCTTTTTTTTGGTGTAGATTGTTCATTCTGTCTCTTTTGAGCATGGATCTTAAGGAAAAGGCTCTGCTTCTTTTTTTTATTCAATCAGCATATTGTCATCTACAAACAAAAGCACCTGGAAAAAGTCACCTTCTATAGTTAAATTATTTTTTCTTTATATTGATTTTCTGCAAAGTATCATTTATACCAGTGGCAAATAACTTTGATGAGCATGTCTCCCTCTTCTATATATGCCTTCCTTCATATTAATAAGTAGTTGATTATTTTTATAAAAGGTTACTCTATGATTCCATGTATCAGAGGATTTTGTATAATCTCAAGATATGTAAGGGAGGTCTTGTTGTAAGATAACAATTAAGGCTAAATATGGTAAGATTAAGGGAGGAGGTACAGTGGATTAACAATTAATAAAGGGACTAACTTGTTTTATTCTTTTCATGTATCTCAGAGGCACACATGTTAAAAGCTATTTATTGCTCTAGGCAAATCCTTAATTTTTGTCTAGATGGCAAAATGGATAGTGTGCTGGGCCAGGAGTCAGGAAGCCCTGAGTTCAAATACAGATTCAGACACAAAGTACTTATATGACTACAAAATCATTTAAATCTCTGTTTGCCTCAGTTTTCTCATCTATAGAATGGGGATGATTATAGCACCTATCTCCTGGATTGTTTTGAGGATCAAATGACATAACAATTGTAAAATACTTAGTCCAGTGCCAGGAAATTGAATCACATTTGAATTGTCTTAGGAAGATGCTGAAGATCACCTGGAAAGATAAGGTACAGGACACAGGACACAGAGATCCTTTCTCGATCTGAAACTGCCAAGCATTCAAACCTTACTACAGAGAGCATAACTCCAATGGACTGGTCACCTTGTTCGAATGTAAATGCAAATTTGCATAAAAGACTCTTTTATGGAGAATCCACACAAGGCAAGCACTCACATGGAGATCAGAAGAAGCTATACAAGAATACTCTCAAGGTCTCTCTGAAGAATTTTGGTATCAATTGTGAGATATGGGAGACACTGGCATAGGACCATGAATCATAGCATGCCCACATCAAAGATACCATGGTCTATGAGCAAAGCAGAATTGCAGTAGCTCAAAAGGAATGTGAGATTCACGAATTTAGAGATATTTTTATTACAAATGTTCATATAGACTAGTTGTACTTGACCTGTGTTAGAGCCTTTGGAGCTCATACTCTTCTGATCAGCCAGAGTTGGCCATACTGTACTTTGACCCAAACATAGTGTCATAATTTTGTTCCTCTTCACTTACAAAGGGTGACAACCAACCAGCACACAGTAAATAACATATAAAGATTAGCTTTATTGTTATTATTATTAGTACCAATCAGGACATAATTGTTATGGTGGGACTCATCAAGTTTTGTATTGTTCCCTAATATAGATCAGTTCTAGTCACCTCTTGTTTTTTCATCATTGCTAATTGGTAAAGATAATCATAATAATAGTATCTTAACTTCATATTCTTTATATTGTAATTGGAAGTTATAAAGTGCTTTGGCATACCTTTCTATCATCTTCAATGTAGTCCTTTGCATAAGTAAAGTATTTGTCCCATATTTTATGTAAGAATAAACCAAGTCACAGGGAAGAAAGTTGACTTTCCTAATCTAAGTGGTAGACTTATGCTAATGTATGTTACTGCCAATCCCTATGTTATTTCAATTACACCAGTAGTTGGAATATAAGCAGCAGATTAAAAAAACAAGTTACTTTCAGTACACAAATGAAATACATTAATTAATGTTATTCCTTAATGGTGAATTCTTAATTTGAATCACTATCAATATTACATCTTAAACACATATGACATATCTGCATTTTATCCTATAACTTTCCATTTCATGTAACTTAGAGAGTATGAGTATTTGTAATGCAGATTTTCATTGTAACATGTGTTCTTAAATTTTTATGAATTAGTCTTCTCTCCAGGAGATTATAAGCAACAGTTCTGTCTGTCATAATGATAATATTACAGTACACTTAATTTGTTGAATTTTCAAAGATATTTTGAATTCTGTATTTATAGTTTGATTATTTATTGTACTTTGTAAAGAATGCACTTATGATAAATAATTCTTATCAATTAACTATGTCCTACTAGGTGTTTCTTAAGTGCTAAGTTTTTACATCCTATAGTGATATACTGAACACTGCATACTAGTTCCTTGCACAATCTGCATTGATCAATAAATTTGTATGAAAATGAATTAAGGATAGCCCATATTTAATTTCTGGTATTGATGATCTGGTCCTGAATTGCCATTAAATCCCCATTTCCATAAAATAAAAAATCAATTTCTTAGCCATTTAATAAATAATTCTTTATGGTTATATTATCGGTTCAGTTCTTACATTTTTCACTGATGGAGGCCCTTTTGATTCCATTCTTGTATCTCAACAATTTCATATCCTTGATCCAATTGTATCACTTACACTTAAACTGGACAAATCTAGCACATAATAGTTCTTGGAACACAGTAAGCAATTAATGAATGTTTATTGCTTGACTGATTGAGTAAAGCACACCTTTGGTAAAATTTTAGTGTTACTCAATGAAGAGATGTTTTATTAGTTCCAAAAATATTTTTTTGTAATTTTTTAACTTTGTAATCAAGTACTCTGTGAATATCTATCAATCACCTTCATCTAGTTTATTTTAATTCCATGTAAATATAGTTTTCAACATTCACTTTTATAAGATTTTAAGCTCCAGTTTTGTCTGTCTTTCCCTCCCCTCCCCCCCTTCTCAATATGGCAGATATGTATACAGGCTATACATGTACAATCATATTAAACATATTTAAATATTAGTCACATTGTGAAAGAAAAATCAGAACAAAAGGAAAAACAGTAAGAAAGAAAAAGAAAACCAAAAAGTGAAAATACTATGCTTCCATCTGCATTCAGACTACATACTTCTTTTTCTGGATGTGGATAGCATTTTCCAGCATGAGTCTGGGAACTATATTGGTTCATTGTATTGCTGAGAAGAGCTAAGTCTATTAAAGCTGATCACTGTATAATATTCCTGTAAAATTGGGCAAAATAGATCTAAATATTGTTTTTATTTCCTCTTCATTGGTGGTGAAATCACCCTTTTCAATTTTTTATACTGGCATTTTGATTTTCTTCTTTTTTTTTATTAAATTAACCAAATGTTTATCTATTTTTTTTTGTAAAACCAGCTCTTAGTTTTATTTATTAGTTTTATTAATTTCAATTTGATTCATCTCCCTTTGATTTTTCAGAATTTCTATCTTGGTATTTAATTGGAGATTTTTAACTTGTTCTTTTTCTAGCTTTTTTAGTTGCATGGCCAACTTATTGATCTCCTCTTTCTCTACTTTATTCATGGAAGCATTAAGAGATATACCCTAAGAACTGCTTTTGCTGCATCCCATAAGTTTTGGTATGTTGTCACATTCATTCTCTTGGATGCAGTAAGTCATTATTTGTATGGTTTGTTGATTGATAAATTCATTCTTTAGGATTAGATTATTTAGGATTAATCTTTAGTCTATCTTTCCATGACTCTTCATTACATGTAATTTTTATTTCACCATGATCCAAAAAGGATGAATTTAATATTTTTCCATTCTTCATTAGATTATTTGTCCTGATACATGCTCATTTTTTTTGTATACATTCCATGTATTGCTGAGAAAAAGGCATATACCTTTCTATTCCCATTCAATTTCTCCAGGGGTCTACCATATTTAACTTTTCTAAAATTATATTCATCTCCTTAAGTTCTTTCTTTCTGGTTAGATTTAATTAGTTGTGAGAAGAGAAGATTGAGGTACCCCACTAGTATAGTTTTGCTGTCTCTTCCTGTAACTCACTTAACTTCTCCTCTAAGAATTTGGATACTATACTACTTGGTACATATATGTTTAGCAATGATATTATTTAATTGTCTATAGTAACATTTAGCAAGATGTAGTTTCCTTCCTTATCTCTTTTAATTAGATTTATTTTTGCTTTTGCTTTGTCTGAGATAAGAATTGCTATACCTGTTATTTTGTTTGTTTTACTTCAGCTAAAGCATACTATATTCTGCTCCAGCCTTTTACCTTTAGTCTGTATATATTTTTCAGCTTCAAATGTGTTTCTTGTAAATAACATATTGTAAGATTATGGTTTTAATCCACTCTGCTATCCACTTCTGTTTTATGGGAAAGTTCATGCCTTTCACATTCACAGTTATTATTACTGTGTCTTTCTTTCCATCCTATTTTCACTTGTATTTATATTTTTGTCTCTTCTTTTACCCTTTTCCTTCTCACCGTAGTTTTACTTCTAACAACTGCCTCCCTCAATCTGCCCTCCCTTTTATCTACCCCATCCATTTTCTTTCCCCTTTCTCCTCCTATGTCTCTATAGGGTAAGACAGATTTCTATACCCAACTGGATGTGTATCTTATTCCTTCTTTGAGCCAAATCTGACGAAAGTAAGGTTCAAACAATAATCCCACCCCTCCCTTCTTTCCCTCTACTGTATTAGGTCTTTGTGGCTTTCTATGTGATATAATTTACTCTATTCTGCTTCCCTCTTTCCTCTTCTCCCAGTACATTCTCTTTTTTCACCCCTTAATTTTTTTATCATCACATCAAAGTCAATTTATACCCCCACCTTCTATCTATGTACTCTTTTTTCTTTAAATTTGTTATGCTTCCTATATATTTGAGAAAAGAAGCCTATATTAAAGAACTCTGCTGTAAAAATTTTATGGTTTCCTAATTTCCTTCTAATTTTGGCTACATTAGTTTTGTTTGTACAAAATCATATTTTTTATTTTAACATAATCAAAATTATTCATTTTAACTCTTGTGATCTCTATTTTTTGTTTGGTCATGAGTTTTATATTTATCCATTATATCTGACAGGGGATTTTTTTTCTATGCTCCCCTGATTTATTTATTATATCACCCTTTATGTCTAAATCATATAGCCACTTTGAGCTTATTTTGGTGTATAGTATAAAATGTTGATTTGTGCCTGTTTCCTTGAGATTGACCTCCAGTTTTCCCAGCAGTTTTCATAAAATATTGAGTTCCTGCTCCAATAGCTTAGATCTTCGGGTTCATCAGATAGTAGCTTATTGTGGTCATTTACTGTTATATATTGTGTCCTTAATCTGTTCTATAGATCAACCACTCTATTTTTTGTCCAAATTATTTTGATGATTACCACTTTCTAATATAGTCTGAGATCTATCACTGCTAGGCCAACTTTCTTTTCTTTTAATTGATTACCTTGATATGCTTTGCCCTTTTTAACTCTAGAGGAATTTTGTTATTTTTTTTTTCTAGCTCTGTTAAATAGTTATTTGGTATTTGACCGGTATGGCTCTGAATAAGTAAAATAATTTAGGAGGAATTATCATTTTTATTATATTAGTTCGGCCTATGCATTAGTAACTAATATTTCTCCAATTGTTTAGATTTGTCTTTATGTGAAGAGTGTTTCGTCATTAATATTAATAATAGCTAATATTTCTGTAGTGATTACTATATGCCAGCCACTGTGCTAAACACTTTACAACCACTATTTCATTTGATCCTTAGAACAAACCTGGGAAGTAGGTTTTCCTATTATCCCCATTTTACAAGTAAAGGGACTGAGGCAAACAGATTTAAGCATATTGTGTAGGGTCATACAGCTACCAAGTGTCTCTGGCTGAATTTGGACTCAGGACTTTCTTACTCCAAGCCCAGTGCTCTATCCACTGTGCCAACTAACTTGGAGGTAGATTCCTACATATTTTATACAGTCTGTATTGAAATGTCTCTATCTCTTCCTGCTTGTTTTTGTTACTAATAGACAGAAAGGCTGATTGTTTGTATGAATTTATTTTATGTCCTACAAAATTGTTGAAGCTAATTGCTTTCAGAATAATACACTATGACCAGGTAGGATGAATACCAGGAATGCAGGGTTGGTTCAATATTAGGAAAACTATCAGCATCATTGAGCATATCAACAACAAAACCAAAAGAAACCACATGATCATCTCAATAGATGCAGAAAAAGCTTTTGATAAAATACAACACCCATTACTATTAAAAACACTAGAAAGCATAGGTATAAATGGAGTATTCCTTAAAATAACAAATAGCGTATACCTAAAACCTTCAGCAAGCATTATGTGGAATGGGGACAGGCTAGAAGCATTTCCAATAAGATCAGGGGTGAAACAAGGATGTCCATTATCACCACTGTTATTCAGTACTGTACTGGAAACCTTAGCATTAGCAATAAGAGAAGAAAAAGAAATTGAAGGCATTAGAATAGGCAAAGAAGAAACAAAGCTATCACTCTTTGCAGATGACATGATGATATACTTAGAGAATCCTAGAGAATCAAGTAAAAAACTACTTGAAATAATAAACAACTTTAGCAAAGTTGCAGGCTAGAAAATAAACCCATATAAATCATCAGCATTTCTATATATTACCAACAAAGCCCAACAGCAAGAGATAGAAAGAGAAATCCCATTTAAACTTACTGTAGACATTATAAAATATTTAGGAGTCTACCTCCTGAAACAAACCCAGGAACTCTATGAACACAATTACAAAACACTTTTCACACAAATAAAATCAGATCTAAATAATTGGAAAAACATCAGTTGCTCATGGGTAGGCCGAGCTAATATAATAAAAATGACAATCCTACCTAAGCTAATTTACTTATTCAGTGCCATACCAATCAAACTACCAAAAAATTATTTTATAGAGTTAGAAAAAATAATAACAAGATTCATTTGGAAAAACAAAAGGTCCAGAATATCAAAGGAACTAATGAAAAGAAATGCAGGGGAAGGTGGCCTAGCAATTCCAGATCTTAAATTGTATTATAAAGCAGCATCATCAAAACTGCTTGGTACTGGCTAAGAAATAGGGAGGTGGATCAGTGGAATAGGTTAAATATGCAAGACACAGTAGTCAATGACTATAGTAATCTATTATTTGATAAACCCAAAGACCCCAGCTTCTGGGATAAGAACCCACTCTTTGAAAAAAACTGCTGGGAAAACTGGAAAAGAGTATGGCAGAAACTAGGCATAGACCCAAATCTCACACCATATACCAAAATAAAGTCAAAATGGGTTCAGGACTTAGATATAAAGGCTGATACCATAAGTAAACTGGGAGAACAAGGAATAGTTTACCTATCAGATCTATGGAGAACAGAAGAATTCATGACCAAACAGGAGATAGAGAACATTATGAAAAGCAAAATGGATAATTTTGATTACATTAAATTGAAAAGTTTTTGCACAAACAAAGCCAATGCAACTAAGATTAGAAGGAAGGTAGAAAATTGGGAAAGAATTTTTACAACCAGTCTCTCTGATAAAGGCCTCATTTCTAAAATATATAGAGAATTAAGACAAATTTATAAGAACACAAGCCATTCCCCAATTGATAAATGGTCAAAGGATATGAACAGACAGTTCTCAGATGAAGAAATTAAAGCCATCTATAGTCATATGAAAAAATGCTCTAAATCATTATTGATTAGAGAAATGCAAATCAAAACAACTCTGAGGTACCACATCACACCTATCAGATTGGCCAACATGACAAAACAGGAAAATGATAAATGTTGGAGAAGATGTGGGAAAATTGGAACACTAATACATCATTGGTGGAGTTGTGAAATGATCCAACCATTTTGGAGAACAATTTGGAACTATGCCCAAAGGGCTACAAAAATGTGCATACCCTTTGATCCAGCAATAGCACTTCTAGGGCTATATCCCAAAGAGATCAAACAAATGGGAAAAGGACCCACATGTAAAAAATATTCATAGCAGCTCTTTTTGTGGTGGCAAAGAATTGGAAATTGAGAAGATGCCCATCAATTGGGGAATGGCTGAGCAAGCTGTGGTGTATGAATGTAATGGAATACTATTGTGGTGAACAGGGTGACTTCAGAAAACCTGGAAAGACTTATATGATCCGATGCTGAGTGAAGTGAGCAGAACCAAGAGGACTTTGTACACAATAACAGCCACATTATGCTATGACTAATATTGTTAAGCTGATCCCTTCTCAGCATTACAAGGATCTAAGACATCTCCAGAGGCGTTGTGATGGAAAATGCCGCCCACATCCAAAGAAAGAACTATGGAAGTTGAATCACTATCACTTATTTTTACCTTCTGTTGAGTTTTGTTTCATCTTTCTGATGGTTCTTCCTATTGGTTTTAATTTTTCCTTACAACTTCACTAATGTGAAAATATGTTTAACAGGAATGTAAGTATAAAGCTTACATCAGATTGTGTGCTGTCTTGGGGAGTGGGGGGGAGGAAGGGGGAGAAAATTTTCAACTCATCAGATTGTGTGCTGTCTTGGGGAGTGGGGGGGTAGAAAGGGGGAGAAAATTTTCAACTCAAGCGCATACAGAAGTGATTGTTGATAAATCAAAATAAATTAATAAAAAAAGAAGTTAATTGCTTTGACATATTTTAGTTGACTCTCTATGATTTTCATTATATTATATGCAAAGAGTGACAGTTTTGTTTCTTCATTGACTATTTTTTTTTTCTATTTATGTTTTCTTCTTGTTGCTATAGCTAAAATTACTAGTACAATATTAAGTAGTAATGGTAGTAATATATATGCTTGCTTCACCCTAATCTTAATGGAAAGACTTCTAACTTATATCCATAACAGAATATTTTTGCTTTTGATTTTAGGAACTAAATTTTTTTTAAAAAAAAATCTCAATTTGGACACTAAAACACTATTGGTGGATTTGTGGAATGATCCAAACATTCTGGAGAACAATTTGGAACTATATCCAAAAGGCTATAAAACTGTGCATACTTTTTGATACAGCAATACCACTGCTAGGTTTATATGCCAAAAAGATTTTTGAAAATAAGAAAATAACTTATTTCACAAAAATATTTATCACAGCTCTTTTTGTGGTGACTCAGAATTGGAAATTAAGGGGATGTCCATCAGTTGGGGAATGGATGAACAAGTTATGTTATATGATTTTAATGGAGTATTACTGTGCTGTAAGAAATGACAAACAAGGTGATTTCAGAAATGCTTAGAAAGACTTACATTAACTGAAACAAAATGATAGAAACAGGAAAACATTTTACACAGTAACAGTAATATAGTAAGATGAAGAAATGTGAATGACTTAGCTATTCTCAGTGATACAATTATCCAAGACAATCCCAAAGGAATCATAATGAAAAATGTTATTTAATTCCAGAGAAAGAACTGATGTTTTTGAATACAGACTAAGCATACTATTTTTCACATTCTTTCTTTCCTTCTTCATAAAGCTTTTAAAATTGTTTTTATTTACTTATTTATTTTAGACTCAAACACCAGAATACAAATACAGAGCAGAGAAAAGGAAAAAAGAACTCACAAATTTAAATACTGAAACTTAAATACGAAGTAAGAAAAGGAGGGAAAAGCATACCATTTGCATAGCAGAACATAAGGGAGGATTCAAAATATGTAGGGATAAATTTTCATTTCAAGAAAGCCTATATGATAAATGCTACACTTTGTGTTGAGAGCTGTGTTGCTTCCTTGTGAATTTTATCTCATTCTCTGCTGTGCACTTTTTACTATGGTCTTTTTTCCCCCTCCTTTCCCATGAAGGCTCAATTAAGTGTGGATGTATTTATATATAGATATATGCAGATACATACACATACACACGTACACATATAGACATATACTTTCCCTAATGAATTCTACTCCCGATCTTTGTGCTTATGATTGTATATATCTCTCATTACATATCCCTCCTGACTCCACTACTTTACTTCTACCCTCTATTTTGCCCTCCAATTACTTAGCCTACCCTCCCTCTAAGGATTCCTCCCCTATCCTCCCATTCCCATAAATCTAAACATCCTTCTATGACCACTTATAACCTATTCCCTCACTATCCCTTCTGGAGATCCCTCCCTTATCCTCCCCCATCCCCTCACCATTTTATTTCTTTGGAATTTAGAAGACTTTTATACTCATATATATATATATATATACACATATATATGCATATATACATATATGTACACATATATGTACATACATATATGTGTATATACTATATGTATATATGTGTATGTGTGTGTATATATATACAGTTCCCTCTTAAACTCACTCCTGATGAAAATAGGTTACCAGAACTACCAGACCTCCTCCCCATATAATTCCTCTGTGTTGATTTTTCCTTTTCCATCTCATTTATATAAAATAATTACTCTTTTTAGATATTCTTAAATCATTTTACTTTTTAAAGTCATATCATACTCATGTGTACCCCAGTCATTCTTATGACCTACGTAATTACTAATGACAATCTTAAACATACCTTTTTACATTTTATGTGTGTAAAAAGTAAACGATCTGTCCTTATTCAATCCCTTGTAATCAATCTTTGGTAAGTAACTTATATTTCTCTCGGCTCTTATATGTCAAATCTTATATTGAGTTCAGGTTTGTTTTGTTTTTTTTAACGAAGTCCTCAAAGTGTGACAGTTGATCAAATGTCCATTTTTTTTTTCCATTCAGGATTATGCTTAACTTCACTGGGTATGATGTTTTCAGCCACAACTCCAGTTCTTTTGCTCTTTCACATATAATGTTCCAAGAAGTATGGTCCTTTAGTGTCTCCACTGCTAAGTCTTTTATAAAGCTTTTGACTCAGTGTAGCTTGGAGATTATGGGTGTTTGTTATGGTAACACCTATTTTATTGTTGTTAAGTTTTTGTATGAATTAATGTTATATCTAGGTGATTGTGGGCAATAGTCTTTCTTCAGTAATGTCTCATTTCCACTCCAGCATATTGATTGATTCATCAAGAATATTTTGGAATCTCTATGGTAAGAATGTTGCATTCTGACAGTCCATGAAAGATAGCTAGCTGCTGAAATATAATTCTAGCCACAAGGTTGTCTTGGTAGACATTTTGTAAGTTCAAGATTTTACAGCCTTCAGTGATGGGTTGTATAGTTTCCAATCATCTCTTGAATAATCTACATCAGAACTAAGTCAGGGTTTCTTAAGGATACCACTATGTGATTTCTGGTGACAGGAACATTTTCTTGAATTGTCACCAAAAAACAAAACAAAACAAAACAAAACAACAACCTGTTTCCTAATGAAATTCACTCAACTCTATAATTTTTTTTTTCATTTCTCAGGTCACATATTTTTGGCTGAGTTCATGCAGATGTCAGTAATGTACGGCTTTCTGGTTACATTCTTGGAGCTTAACCATTTCCAAGGCTTTATGCAGAGGTGGTGAACACTGTAATTTACACTGGACAAATATAATGTAATACACCTACTGGTAGCTTTTAGTATTGCTTAGTGTAGTAATAACATTATTTTAAAAGTATGTTTTTTTAGGTTTTTATTGTCATTGATGTTCATGGCAATTTTTACCTGTTTAGCATAGTTTCTAAAATTGTCTATTAACTATCATCTTTTCTATTGAAAAATGTTAACATTCTAAATCAGCCTTAGTGTTATAAATATTGGGCTAAGCTAATATTGTATGGGGTTTTATTAGTGTAATTTCCAAGTTTGTTATAGTCTAAAAATGTACATTAAGATTGTTGTTGAATAAATGTTAGTTTCTTTGATTTCAGAAGGTCAGTGTTTCAATGTATTAATTCATAGTTCTTTTGTTGATATATTTATGTTCAAATTGTCTTGCCTGAAAGATACCAAAATATTCAGGGATTTTGCCTTCATTCTATGCTTCAGTGTGACCTCAGTTTCAAGCTCAAAATCTTAATTCTCAATTTTTTGGCATAAATTAAAAATTTCGCATTTATTGAGTCAAAATGTCATTTTTATATCATTGAAGAAGGACTCCATGAGATGGAGTGTCTGTTTAATTCATTTTTTGGTGACAGTATAAGCATGATTGAATCACTGTGCATCAAGTTGATTAATAACAAGGTTTGATTTGACTTATTCTTTAATTTGGAAGCCATACCTACTTTTATTTAGGGAATATGATAATACATTTAAGATTATAAAAAATTATAATGGGCTGAAACTGACTTCCTAAAAAACTCGGTTTTATAGCAATTGCTCTGGGCATTGTATGTATGAAACCTTTTGCGAAAAAGAATACCTTTCCAGGTGGACATCCAGTACTTCTAACTAAACTGGTGTCCTTATAATATATTTACTCTGTTTAATATATTTTATCAATAAGCAACAAGTACAAAATTTAGTCAAAGACTTTTAGTAATCTTTTTTGATAAGTGCAGTAAAAATGTCATGGTCCTTTTGAGCATCTTGTGCAATTATTAAATTCTTAATAAACTGTTCCTTCTATCCCTGGGTCATTTTAGATTTTTAGCCAATTTTTTTTAGATTGCTAGCCAATTTATTTTCTCTTATAAATGTTTTATTGATATTTTTATTATACAAGTTTTGTCTGATTTATATTAGCTATAGAAACAGCTGATTAACATGTAGTTGGAGGTCACAAATCTTTTTCTCCTTTGGTAGGAGTTATGTATAAAGATAAAAGTTAATTTTCTTTGTGTGTCACTCTGAAACATTTGGCTCAATAGTTATTTATCTTAGCTGGCCCTAGTACTTTTAATTTTTGCAGAAAAGCTTATTTTACTCACCTACCTTAAAACTAGTGTTATATCATTCATTGTATTAATGTTGGACAACCTTTATGTTTCTTTTTCAATCAACTTATTTTCTCTATTTTTGTTGTATTTCTCATCACTTAGATGACCAGAACTTTTCCACATCTGCATTCTTTGAATATTCTCCGTTATCTCTGATATCTTTACTACTCAAACTTATGTAGTAAACTTCATGATTCATGTTGAACTCTGTTTTGTTCTTAGTACCACTTTGGTTTCTTGCACCACATTCCTTGCACTAAATTAGCTATCAGTTGTGAATAAAGGAAATTAGAATTCTTGACACGATTTTATTTTCTAAAAACAATAAGAAAAACCTAAGAAACAAAATTTGTTTTATGTTTAAAATGCATTATTATTATACTGTTTTATAATTAAAGTATGCATGCACACTCATTATTTCTCTACTTCAGTGGTCAATGCATTCTGTACTAAAGTATTTCTAGTACGTGGGGTATTGTTATTCTTGATTTGTTACAATGTATAATGCCTTATGTTAATACCAGAACATGAAGTAGTACCACTCTACCTATGTTAAACGTTATCAAAATTCCAAATATGGGTAGCCTTCAGCTGTATAACTTCCCATTTACTTCTTATATTTATAGAATCATTTATAGTATATTGGTCAGTGTCATGCACTATCAAATCATGTCTCTATGGTCAACATTTCAGGATTCCTTCTTGACCTTCCCACATTGTTATAATCTTACTAGGTACAGAGTCCAGGCTGTATGACATTCCCATACTTTGCCATTGTCCTTTCCCCACCCCCACCATAGTACAAATGATAGGCTGGGCTTAGAGAAGATTGTTACTATTACTGGTATTGCTAATTATAATACATGATGGAAAAGGAGGTAATGCAGTCATGTATGAAACCTGAGGGGAAACTAATAGTGTTACGGTTAATGGTACTCTTAGAGTTAGGTCTCAATCAGTGTGAATAATGAAATCCTGAAGTGATTGTGTGTGTTTGAATTCATATTATTTAAAGGTTTAATTATAAAAGATATAATCATTGGTTTCAGGCCTTTAGAAATATGCAGTGTAAATTTAAATAATATGATTACCTCAAGGGAGTCATTATTCTTACTAATTTGGACCTAGCTTACTCACAAAATATTAGCAAAACAAGAGGAGTGTTTCCAGTGCATTTAGTAGGTCCTTCCTTTATATATGATTATGGAGAGATAGGTACAAAATTGTGGAAAAGTGAAATGTGTTGTAATATGCATTGGTTAATGGAATACCAGTGCTAGAGAGATCACATATCCATTGTATTACTGAAGTATCTGGTTGCTCCTTGATCACCAACAATGGTTCACTGATTCTGTAAGAGATATTAGATTTTGGATTTTGTGAGAATCCAAATTGAGATCTAATAACAATATTCTTGTTACCAATTTCTGTGGTTTGAAACTTGGAAAGGGTAGAATTTTGTTTTGTCTAGTGAAGATTCCTTTCTTTTACTTTCTAATGATATAAATCATAAAATTAGAAACATTTGTGAAAGATTAAGTTTGAAAATTCTAGCAACCTAAACAAAAGAATTTTACTTTGGACTGGGGGAAGGGGAGGAGCATTAAATTTTCCATCAAGAAACTGAGAAGATTAAACTCATTTGCATTAAGCATCTCCATGATCAATCCTATTTAGTTTATTGTTGCATACTTCAAGTAGCTACATGGGATATGAAAGCAAGAAATTGGTCCCTTGATGACTATTAGAGTCTTAGCTTTGTAGTGGGGCTAATCCATCTTTGTAGCCCATTTTAACCCAATGGAACCCCAGTGATTTGACACAGGAATTTTAGAAAAATAATTCTGATGATGATCCCAAGTATACTTCTATGTGAATGATAACCTTGTAAAAGTCACAATTGTCCCACTATGCAAATATTTGTGAGAATTCCTCAGAAGACAATAAAAGTCTGAAAGGATTTCCCACAAAAGTACATTTGACTTGTGACCAGGAAACTAGATTAGTTTCCATCGGTTTTGAATTTCCCAATGAACACATCTTACAACTCTAAGGATGAGCACTATAAGCTGAAAGTTAAATGTGAAGTTGATTCCATTCATGTAATTGCTAAAAAGGCATAAATGTCTTTTCTTCCAATATTACTTCATTCCATGGATGTTATCATTCAACCACCTGGAGGACCTGATATACTAAATGGCACCTTGGAGCCTAGAAGTGACTCCCTACTGCTTGATAAAATAAATTCACCTCATAGGGATGAGGAGTTGATTTCCAGAATGTAGTTTCCTCAACCTGGTTCATTACTGGCTTAGAGGCTTGGATCTATGTTGCAAACAGAGTAAATGGAATTCTATAAATGGTCCTAATCATGTAATACTTCATAAGGACAAAATGGCCCTTTATAACAAATATATTTCTTGATATGTTTAGGTCTGATGTAACATAAATAATAGCATGGCTAAAAAGGGTTTTGGAAGTATAGAAAGCTTAGTAATGGAAAGTGACTGTTATAGGTTCTGTGTAATTTTGATTAGAACTATAATAAATTGTAATAAGAGACTGCAATAAACTTTTCAAAGCAATATACATATGCTACATCATTTGACCCTCACAATTACCCTCTGAACTAGATAGCACAGGTATTAGCAACCCCATTTTCAAATTAGGAAATTCATACAGATAGAATTCAAATGACTTACTGATGGAAACCATGCTAACAAGTGGCAGAGGTAGTATTTGAACCCAGGAAGTTTTCACTCAAAGGCTAGTACTTTATCCACTAATACATTCTACCTTACTCAGAAGAGAGATATGGGCTATTATTTATCAATGCAATCTCTTTAATGTGGCCCAAATGGACAAAATAGCTAGTTAAGAATACATTAGGGGAATTTAAATTAGTTAGCTATATGATCAAATGTATTTTAATGTGATCAGTCATTCAATCAGTTGTTTTTGATTACACTATGAGCCAGGTATTCTAATTCCTGAGGGTAAAAAGACAAAAATAAAAAAGTCCCTTCCCTAAGGAGCTTAAATTATATCAGGGGAAACAGTATTGATACCTTCAAAATAAATAAGGATAATTTTGGTAGGGAGAGGGTAATAATAGAAGGCGCGGGGATTAGGAGTGGCTTCATGTATTGGATTGTGCTTGACTTGAACTTTGAAGCAAACAAGGCATTCCATATACCAGAAATCAATACGGAATGTTTTTTAGGAATAAGTCCATGCAAAGGTACACAGAAGGCAGATAGAGTGTTGTATATGAGAAATGTATAAAAGTTCAAGATCACACAGATATTACTTAATCTAGGTCCCCTAACTCCAGGTTTTTTTTATGCTTCCCCTCCTATATTACTCTATTATTTTTAATGAATCAAAGGATCAATACATAGAGCAATTATTAAATGTTTATAATGTGCATAGTATTTGGGATAGAAATAGAAAAGACAGTTTCTACTCTTAAGAAGCTCACATTCTAATGGGTGAGACAAACACATACAGAAGGATTCAGCTGCAAGCCTGATGGAAAGCCCTCTTGGTCCTTAGTATACAGCAACAAAGACAATGACAATGCCTCTTTTTAAATGTCATTTCCACTGACAAAATCATATTGGTTTCTGATACTCAACCATTTGACATTGCCAGGGACTTTGCTGTAAAAATTTTTCTCTTCTGGGTCTTTAATAGATATTGATATAGTACCTGCAAGATCATTTGCCTGTCTGTACCTCTACAAGGGCTGCTGCCCAGGATGATACCTATGGGTAAAGGACAAGAAGCACTGCTAGTCACAAGACTCTTAGATTCAGACTTGAAGGCTATCTTGATCAGGATCTGCAGGAAAACGGTGTTCAACATGATGGAAGTAGTGTGAAGTGCCTGCCATATGCTGCTTTCCATTTCACCTTCAGGGTGCATGTGAGCTTCAGCTAGCCTGGTTTTCCTTTCCTATGAGTGGTAGTTGGTTGGTAGATGAGGGTGACTGACTGCCTCTCTAGAGTAGTTGCTTCCTTTGATAACGGGATTATGAAGGCTAAGTTGGAAGAACTGGTCTTTCATGTGACGTCACTTCCAGAGCTCCTGTGTATTCTGTGTTTTGTGTTTGTGATAGTGGCTGTGTTGGTGATAATGATCAGTAGCTGTGATTGGTGGTGTTGAGGAAGCAGGGCTGTTTCTCCATAATGATTTCTCCCACTAATAATGTCTGTAATAGCTATGAGCTGTTCTGATGCTTTGGGATCCTATTATTTCAAAGCTCTTGGCTTCTGGGTCCTGGGATATCTCAATATGGTATGAAAGAAGATGGTGGTCATGATATTGGTAGTAGTTTGATTTCCCTGACTCATTTTGCCTTCTGCTCTCCTTCAATGCCCTGGTGCTTCAGCTAGGCTGGCTTGCCTGCACTATAAAGACATTAATCTAATCCAATTTGAAAGTACTAATCTAATTTTAAGGATCTCAAATTTCATTACTGTAGACACTGACACTGATTATAACTCCTACATAACTTAGTAAATACTTACCAAGAATTTATGTGTCCAAATTATTAATAGTTTTTCATAAAATTTGGTGATGATCCTCTCTTTGCCTTAACCAGGTATGTCCATTACAGCCACTGTTATTCAATATTGTAGTGGGAAGGTTAGCTTTAGCAATAAGAGAAGAAAAAGAAATGAAAGGAATTAGAATAATCAGTGAAGAAACAAAATTATCATTCTGCAGATGATATGGTGATATACTCAGAGAATCCTAGAAAATCAATTTAAAAACTATTCAAAATAATTAACACTTTAGCAAAGTTGGAGGATATATAATAAACCCACATAAATCATTGGCATTCCTATATGTTACAAACAGAGCCAAGCAACAAGAGAAGGAAGAGAAATTCCATTTAAAATAACTCTAGACAATATAAAATATTTTGGAGTCTACCTGCCAAGACAAACCCAGGAACTATATGAACACAATTACAAAACACTTTTCACACAAATAAAGTCAAATCTAAATAATTAGAAAAACATCAGTTGCTAATGGGTAGGCTGAGCTAATATAATAAAAATGACAATTCTACCTAAATTGATTTACTTATTCAGTGCCATACCAATCAAACTACCAAAAAATTATCTTACAGAGCTAGAAAAAAATAATAAAATTTATCTGGAAGAACAAAAGGTCCAGAATGTCAAGGGAATTAATGAAAAGAAATGCAAGGGAAAGTGACCTAGCTCTACCAGATCTAAAATTGTATTATAAAGCAGCAATCATCAAAACTATTTGGTACTGGCTAAGAAATAGAGTAGTGGGTCAGTGGAATAAGTTAGGTACACAAGATACAGTATTCAATGACAATGGTAATCTACTTTTTGATAAATGCAAATACTTTGGCTTCTGAGACAAGAAGTTACTATTTGACAAAAACTGTTGAGAAAACTAGAAAACAGTTTTGCAGAAATTAGCCATAGACCAATATCTTACACTGTATACCAAGATAAAGTCAAAATGGCTACACAGTTTAAATATGAAGGGTCTAATAAACAAATTAGGAGAGCAAAGAATAATTCGCCTGTCAAATCTATTGAGAACAGAAGAATTTATGACCAAACAAGAGACAGAGAACATCATAAAATGCAAAGAGGATAATTTTGATAATATTAAATTAAAAAGGTTTTGCACAAACAAAGCCAATGCAACCAAGATTAGAAAGGAAGCAAAAAGCTGAGAAATATTTTTACAGCCCCGTGTTTTTGATAAAGCCTCATTTCAAATATGTAGTGAACTGAGTCAAATTTATAAGAATACAATTGATCAATGGTCGAAGGATATGAACAACGGTTTTCAGATGAAGAAATTAAAACTATAGTTGTATGATAAAATGCTCTAAATCACTATTGATTAGAGAAATGCAAATTAAAACAATTCTGAGGTATCATCTGACATCTATCAGATTGGCTAACATGACAAAACAGGAAAATGATAAATGTTGGAGAAGATGTGGGAAAATTGGAACACTAATGCATTGCTGGTGGAGTTGTGAATTGATCCAACCATTCTGGAGTGCAATTTGGAATTATGCCTAAAAGCTATAAAAATGCATACCCTTTGAACCAGCAATAACATTTCTAGGTTTGTATCCCAAGGAGACCATAAAAATGGGAAATGGACCTACATGTACAAAAATATTTATAGTAGCTCTTTTTTGTGCTGGCCAAGAATTGGAAATTGAGTGCATGTCCATCATTTGGGAATGGTTGAACAAGTTGTGGAACATGAATGTAATGGAATACTATTGTTCCACAAGAAATGATGAGCAGGCAGACCAGAAAAATCTGGAAAGACTTATATGAACTGATGCTGAGTGAAGTGAGCAAAACGAGGAGAACATTGTGCACAGCAACAGTAAGATTGTGTGATAACTAACTTTGATAGACTTAGCTCTTCTCAGCATTGCAAGGATCTAAGACAATACCAAAAGACTCATGGTAGAAAATGCTATCCACATCCAGAGAAAGATCTATGGAGTCTGAATGCAGATCGAAGTATACTATTCTCTCTCTCTCTCTCTCTCTCTCTCTCTCTCTCTCTCTCTCAATCTCTTTCTCTGTCTCTGTCTTTCTCTCTGTCTCTGTCTCTTTGTCTTTTTCTCTGTCTCTGTCTCTCTCTCTAATTTCTTCTTTCTTGTGGTTTTCCCCTTTGGTTATAATTCTTCTTTGCAATATAACTAATGTGGAAATATATTTAATGTAATTGTACATGTATGGCCTGTATTAGATTGCATGCCATCTTGGAGAGGAGGGAGGGGAAGGAAGGGGAAGGAAGGGGAGAAAATTTGAAACTCAAAATCTTATAAAAGTGAATGTTGAAAACTAATATGGTAATGAGTTCATTTTTAGACATATTAAGTTTACAATGTTTTGAGTTTAACTTGTTTGAAATGTCCAATACGTAATTGCTGATGATGAGCTGAAAGTCATCAGACAGACCACTGATGGATCAATTGATCAATCTATCTATCTACCTACTTACCTACCTACCTACCTATATAAATATCTATACCTATATTTATATGTGTATACTCTACATATTCATTTACATATGAGCATATGTAACATTTTTCTTATACATATGGGTGCATATATACAATGCATATAATGTATGCTGTATATATACACATGACACATATGCACTTATCTTAACATAGACTTAGAGGATTCAGAATGCCAAAAACACGCAGACATAGAGCTCACAACAAGACAGTAAAGTAAGCCAGGTTTAAACAGGTAGGAAGGTGCCCTAAGTTTAATTGGGTACCCTGCTGAGGACTGGTGAGAAACTGTACACTGTACTGGCACACATGGCAAAGAATGTTATCTCCACTTCCAAAACCAGCAAAGTCTCCTGGGGTTTTTTTGTTTTGTTTTGTTTTGTTTTTTATAGTATTCTTTGGCTCTAGTGAGGAGCAGCATTAGGGTCAGGCAGTAAGAATCCTGGACTTGAGGACTAGTCATGATTCATATTAGTGGAAAAAGGAAAGACTCCTCAGTAACTGAAAACTACTTGATATTCAAATTCTCTCTCAGCAAGGAAAAAAGGGGTTCCAACCTTTTACTGATAGGCTAATTTTGAAAGGTGACTCAAGGATTTATTAGATTCATAGAGGTGTCTTTTTTTTTTTTAAAGCAGGTCGGGAAGATTAGTGTATTTGTCGTTCAGTTGTTTCAGATATGTTTGACTCTTAGTGATCTCATTTGGAGTTTTATTAATAAAAATACTAGTGGTTTGCCATTTCCTTCTCCAGCTCAGTTTACAGATGAGGAACTGACACAAACAGGGTTAAGTGACTTGCCCAGGGTCATACAGCTAGTAAGGGTCTGAGGCTAGAATTGAACTCGGGAAGATGATTCTTCCTGATTCCAAGCCCAATGGTCTATCCACTGTACCACCTAGCTGACTAGCTGTATTAAAAAAGTGAGTAGGTTTTTTTTTTACACAGCATTTAGCACCTTCTATACATATAGCCCTCCAACTCCCTCCCCCTCTTCCTCCTTGCCATGAAAGAAGAGATGTCATGTATTACAGAGCATAAAACATCAATTTAGGGACCTTAAAGTTCAAAAAGTCTAACTTCATTTTACATATGAGGAAAATAGGGGCAACAACTCACTGAGTTGTGAGGATCAAAGGCAAAACACTTCACAGATCTTGAAATCCTGTAAATGATGTAATAATAAACATAAATAATAACAAATTACATATTAGTATTAGTAACAAGAACAACAAATTTATGTTATCCAATTTTAGCTAGGCCATTGTTGCACTCCCAGTTAGATGGAATAGTGGACTGGATATAGAAAGGAACTGGACATAGAAAGTTGAATTTAAATTTTACCTCTGATATTCAGAATTATGTGACTGTGGGTAAATCACATAAGTTTTCTCAGTCTCAGCCTTCTTATCTGCAAAATATTATTAATATTCCATTCTTCACAAGGTTGATATGAAGATCAAATTTATGTAAAGAATTTTACATGCATTGAAGCACAAAATAAATACTGCTCATTATTATTATCAATATCATCATGGTTGTTATCAATTCCTTAAATCACTCTCAATAGAATCTATGCCAAACCTTCTCTTACCTCTTTAAGCTTCCTAAACCTGGCATGACTGTGCATGTAGAATGTGTTGTCTCCTATGTAAATAGGAATGCGTAGGCTTTCTGAGGGCAGCTGGTTGGTGCAGTGGATAGAGTGAGGGCCCTGGAGTTAGGAAGACTAATCTTCCTGAGTCTAAATCTGGCCTGAGACACTTACTAGCTGTGTGACCCTGGACTCATCAATTAACCCTATTTGTCTCAGTTCCTCATCTGTAAAATGAGCTGGAGAAGAAAGTGGCAAATCACTCCAGTATCTTTGCCAAGAAAAACCCAAAAGGGGTCAAAAAGAGTTAGACAGGACTGAACCTGTCAAAAGAGTTAGGCAGAATTGAACAACAACAACAACAACAACAATAACAAAAGGTTTTGTGTAGGAGGTAGCACTTGAACTAGGCCTTAACCAGGGTCTCATCTACACCATAATGATTAATTGACTTGAGTAGACTTGAGTAAAGGACTTGAGTAAAGTAATCAAAATAAATGTTTCTGCTTAGCTTAAGGTGAGTCTTTTGCTTGGAATTTTTTTTTCTTGCTCATTGTATTCATGTTGGTTTTAGGAATTGAAGCAGCATTCACTTTCACTATACTGGATTCCACAGGTCACTTAATTGTTTTGAATTCTTATTTAAGTTTTCACTGCTGTGAAGCAACTAGGGTCTACTGCCATCCTGTGTATATAGTTACATCTTTAGAGCACTGAAATTGATTTTTCTTATGTTTCATCTTGTTGTATAAAGATCTACACAATGCGCTTTGAACCATCACCTGAAGGCAGCCATAATATTGGCATAAGTTGCTTGGAAGTAGAAGGCTTTTATGGAAAGGAAAAGCTAAGGGTTGTGAGATGGAAGGTGCCATCCCTGCTTTTTGATTTCAGAAATGATGATCTTTGAAAATGACTCTTCTTCCCTATGTCAAATGTATTTCTGTACAATAGCATCCTACATGTTTGAGAAACTGCTCCAAATATAAAAATAGGACTTTTCTACTATTCTAGAGTCCTTAAATGCCTAATTCTCAATGTCCTACATAGAACAGTGTTTACCATTCCACTCATCTTTCTATTTAAGTAAAACTACATTTCTAAAAATAACAGATTATTCAAGAAACATTCAATGTTATGAGTTCATTTCAACAATTAGTATTTTCAGCGCTCCCAATGTAGTTTTTTATGTCCCATTAACTCTACAACAATCCCTTAGTTATGTGGATATGAATAATAAGCTTGTTTTCATTCCCACCTAAAATAGAGGTTGGCAGAGTTTAAATCTGCCCCAGCATTTCTTTTGCTTAAAATATGAGATGAAATAGCAATATACTGAATGTCAAATGGAAAAATCTTGTTGAAGAACTGTTGAATCCTTATAAAGCAAATCATTATCAAAGCTACACATAAGCTACAGAGAGGAGTGTTAACTTGCCAAACTTAGAGGAGGGGTAGCTGGGAACTGGAGGGCAACAGGAATACATTGCAGACTTCATATTTGCCTTTTACCTCCAAAATCAAATATAAAATTCTGAGATTTAAGGTCTTATATACTCTTGCCCCTTCCTATCTATTCACTCTTCTTATACCTATTTTCCCTTTTTGTACTCTCTGAACCAAATACACTGACCTATGTATGGTTCCTCACATCAGACACTCCATCTCCTGATTCCACGAATATGAACTGGCTGTCACCCATTTGCAGAATGCTTCCTTTCCTCAGCTCAGATTCCTAACTTCCTTTTGGCATCATTCAGCTCATTTCATATCCTAAATTCCATCTTTTTGCAGGAGGCCTTTCCTGCCCTCCAGTTATCTCTGGGAATACTTACCTTCCATACTATATATCTCTTGCACACATATAATTATTTGCAAGATGTTTCTGATATTAGAATATGGGCCCTTGAAGGCAAGAACTATGTTCTACTGTGTGTGTGTGTGTGTGTGTGTGTGTGTGTGTGTGTGTGTGTGTAACACAGGCCCTAGAACCACTCTCCAAATTGTCACTTGCACTAGCAGGATGGGTCCCTGGCAAACAACTGCTATTTCTCCCCTCAGTATTCTATTAAAAATTGCTTTATAATACTTTGTATTCATGAGCCTTCCTTAGTGTTCCACATCTTTCCACCCCACTCCACCCCCTTTGATTGTCAGGAAATTATCAATTAGTAAGACAGCATTTAAAAGTGCATATTTATTAAGGTGGTATACTAAAAAGAGTTGCTTCACTCCCTCCCTTCCCTCCAAAAGAGTCTGACACCCTGTCCTACAGCTACAAATTGAGCACAGAGAAAAGAGCTGAAGGTTAGAGCACATGTTGCAAAATGTGATAACACAGCTTTTGAAATACTTTTTTTTGACTCCTTGAGATGTTTCTTTGATGTAGTTTGTAGCTTTCTGCTGGTGTAACTTCTCTAAGCTTCCTCTTCTCAGTGAATCCATCTAGTTTGACTTCACTTGCTGATGAAGCCCTGAACAACAGCTGCTTCTGTCCAAGGGGAACTGCTAGGACAACCAGGAAAAGTTCAAATATCACAACACACCAAAGTTCAAAACATCAACTTATTGTTAAGAGGAATGGGGAGACAGGCTTTATTCTTCTCCACCCTTCTCTTTTTTAAAAAATTTTATTAATTTCTTTAGATTTATCAACAATCACTTCCATATGCTTTTGAGTTGAAAATTTTTCTCCCCCTTCCTCCTCCCCAACCTCCCCCAAGATGGCACACAGTCTGATATAGGTTTTACATTTACATACCCATTAAACATATTTTCACAATACTGAAGTTGTAAGCAAAAATTAAAACCAATAGGAGGAACCATCAGAAAGATGAAACAAAACTCAACAGAAGGTAAAAATAAGTGATAGTGATTCGACTTCCATAGTTCTTTCTTTGGATGTGGACAGCATTTTCCATCCAGGCCTCTGGAGATGTCTTAGATCCTTGTAATGCTGAGAAGGGTTCAGTTTAACAAGATTAGTCATTGCATAATGTGGCTGTTACTGTGTACAAAGTCTTCTTGGTTCTGCTCACTTCACTCAGCATCAGATCATATAAGTCTTCCCAGGTTTTTCTGAAGTCAGCCTGTTTATCATATCTTATATCACAATAGTATTCCATTACATTCATGTACCACAACTTGCTCAGCCATTCCCCAATCGATGGGCAGCCTCTCAATTTCCAGTACGTTGCCACCACAAAAAGAGCTGCTATGAATATTTTTGTACATGTGGGTCCTTTTCCTATTTGTTTGATCTCTTTGGGATATAGCCCTAGAAGTGCTATTGCTGGGTCAAAGGGTATGCACATTTTTGTAGCCCTTTGAGCATAGTTCCAAATTGCTCTCCAAAATGGTTGGATCATTTCACAACTCCAACAACAAAGTATTACTGTTCCAATTTTCTCACATCTTCTCCAACATTTATCATTTTCCTGTTTTGTCATGTTGGCCAATCTGATAGGTGTGATGTGGTACCTCAGAGTTATTTTGATTTGCATTTCTCTAATCAATAATAGTTTACAGCATTTTTTTATGACTGTAGATGGCTTTAATTTCTTCATCTGAGAACTGTCTGTTCATATCCTTTGACCATTTATCAATTGGGGAATGGCTTGTGTTCTTATAAATTTGTCTTAATTCTCTATATATTTTAGAAATGAGGCCTTTATCAGAGAGACTGGTTGTAAAAATTCTTTCCCAATTTTCTACCTTCCTTCTAATCTTAGTTGCATTGGCTTTGTGTGCAAAACCTTTTCAATTTAATGTAATCAAAATTATCCATTTTGCTTTTCATAATGTTCTCTATCTCCTGTTTGGTCATGAATTCTTCTGTTCTCCATAGATCTGATAGGTAAACTATTCCTTGTTCTCCCAGTTTACTTATGGTATCAGCCTTTATATCTAAGTCATGAACCCATTTTGACTTTATTTTGGTATATGGTGTGAGATTTGGGTCTATGCCTAGTTTCTGCCATACTCTTTTCCAGTTTTCCCAGAGTTTTTTTCAAAGAGTGGGTTCTTATCCCAGAAGCTGGGGTCTTTGGGTTTATCAAATAATAGATTACTATAGTCATTGACTACTGTGTCTTGCATATTTAACCTATTCCACTGATCCACCTCCCTATTTCTTAGCCAGTACCAAGCAGTTTTGATGATTGCTGCTTTATAATACAATTTAAGATCTGGAATTGCTAGGCCACCTTCCCCTGCATTTCTTTTCATTAGTTCCTTTGATATTCTGGACCTTTTGTTTTTCCAAATGAATCTTGTTATTATTTTTTCTAACTCTATAAAATAATTTTTGGTAGTTTGATTGGTATGGCACTGAATAAGTAAATTAGCTTAGGTAGGATTGTCATTTTTATTATATT
Organism: Phascolarctos cinereus; assembly: GCF_003287225.1. Lineage (NCBI taxonomy): Eukaryota > Metazoa > Chordata > Mammalia > Diprotodontia > Phascolarctidae > Phascolarctos > Phascolarctos cinereus. The sequence goes on from NW_027555625.1 coordinate 178,745,352, forward strand.
AGCTCGGCCTACCCATGAGCAACTGATGTTTTTCCAATTATTTAGATCTGATTTTATTTGTGTGAAAAGTGTTTTGTAATTGTGTTCATAGAGTTCCTGGGTTTGTTTCAGGAGGTAGACTCCTAAATATTTTATAATGTCTACAGTAAGTTTAAATGGGATTTCTCTTTCTATCTCTTGCTGTTGGGCTTTGTTGGTAATATATAGAAATGCTGATGATTTATGTGGGTTTATTTTATAGCCTGCAACTTTGCTAAAGTTGTTTATTATTTCAAGTAGTTTTTTACTTGATTCTCTAGGATTCTCTAAGTATATCATCATGTCATCTGCAAAGAGTGATAGCTTTGTTTCTTCTTTGCCTATTCTAATGCCTTCAATTTCTTTTTCTTCTCTTATTGCTAAAGCTAAGGTTTCCAGTACAATATTGAATAACAGTGGTGATAATGGACATCCTTGTTTCACCCCCGATCTTATTGGAAATGCTTCTAGCCTGTCCCCATTACATATAATGCTTGCTGAAGGTTTTAGATATATGCTATTTATTATTTTAAGGAAGACTCCATTTATACCTATGCTTTCTAGTGTTTTTAATAGGAATGGGTGTTGTATTTTATCAAAAGCTTTTTGTGCATCTATTGAGATGATCATGTGGTTTCTGTTGGTTTTGTGTTGATATGCTCAATGATGCTGATAGTTTTCCTAATATTGAACCAACCCTGCATTCCTGGTATAAATCCTACCTGGTCATAGTGTATTATTCTTGTGATAAGTTGCTGCAATCTATTTGCTAGTATTTTGTTTAAAATTTTTGCATCTATATTCATTAGAGAAATTGGTCTATAATTTTCTTTCTCTATTTTGACTCTTCCTGGTTTAGGTATCAACACCATATTTGTATCATAAAAAATTTAAGACTCCTTCTTCACCTATTTTCCCAAATAGTCTATATAGTATTGGAATTAATTGTTCTTTAAATGTTTGATAGAATTCACATGTAAATCCATCTGGCCCTGGAGATTTTTTCCTAGGGAGTTCATCAATGGCTTGTTCAATTTCTTTTTCTGAGATGGGGTTATTTAAGTATTTTACTTCCTCTTCGATTAATCTGGGCAATTTATATTTTTGTAAATATGTATCCATTTCACTAAGATTGTCAAATTTGTTGGCATATAGTTGGGCAAAATAATTCCTAATTATTGTTTTAATTTCCTCTTCCTTGGTGGTAGCTTCGCCCTTTTCATTCTTGATACTAGTAATTTGGTTTTCTTCTTTCTTTTTTTAATTAAATTAACCAAAGGTTTATCTATTTTATTGGTTTTTTTCATAAAACCAGCTCTTAGTTTTATTTATTAGTTCAATAGTTTTCTTAATTTCAATTTTTACTAATTTTTCCTTTGGTTTTCAATATTTCTAATTTGGTGTTTAGTTGAGGATTTTTAATTGTTCTTTTTCTAGTTTTTTTAGTTGTATGCCCAATTCATTAATCCCCTCTTTAAAAAGAGAAAATAGAAATATTTTATGTATGTAAGCATTTAGAGATATAAAACTTCCCCTAAGAACTGCTTTTGCTGCATCCCATAGGTTTTGGTATGTTGTCTCATTATTGTCATTCTCTTGAATGAAATTATTGATTGTTTCTATGATTTGTTGTTTGACCCAATCATTTTTTAGGATTAGATTATTTAGTTTCCAATTATTTTTTAGTCTATCTTTCCATGGCCCTTTATTACATATAATTTTTATTGCATCATGATCTGAAAAGGATGCATTTAATATTTCTGCCTTTCTGCATTGGATTGTGAGGTTTTTATGCCCTAGTACATGGTCAATTTTTGTGTATGTGCCATGCACTGAGAAAAAGTATATTCCTTTCTATCCCCATTCAGTTTTCTCCAGAGGTCTATCATACCTAACTTTTCTAATGTTCTATTCACCTCCTTAACTTCTTTCTTGTTTATTTTGTGGTTAGACTTATCTAGTGCTGAGAGGGGAGGTTCAGGTCCCCCACTAGTATAGTTTTGCTGTCTATTTCTTCCTGTAACTCCCTGAACTTCTCCTGTAAGAATTTGGATGCTATACCATTTGGTGCATATATGTTTAGTAATGATATTACTTCATTGTCTATGGTGCCTTTTAGCAGGATGTAGTTTCCTTCCTTATCTCTTTTGATTAGATCTATTTTTGCTTTTGCTTTGTCTGAGATCAGGATTGCTACCCCTGCTTTTTTTACTTCAGCTGACACATAATATATTCTGCTCCAGCCTTTTACCTTTACCCTGTATGTGTCACTCTTTTTCAAATGTGTTTCCTGTAAAAAACATATTGTAGGATTATGGTTTTTAATCCATTCTGCAATCCATTTCTGTTTTATGGGAGAGTTCATCCCATTCACATTCACAGTTATGATTACTATCTGTGTCTTTTTCTCCATCCTTTTCCCCCCATTTATGCTTTTCTTTCTCCTTTTTCCTTTCCCCTTCACTAGTGTTTTGCTTTTGACCACTGCCTCCTTCAGTCCCTTCCCTTTTATTATCCCTTTCCCTTTTCTTCCCTTTAGTCTTACTGCTGCTTCCCTCCCTTCTTTCCCCCTCCCTTTTTTTCCCCTCCCTTTTCTTTCCCTTTTCCCTCCTACTGCCTATAGGGCAAGTTAGATTTCTATACCTAACTGATTATGTTATGCCCTTCTTGAGCCAAATCTGATGAGAGTAAGGTTCAAACAATACTCCCCCCCTTTCCCTCTGCTGTAATAAATTTTGTGTCTTTTCCTGTAATGTAATTTACCCTTGTCTGCCTCCTTCCTTCTCAGTACATTTTCTAAGATCAGATTGATCCACTTATTTGGATCCATTTAACCCACTTGATTAGATTTTTTTTTATCATTACGTCAAAGTCAACTAATATCCACCCTCTTTATGTACACTCCTTTAACAAGGTGTAATAACAATACAGTTCTCAAGGGTTGCAAGTCTCATATTCCCTTGTAGGGGTTTAAACAGCCCCCCTTTAAAACATATTGTATCTTTCTGTCCCATTTACCTTTTTAAGTCCTTCTTGAGTCCTGTACTTGAAGATCAAATTTTTTGTTGAGCTCTGGTCTTTTTATCAGGAAAGTTTGGAAGTCTCCTATTTTGAATATCCACCTCCTCCCTTGAAAAATGATGCTCATTTTTGCTGGGTAATTGATCCTTGGCTGCATTCCAAGCTCCTTTGCCTTAGGAATATCATGTTCCATGCCCTTGCGGTCTTTTAATGTAGAAGCTGCAAGGTCCTGTGTAATCCTGACTGTGGTTCCATGATATTTAAATTGTTTCTTTCTGGCTGCTTGCAGCACCTTCTCTTTCATCTGGTAATTTTGGAATTTTGCTATTATATTCCTTGGTTGTCAATTTGGGATCTCTTTCAGGTGGTGATGGGTGAATTCTTTCTATGGTTATTTTACCTTCTGGTTCTAGGACTTCTGGGCAGTTTTCCTTTATGATTTCCTGAAAGATACTGTCCAGGCTCTTTTTTTCATCATGATTTTCAGGTAGTCCAATAATTTTTAAATTGTCTCTCCTGAGTCGATTTTCCAGGTCGGTTGTTTTACTGATGAGGTATTTTACATTTTCATCTATTTTTTCATTTTTTTTTTCTGTTTGACTGATTCTTGCTCTCTCATAGAGACATTAGTTTCCATTTGTCCAATTCTAGTTTTTAACAGATTGTTTTCTTCTGTTAGTTTTTGTTTCCTTCTTCAATTGGCCAATTGTGTTTTTTAGGGACTTGTTTTCTTCAGTGTATTTTTTTTCCAATTGGCCAATTGTATTTTTGAAGGACTCTTCTACCTCTCTCATTTGACTATTAAAATCCTTCTTGAGCTCTTCTAAGAAGGCTTTTTGGGCTTCAGACCAGTTCATATTCCCTTTTGTTGTTGCAGATGTGGGTTTGTTGACAATGTTGTCCTCTTCAGAATTTCTGTCTTGATCTTCACTCTTCTCATAATATGAATCTATGGTATTTTCTTTTTACTCATGGTGTTTCTTTATTCCCTGGTCTTTAAAGAGATTGAGCTCTCCTGCTGGGGAACAGAGGGTACTGACCAAGCTTCTTGTGTTGGGAGCCTAGGTCTTGGTCACTGGCTTTGTGTGCTGGGGCCTCTTATGCTGGCAATTGGAGGCTGTAGGTTTCTGGCAGCTTACCTTGTGTTGGGCTGGAATCAGCAAGGCTGGAACTTTCAGGCAATTCTAAGTTGCCTGCTTTTCCTTTCCTTTAGCTTTTTTCAGCTCCTTTTAGATGGGTAACTGCAGGGTGTTTATTTGCCTGAGACCCCCTGCAGTGTTGTCTCCCTCGTTTCTGCTAATGCACTGGGAGATTCCTTTGTGGTGGAGTGCAGAGGCACCTGGTGGTTTTCTGAGCTGGTTTCCACAGGTTCACTTACCCTCACTGAGACACTTGGAGGTCCAGGTGTTGGTGTTTACCTGATCTACCACCTGGGCTTCAGGATTTCTTCACAATTGGAGGCTTCAGGGCTCCTGCAGCTCATCTGGTGTTGGTTTGGAATCAGCAAGGCTGGGGCTTTAGGAAGTCTTTAGGTTGTTTTCTTCACCTGCTTTCCGATGAATGCCACAGGGTACTTATCTGCCTGGGGCCCCTTGTAGTTCTGCCTCCCTTACTTTTGCTGAGGCACTGGGAGACAGGTTTGCTGGGCTGCTGCACTTTCTTCTAGTTCAGGTGTTCTAGAGTTTTTTTTTTTCTGGGGTGATGCTTTCTGGGTTTTCAGAGGTTGATAGGGGAGAGTGAGAGGGACTACCTTTTCACTCAGCCATCTTGGCTCCCAGCTCCACCCTTCTCTAACAACTAAGTCTCTCTCAGGGGCTTGGTTTTCTACTATAATCTCCCAGATATTGGGATTCTGGGTTCTGAACTGTCATGTTGTTTTATAGAAGACTCAAAAAGCATTAGAGCATGAGTAGTTGAATATGAATTTAATGGATTGACTGAATGGTTGTTCTTACTTAGGGATGGAGAATTTTGTTACTTGAAATAGACTAAGGTGACTACTTGAATTCCACATTTGACCCCCACCCTTATACAATATATCCTAAGGCTTAGCACAGTTTCTGGGATATAATATATTCCCATTGACTGATTCACAGACTGACTTCAGATTTCCTATTGTACCACTTTGAAAATCCAATGGATTGTAATTTCATGAGTAGAATGTAAAGGACATTAAGGGTGTGTGTATATACGTGCATACATACATATATATATACACATACATACATATACATGCATATATATACCATTAATGACCTTATATATTATTTAAATAAATAGGTATGTATATATATATTATATATACATTCACACACATACTTAAAATATATATAATCTTTATATATATAAAACACCATTAAATGTATGCATGTGAACTGTTTATATGCACATATATATATAAATATACACACACGTGTGTGTCCTTAAATACATATGTGTGTGTATTTGTTCACATAAACATATGTGTGCATTCCTTTTGAATCTCTAGTGCATGACAGAGGACATTATATACAGTAAGTACCCATTAAATATTTGTTAGACTGGACTGGGGATTCCCTCTACCATTACAGATTGCAGTTTTCCCCAAACCTTCCCAAAATATGAAATTCTTCTACACAATATTCCACAAATCATCTGTGTATTATCTACACAATTCTTTGAAGACATTCTCTGTAGTTCTTTAACTCTGATGCATGTTCTTTTCTTTTTTTATATATAGTGTCCATATAAGGCATTTTTCATTTTATTATTCCATTAGCACAATTCTTGGAGATGCAGTACTTGTTCTCTTTTTAAATAAGCAATGCCTCAGTAGTTGAAGAGATAATCTGGTTTGAGTTTCCCTGATATTACAACTCAAATGATGTAATATTCTCTAATTTAGGCTATCTTTGCTTAGACTGTGTACCTTTAAAGAGTTTTTTTTTTCCTTTTTCCAATTCACATAGTGAACTATCTCAGAAAAATCATCGTGGTTTGACAATGCCATCTCCTAATCAGAAAGCATGTTGTATTTTACAAGATAACAACAACAACAACAATAACAACAACTCATACTAATATATCACTTTAAAGTTTACAAAGCACTTTACGCACACTTTTATATTTGTTAAGCAAAATAACTGTGAAATAAGGGCTATTTTGTGCCTATTTTATGCCTGATTGAACTGAAGCAGCAAGATAGGTGATTTATCCAGTCACAAAGCTAATAAAGGTCTACAGAAGGATTTGAACTTAGCTCTCCAAAACTTGAGCCATTAAAAAATATTTTATCTTCCATTTCTGAGAATTCTGTTCTCTATTTCTGAAGATACCACGTTCTCAGACAACATTTTAAGATTTCTATATGCCAAAGCAGTAGAAACACCTGTGAATTAAACATTAATCTGCATAATCAAGGAATTTAAAGAGCTAAGCTTTTGGAAAAGTATGTGTACATGTGTGTATGTATGTATATATGTATGAATGTATGTGTGTATGTATGTGAATGTAATTTTGGATCCCCAGCACTTAGCATTACATTTAGCACACTGGAGGCATTTAATAACTGTTTACTGACTACTCTGTCACACTTTATTCAATCAGTTCCAAATCCACCTGATGTATTAATATCTAGTCCATAGACTTACCTCATCCACAAAAATAGTACCTTATCCACAAAACAAAGTGAGATGTTTGAACAATTCTTGGTTTATAATTATCCTGCTATATCCAAATTTATAGTTTTTGACAAGATCTTCTAATAGACTGATTCTGTGATCTATACGCTTGCACTTTTTCCTCCTATCACAAGATCAAAGATATGGAGTTATCATTTAGTATAAAATCATTTATAGATGAGGAAACTGAGGTCCAAGGAGGTTAAATGCTTATGTAAAACTGCAGAGGTAGTAAATGGTAGAGCTAAGATTTTAATTCAGCTTCTCTGGCCCCAAATATAAAACTGTTTGCACTGAAGCATACATTACCTACTAAATTCATGTCATTTGCAAATTTAATAAATGTTTCATCTGTGCCTTCATCCAAGACTGATAAAAATGTTAACAAACAGGGGGCAGAGCCAAGATGGCAGAGTAAAAGCAGTGACTAGCTTGAGCTCTTCCCCAAACCCCTCCAAATACCTGTTAAAAAAAGGATCTAAACAAATTCTAGAGCAGCAGAAGCCGCAAAAATACAGATTGAACCAAATTTCCAGCCCATGACACCCTGGATGGTTGATTGGAAAGGTCTATTGCACCAGGCTGTGAGAGGAGCACAGCAGTTCAGCAATGGCACGCAGGCAAAGATGAGGTTATCAGTGAGCCAGGAGCAGGTCTCAGAGAACTGAATTGTGGGCAGCTGTGGTGGAAGTAGCTCTGAAAATATAACTACATTAAACCCCTGAAGCATAGAACAGCACATTCTCCACACTGGAAGCAGACCACTGGCTTAACAAAAAGAGTTTATAACTCAAATAATTGGCTGGGATACTGAGTGAATATCACAAAAAAAGTCAGACCATAGAATCTCTCTTTGGTGACAAAGAAAATCAAAACATACAATGAGAAGAAGAAAATAAAATCAAAGCTCCTACATCCAAAGCCTCCAAAAAAAATAAGAATCAGTCCCAGGACATAAGAGTGCTCAAAAAGGATTTTGAGAAGCAAGTAAGAGAAGTAGAGGGAAAACTGGGAAGAGGAATGAGAGTGATGCAAGAAAATCATGAAAAACAAGTCAACAGCTTAATGAAGGAGACTCCCCCCCCCCAAAAAATGAAGAAAATAACACCTTAAAAAATAACCTAACCCAAATGGCAAAAAAGGCCCAAAAAGCCAATGAAGAGAAGAAAGCTTTAAAAAACAGAATTGGCCTAATGGAAAAGGAAGTCCAAAAGCTCACTGAAGAAAATACTTCCTCAAAAATTGTAATGGAGCAAATAGAAGCTAGTGACTTTATAACAAATCAAGCATTGTAAAACAAAACCAAAAGAATGAAAAAATAGAAAATATTGTGAAATATATCATTGGAAAAAAAACTGATGTGGAAAATAGGTCCAGGAGATACAATTTAAAAATTTTTGAACTGTATGAAAGCCATGATCAAAAAAGAGCCTAGACATTGTATTTCAAGAAATTAGCAAGGAAAACTGCCCTGATATTCTAGAACCAGAGGGCAAAAGAGAAATTGAAAGATTCCAATGATAACCTCCTGAAAAAGATCCCCAAAGGAAAACTCCTAGGAATATTACAGCAAAATTCCAGAGTTCCCAGGTCAAGGAGAAAATACTACAAGCTGCCAGAAGGAAACAATTCAAGTACTGTGGAAACACAATCAGGATAACACAAGATTTAGCAGCTTCTACATTAAAGGATATATATATATATATACACAAATATTCCGGAGGACAAAGGAGATAGGATTACAACCAAGAATCACCTATCCAGCAAAACTGAGTACAGTCCTTTGGCAGGGGGTGGGGGTGGAATGGACATTTCAGTGAAATAGAGGACTTTCAAGCACTCTTGATGAAAAGACCAGAGCTGAATGGAAAATTTGACTTTCAAATACAAGACTCAAGAGAAGCATGAAGAGGTAACTATGAAAGAGAAATCATAAGAGACTTTTTAAGGTTGAACTGTTTACATTCCTATGTGGAAAGATGATATTTGTGACTCATGAGACCTTTGTCAGTATTAGAGTAGTTGGAGGAAAAAAAATTATATGGATAGATAGAGGGCACAAGGTGAGTTGAAGATGAAGGTGTGATATATGCAGAATAAAATTAAGGGGTGAGAGAGGATTATACTGGGAGAAGGAGAAAGGGAGAGGTAGAGTGGGGTAAATTAGCTCACATAAAATAGACAAGAAAAGGTTCTACAGTGGAGGGGAAGTGGGGGAAGGCGAGAAGGAATGAGTGAATCTTATTAGTATCAGATTTGGCTTAAGGAAGGAATGCCATACACACTCAAATGGGTAAGGAAATCTATGTTACCCTCCAGGATAATAGGGAGGAAGGGGATAGGAGAGCAAGGGGATGATAGAAAGGAGGGTAGATTTTGGGAGGTGGTAATCAGAAGCAAACACTTCTGAGGAAGGACAGGGTCAAAAGAGAGAATAGAATAAACAAAAGGTGGGGTAGGATGAAAGGAAATATAGTTAATTTTTTATAACGTGATTACTATGGAAGTGTTTTGCATGACTACACATGTATAACTTGTATCAATTTGCTTGCCATCTCAATGAGGGTGGTTAGGGAGGGAAGGACGGAGAAAATTTGGAGCCCAAAGTTTTAAAAACAAATGTTAAAAATTATTTTCATATGCAACTGGGAAATAAAATATATGAGCAATGAGGTATAGAAATCTGTCCTGCCCTACAGGAAAATAGAAGGGAAAGGGGATAAAAGAAGGAGGGGGAGATAGAAGGGAGGGCAAATTAGGGCAAGGGGTATTCAGAATGCATGCCATCTTGGGGTTGTTGGAGGGATGAGATGGGGCGAAAATTTGGAACTCAAAATCTTGTGGAAGTGAATGTTGAAAACTAAAAACAAATAAATTAATAAGATTCTTTAAAAAAGCTATTTTACAAGATTTTTTTCCCCATGGGTTGTGCCAAATTTCTTTGGAAATAAAGTTAACAAAAGTCAAGCATCAAACACTAGGAACATTATACTATAGACCTTCCTCTAAGTAGTCATTGAATGACACAAAACATGTCCTTGCTCTCAAGGAGCTCACAATCTAATGGAGGAGACAATATGCAAATAACCATGTACAAACCATAGATAGAATACATTTGAAATAATCAACAGAAGCAAGGCATTGGAATGATGAGATATTTAGAAAGGCTTCCTGTAGAAGGTAAGATTTTAGTTGAGACTTGAAGAAAGTCCAGGAACCTTGGAGGCAGAGATGAGAAGGGAGAATATTCCATATATAGCTAGAAAATGTTTGGTGTAAGGAAATGAAACATGCATCTTTGATAAGAAAACCCAAAAATGTGGTCACAAAATGTCAGATACTGCTGAAAATTATTTAAAAAATGGAAATTAAAATGAAGACAAAAGAATATTAGAATTGAAGTCTCATTTTATTCTTAATTTCTTAAAAGTTGCATGTCTATGTACTTGCATGTACACATATGTCTTACTTGCACATTCTTGTAAATATGTTTATTTTCCCTGCCCTTAAAAGCAACAAAAAATGAGGCAAGTTAAGTTTTGATATTAAATTCTGTTTTTCCCTAGTTGATAGCTAGACATTTTATAGCAAATGTTTCACTATATTTTTCAAAATAAAAGTATACATGTGTGTGTGTGTGTGTGTGTGTGTGTGTATGTGTGTGTGTGTAGTTAGGTAGATAGGTAAATAGATAGGAATGACATACACAAGAACATGAATGTAGCAGAGGAAGGTGCCTTACAAGTCAACTAATCTCACTCCCTCATTTTAGCAACTGATGCCCCAAATATGTTAAGTGAATGATATAATATCACATAATTAATAAGTTCTAAGTCCAGGATTTGGATACAGATCCTGTAACTATAAATTCAACTCTCCTTCCATTGCACTATGTTGTTTCAGTCTAACCCTAGCTCATTCTTTCTCCTTCTCTGTATCCCTCCATTCTCTCTTCTGTAAAATGGAGAGATGATGACAGATTAGTATTTACCTCAAAGGGCCCGGGGAGAAAAAAAAGTAAGTCGTTTGGATAATGCTTGGTTTATAATAGGTCGTATGCCCTTGAAGAGGATCGAATGGTTTGATATGGCTTTTGGACAGAGGGAGAATCTTCTGCTTTAATAATGTATTTTTATTTTAAATGAGACTGACTGCTTGTGTAAGTACAGAACTGCCTGAGTGAATATATCTAATCATGTAGAAAACGGAATGCCCTAGGCTACAAAATTGGAGGCAGTCTTGATCCCTTTGGTATCTGTTACATTATTGATCTTTTACTCTTTCTATCCTTTTCACTTACACACACATACACACACACACACACACACACACACACACTTTAGTGATAAGAATGCATTTTAAATAACCCAAGTTTCTAAAGTAGAGACCAACCCTGGTAATTTTCTGTGGAAGATCTCTGTCACTCTTACACAAACTCTCTGACTGTTTGGTTGCTGACATAATTACCAATCTCTGGCTAACAATGAATGTTTCTCATAACGATAATCTTGTTATAGGAGAGCTGGGTCAGTTTGTTGTGTGAGGATCATCCTTTTCAAAACCCACTTAGCAGGGTGCACAATCTCTTTCCAAGACACATTTTGCACTTCACGTAGGTATAAATATAGCAATAATAGAACTACAGTATATCATAGCTTGAAGTGACCTCAAATGTCTTCTAATATAATGATAACCCTTATTTCATAGTGCAAAAGAGTGTCATGTGTCCCAGGACAATATTTGCCATGCTTTAGAATTTCACATATTCTCATGTGCATACTTATACATACATACATGTGTGAGGATATACGTGTATATATGTATGCATATATATTTATATATAATATTATATATCACATACACATGTTAATTTATCTGCAATTATTTTGTCATTAATGTATTATGATTGAAGAGTTGTAGTGAGTTAAAAGTGTGATTTCATCTGTGTTGGAAACTCCAGGTGTGGAAATGCCTTCTACTGCCACAAATTTGTGACTCATTTGTAAATCACAGTCTTAGAGTTTCCCTGGGGGTATTGAGAAGTTAATTGATTTTCCCATGCTTACACAGTCAATAAGAATATCTTGAAGCTAGCCCTTTCTGACTTCAGGGTTTGTCCTCTAGACATTCTCCTTACTGCCTCAACATTTGATGAGATATAAATGCTGTACTGAATAACTAAGCAAAGCCCTGGACAGGGAGTCAGGAGAAATGAATTCCACACATGTTTCTATCACTAACAAGATCTGTGAGCTGAGTTACCACCTTGTACAATGAAGGCATTGGACTTGATATTCTTTAAGAACTTTTGAGCTCAGCATGAGGCTACATTTGTCAGTAATTTTAGAAGTTGTGAACAAGCCTAACACTACAAGTATTTATTAAATGCATACAGTGTGCAGTGCACTGTATTAGATATGAAGACCAAACAAAATATAGTTGAGTTGATAATGACAGGACTTTCTGCAATGCAGTTGACAAAATCAAAGAAATAATGATGATGACGGTGAAGTATTGAGATCTTTAAAAAGTGTAAAGACTATATATATCTATATTTATAGATATAAATGAACATGTATATATAAACATATATACATATATTACTACTTCAAGAGCTAAAAAGTGCTCTTAAAAACAAACAAAAAACATGATGCAAATTATGCAGCAGCTATCCATTTGCTGGCCAAGAATTGGCCATAGTGCTGGTGGTCTTTGAAAAAGGAAGACATTTTCTAATGAATTAATAGAAGTAGAAGACAGATTTGAGAAGAGTGACTCTGTTAGACATCTATCCATAGAAGAAGAACCCTACTCTTGACAGGGAATTGTTCTTTACCTCTTAAAGATGGGGGTATTTCTTTGTTCCCCTCCACCTTAGCAACAATTTGAAAGTATTGTAGCAAAGCTGCTCTATTTGACCATTGGGAGACACTACACCCATGTACATATGTATGCATGTGCTTACCTAGTTACGTTTTTCTCTTTTTGGAACTTATACTCCCTGAATTCAAGTACTGTTTCAATTTTTTTTCATTGTTGTTTTTATCCTTTCTTTGTATCCCCAATGCATTCATTGTACAATGTTTGTCACATAGTTAGGGGAAGAGGAATAAAAATGAGAACTGCTCTTATTATTTCACTGGCTTAGGAAAGTCCTAGGTAAGGAAACTCCTTCAGTTGCTACTTTCTCTACAACTTAAACATATATCTTCCTGTATTATTAAGAAAATTGCCCAAGATCATACAATCAATATGTTTCAGAGGTATGACATGAACCCACACCTTCCTGTCTTTAAGGCCAGATTTCTCTATCTACTGTGTCTTAGCACATGCTAAATGCTTAATACATTTTATTGACTGAATTACTAAGGAATGTATTAGACTAATGAGATATTTGAAGCAGGGAGGCCAAATTTGAGGTCATTTCTCTTGTCTATGTAGATTATGACCTAAGGTAGTGACTGTGTAAGTAATGAGAAGGGCAAATGTAGAAAGTTCATGGAGTTAGAAATGGAAAGATTTAGCAAAGAACCATTCATATGAGGGCAACCTTGGCTAAAGTAGGAAAGTTTAGTGGAGTGGGTTTTCAGGGTGGGGGAAAGATAATAAAGTCTGGTTTTGGATATATTGAATCTGACATATAAAAGAGTGCTAGTTTGAGATATGTAGTAAGCAGCTGGCGATGTACGACTAGAGCTCAGGAGAGAGATTGGAACTAAATCTGTGTATTTAAGAGTAACTAACATGGTGATAATAAGTTAATGAAAGCTGAAACACTCAATATGTGTGAAAAAAGAGAATAAGGTGCAGGGCCCCTGGTTAGAGGGCATCACATGAGAGATCTAGCAAATTTGACTGGTAAGAAGTGGTCAAAGAAATAAGAGGAAAACCAAAAGGAAATAGTCTCATGGAAATCTGGAGAACAGTATGCAGGAGGAGAGAGTAGTCAACAGTCAGATGGAGCATCAAGATGTAGGTTGAGATATGAATCAATACTTTCATAGTTGGTAACCAAGACTAACTTGGTAGCCTTGAATAAGCAATTTTATTTGGGTGATATGGTGTGAAGTCATATTGAGAAGTTGAGTTTTATTAGGGTTGAGAAGTTAGAGGTTAGGAAATATGGGCAATTATAGAAAAAATTTCAAATAGTTTTCATAAGAAATATGAAATATAGTGTGATAGCTTGATGAGATGGTAAGGTGTAATAAAGATCTTTTCTTAAAGATTGTGAATATATAAGAATGTTTATAGATAGCAAGGAAAGAACCAGAAAATAGGAAAAAAAAGATTGAAGATTTCAGAGAGTGGAAGATGGAAGTGGCAGTCTGTTACAGAAAGCAGGAGGGAATTGGATCAAGGAAAAAGTCAGTCTTAGTCTTCGTGGGGAAAAAAATACCTCATTATCAGAACTTGAAGGGAGAAAGAATTGGAAAGAAATTTCAAGGTGTTTTGTGATAAAGAGAAGAGGAGAGAGTGGAATTCAGGTTGTCTGAAGGGGTGTGAAATGGTTGGGAGGTTCAACAGAGAAGAAAAATTTTGAAGCAACAAAACCTACAAGAAACGGATGTAACAAGAAACCAGATCTTCTTAACTCCTAGCCTGAATTCAATTTCTACCAAAGCCAAGATGTGTCTTGGGATGTAGGTATATACCATACACACACACACACACACACACACACACACACACACATACACACACACACACACATATATATACATATACACACATATACATATATATACGTGTACATATAATCTGTATATGCATGTATGTATATAAACAGGCATATTTATATATGTATATGTATGTACATGTATATGTGTGTGTATATATGTATTATTATTTTACACACATACATGCATACATACATATGTACATACACTTATTACCAGGTAAATGTATACATGATAAATGGAGGAGAAGACTATCAAATAAGGGTATGCCATTGCAGATGGCAAATGAGCTAAACTTTGAAGATAGATCCTAAGAAAGGAGGAGCACTGGTTCTGTGCAAAGGCACAGAAGTAGGAGATGGAGGTATAACTAGTTTGTTTGCGTCTTGATTTGGCACTAATGCTTTCCTCACTAAGGTTATTTTAATTCATGCTGGGTTTTTAAATTTCTCTTCACCTCCTCCAAGGCCTGCTTCAGCCCCAGGTCCTACTCTTGACAATTTCACTGTTACCTTCTCCCACTTTCAAAACTACAAAGCCACAGAAAATTTCCATTGCTTCTGAAGCTTGTGTAGGAGAACAGTAAAACATACTTAGGCCAAGGAGAAACTAGTAACTGCCATTAAACCCATTTGTATAGCACTTTGGGACATGTGACGTACTTTCACATGCATTAAAATCTTATATGGTGCTCACAAACCCTGGGAAGGAAAAAAGGGTGCAGATCTTTGTGCTCATTTTACAAACAAAGAAGTTAAGGCTCAGAAATGTTAATTGGCTTCCTCCAGGCTAGACAACTAATAACTGCTATAGCCAATCTTCTAAATAGAAATCCATCCTTTCCATTCAGCAAACCAACAAAAAAAAAATGGTAGAGTATGGGAATATATGACACGTGGCCTTCCTCATTGTAAATCATGCCCCATTCTGGGTATCATAAATATTTGCCCAACTTTCTGACCCTCTGCTCCAATCTCTTATATCACAAATTACTTTTTGAGAGATACATTGCAAATACTGTTTTTCATCTACTCACGGGATTTTTTTCCCTTATGTGCAACAATTACAGTTATAAAATATTGATGCCATACTTCTAGGGGCAGACCCGCGGCACACAGCAGAATGTGAGAGAACACTGCATTACTACTTAAGGCAACTGTGCAAAACTGATGGAGCAAGATGCCATAATAGAAAATGCATTGCTGAGAAAGTCAAAATGAAATAGCTTGAAATATATCTCCTTGTACTAAATAATTTAGAAATGCAAAGAAGTCAGCTGGTTGAGGAGGGGCAGGGATAAGAATGTTGTAGAAAGTATACTTGCATCAAAATTTGAATACTTGGTTTTCTTAAGTCTTCTCAGTCATGTCCCATCTGGGTATTTCTTGGCAAAGTTACGGGAGTGGTTTGTCATTTCCTTCTCCAGCTCATTTTATAGATGAGGAAATAAGGAAAACAGGATTAAATGACTTACCAGTAAGTGTCTGCGACCAGATTTGAACTCAGGAAGATGAGTCTTCCTAACTTCTGTATCAGCATTCCATACACTACACCATGCTAGATGCCTTTAAAGTATTTTATTATTCAGTTGTGTCTAACCCTTTTTTTTAATTGCTTTTTGGTGAGGCAATTGGGGTTAAGTTACTTGCTCAGGGTCACACTTCTGGTAAGTATCAAGTGTTTGAGGTGGGATTTGAATTCAGATCCTCTTGACTCCAAGGCCAGAGGTCTATCCACTGCACCACCTAGCTTCTGCTGTCTGACTCTTCTTAACTCTGTGGATCATACTGTTTATGGGGGTTTCTTGGCAAACATTTGGGGGTGGCTTACCATTTCCTTCTCCAGTGGATTAAGGCAACAGAAGTTAAGTGACTTGTTCAGGTTTATACAGCTAGTAAATATTTGAGCCCAGATTTGAACTCAGTGTCCCTCTCATCTTGAGATCCCTTTATTTCCCCATATTTCCTTTGTTATTTCTATTTACTATTTCTTCCATTCTTTCTGGGATTTTTTAAAGTTGCCCCTAGCTTTCATTTCTCTACTTTAAAGACTACTTGAGTTTCTCATTCACTTTCCTGGATACAACAACAATAATCCCATGAATGACTTTATGATATATGTGGTCACAAAGCAGAACCTAAATAAAATGAATCAAAAATCCAATATCTACTCTGTACAAGCCACACTCCTTCTGGGGTGGCAGACCTCAAAATCCCATTTCTGTTTCATCTAGCAATTTCAAAGGGCACTCTAACTGCTTCTTTTCCTATGTCACTGTACTGTGTCCCAGATAGAGTCCTTGTCTGTAAATTCACAATGTAATTGTCCAATTTCAACATTGCCTGAAGTGACTGAGAAACTGTGCCCAATGATATTGATTTAAGATTCTGGCCTAAAAAATTCTGGTATTGCAACTTGGTCAACTCCAGAGCTTTACCCATTGGGTAAAGGGCCTCCATGGCAAAGTTCATAAGTATGTCCACATGGATTAAGTCATTTCTGGTTGCCACTCCATGAAAGAAATATAAGGTCTTGCTGAATATTTCATGAAACACATGCTGTAATACAGTAATGTGGAAAAGGAACTTTGTGGGAATTAGGGGAGAAGGGAAACAATTCCAGGTATAGAATTCAACCCACACACACAGTAGGTATTTAATAAGTGTTTGTTTAATGATTTTTGAAAATATGTAAAGTTTCTTCATTTTGGGGGAAAAGTGCTACATATAATGTTTAGAAAATGGCTGAATAATTTATATTATATTACCGTAACAGAATATTATTGTGCCATGAGAAATAACACATATGAAGAAAATGAAGACATGGAAAATATAACAGGGAGAGATACGCAGTGAAGGAAGATGAATTTAGAACACACTCTACCAATGTAAGTAATGATGATGATGATGATAGTGATTGTATCAAAAAGAGAAAGAAAAAATCAATCAGAAGATTATATATGTACATATAAATATATATTTGTGTGCATGTGTGTGATTATTTTGTTAGAATTAACATTTGCTTGACCATGTAAATAATTTAAACAATGGTATTAAATATGTCCATATTTGTTCAATTTTTTAAATTTTAATTTGTTTTTGTTTGAATGTACATGGTGTCCCAAAATTCTGAGTGCAGTTTTAAGATATTAAAATTTAAAAGCTTATTGTAAGCTATTAAGGTTTGAAATTGCACTGAGATTTTAAAGACTGTATTTTTTTGTGTTTACATGTTTGTTTATGATTCCTAAGACTCAGACTTAAATAGGAAAATACATATGTGATCTCACCCATTTGAGTTCAACCAACAGTATTGCTTGAAACCCTTTCATTCTTGCTACTCTTATTTGACACTTACCTATGAGGGATTCTATTCAGTGAGTTAGGGACTTCCTCATATCTTCTGTAATGACTCCTTTGGGGCTAACCCCTTTTTTTCCTGTGGGGTCTGTATTTGTTTAAAGGCTTAGGCATCCATATTCCTGAAATTAAAGCTCATGAATCCCCATGGATGGTCTTACTTTCAACAGTCAGTCGACACATTTAGCCAATTATAAAGGAATTTATTGAGATGACTTACTAAGAAGAGTAGCAACAAAAAATAAACTTAGGGGCTAGATGGCACAGTGGATAGACCACTGGCCCCGAAGTCAGGAGGACCTGAGTTCAAATCTTGCCTGAGAGCAAACACTAGACATTTACTAGCTGTGTGACCCTGTGCAAGTCACTTAACCCCAATTGCCTAAAAAAAATTGTTTAGGGGGGGCAGCTAGGTGGTGCAGTGGATAGAGCACTGGTCCTGAAGTCAGGAGCACCTGAGTTCAAATCTGACCTCAGACACATAACACTTACTAGCTGTGTGATCCTGGGAAAGTCACTTAACTCCAATTGCTTAAAAAACTAATAAATAAATAGATAAATAGATAAACAAATAAATGAATAAACAAACAGACCTAGGGCACACTATCATAATAATGCACTGCAAGTAGAAATACACACACAGGAGATGGCTGAGTGAAAGCAGTGACTTGCTTGAGCTCTCCTCCAAACCCCTCCAAATACTCATAAAAAATGGCTCTAAACAAATTCTGAAGCAGCAGAACCCACAAAAACAGAGTGAAACAAATTTCCAGCCCAAGACAACCTGGATGATTGATCAGAAAGGTGTATTGCGCTGGGCTGGGAGCACAGCGCAGCGTGGGCGCAGGCCGCAGCAAACCTGGAGCAGGCCTCAGAGGACTGAATCGCGGCAGCTGTGGAGGTTTCCAGACTCCTCAATCACCAATGCCAAAGACAACTTAGAAGGTCAGTGGGAAAAGTCTGTTTCTGTCGTGGTCAGAGAGGAAGGGGTCAGCTCCATTCCCCAAGAGCTGGCCCTGGGGGGGCAGCTGCTTCCCGAGCTTCCAGCCCACAGACTGAGGGGGAATCCAGTGGCTGATCAGAGAGGGATGCAGGGATCTCTTTGCCAGTGCTGAGGCAGGAATCTCTTGCTTTGCCCATGTGTGGATCTGGGTCACAGTTCTGGGGCGTGCTGGGTGAGGAGGAACGCTGGCTGGTGGAGCTTGTAGTGGCTGTGGAGAGGAACCCCTCCTCACAGTTACAGGACAGAAAGAAAGAATACTTGTGGTCACAGGCCAGGAAAGGAGTAAACACCTCCCCCTTATCATACCACCTTGGAAGAACTGAAAATTTATAGGTCCCTACAAGTATCTCTGAAAACAGCTACACAAACCCCTGAAGCTTGGGACAGTACACTCTCCACATTGGAAGCAGACTCTTACCTTAACAAAGAGTTTAAAACTCAAGTAATTGGCTGGGATCATGAGCAAGCAGCGCAAAAAGAGTCAGACTATATTATCTTACTTTGGTGAAAAAGAAGATCAAAATATACAACCAGAAGAAGACAACAAATCAAAGCTCCTACATCCAAAGCCTCCAAGAAAAATATGAATCAGTCCCAGGCCTTGGAAGAGCTCAAAAGGGATTTTGAGAAGCAAGTAAGGGAAGTAGAGGAAAAACTGGGAAGAGAAATGAGAGTGATGCAAGAAAATCATGAAAAACAAGTCAACAGCTTGCTAAAGGAGACCCAAAAAAATACTGAAGAAAATAACACCTTAAAAAAAGCCTAACCCAAATGGCAAAAGAGGTCCAAAAAGCCAATGAGGAGAAAAATGCCCTAAAAAGAAAAATTGGCCAAATGGAAAAGGAAGTCCAAAAGATTACTGAAGAAAATACTTCCTTAAAAATTAGAATAGAGCAATTGGAAGATAGTGACTTTATGAGAAATCAAGACACTGTAAAACAAATCCAAAAGAATGAAAAATTAGAAAACAATGTGAAATATCTCATTGGAAAAACAACTGACCTGGAAAATAGATCCAGGAGAGAGAATTTAAAAATTATTGGACTATCTGAAAGCCATGATCAAAAAAAGAGCCTAGACATCATCTTTCAAGAAATTATCAAGGAAAACTGCCCTGATATATTAGAACCAGAGGGCAAAATAGAAATTGAAAGAATCCACAGATCTCCTCCTGAAAGAGATCCCCAAAGGAAAACTCCTAGGAATATTGCCAAATTCCAGAGTTCCCAGGTCAAGGAGAAAATATTACAAGCTGCCAGAAGGAAACAATTCAAGTACTGTGGAAACACAATCAGGATAACACAAGATTTAGCAGCTTCTACATTAAAGGAAAATAATATATATATTCCGGAGGGCAAAGGAGATAGGATTACAACCAAGAATCACCTACCCAGCAAAACTGAGTATAATCCTTCAGGGGAAAAAATGGTCATTCAGTGAAATAGAGGACTTTCAAGCATTCCTGATGAAAAGACCAGAGCTAAACAGAAAATTTGACTTTCCAAGTGGAACATGAAGAGGTAAACAGGAAAGAGAAATCATAAGAGACTTATTAAGATTGAACTGTTTACATTCCTGCATGGAAAGATGATATTTATAACTCATGAGACTTTGTCAGTATTAGGGTAGTTGGGAAAAAAATTATATGTATGTATATAGATAGATAGATAGAGGGCACAGGGTGAGTTGAAGATTAAGGGGTCATATCTGGAGAATAAAATTAAGGGATGAGAGAGGATGATACTCGAGAAGAAAGGGAGAGGTAGAATGGGGTAAATTATCTCACAAAAAAAAAACAGAAAAGAAAAGTCTCTCACAGTGGAGGGGAAACAGGGGAAGGTGAGAGGGAATGAGGAATCTTATTCTCATAGGATTTGGCTTAAGGAGAGAATAACATACACATTCAATTGGGTATGGAAATCTGTCTTACCCTACAGGAAAATAGGGGAGAAGGGGACAAGAGAGCAGGGGGTGATAGAGAGGAGGGCAGATTGGGAAAGAGGGTAATCAGAAGCAAATACTTCTGAGGAGGGACAGGGTCAAAAGAAAGAATAGAATAAATGGGAGGGCAGGATAGGATTAAGGGAAATAGAGTTAGTTTTTCACAACATGTCTACTAAGGAAGTGTTTTGCATAACTGCACATGTACAACCTATACTGAGTTGCTTGCCTTTTCAATGAGGGTGGGTGGGGAGGGAGGAAGGGAGAAAATTTGGAACTCAAAGTTTTAAAAACATGTTTAAAAAAATGTTTTCACATGCAACTGGGAAATAAGAAATACAGGAAATGGGGTACAGAAGTCTATCCTGCTCTACAGGAAAATAGAAGGGGAAGGGAATAAGAGAAGGGAGGGGGAGAGATAGAAGAGAAGGCAGACCAGAGGAAGGGGTATTCAGAATGCATGCCATTTTGGGGTGGGGGGAGGGGTGAGAAATTTGGAACTCAAAAACTTGTGGAAGTGAATATTGAAAACTAAAAATAAATAAATTTGTATTAAAATAAATAAATAAATAGAAAAGACAAAGTATCCAATAAAAAAAAATACACACACACATAGTATATACTATTAGAGAGGAAGACTTATAGGAAATACACGCAATGAGAGCAATTCGCACTTATATTGTCAGTGGACTCTTCTCTCCTTGTTCTATTCCTTTCTGAATTTAGCATTTCTATGGATGAGTGGGGCCAGTTGAAGTCCTTGGACTTGCTCCTTACTGGACTCATATCTTTATTTTTGGTCTGTTTGGCCACAGGCCAAAATTGGCCTCAGTTGGCATTCTGGTATAAGATACTGTTAAAGGATCAGAGCTCACGACCTAGGACAAGTTGTACTCTCAGCTCTGGAGTCTGCCATCTTGTGAGCAGGATCCCAGGAGTCCAACTCTTAACTCTTTTACAAATTCATTCAACTTGACTGCAGTTTGACTCGGATATTTGATGATGCATGTGAATGACAGCATGTCAACAGCAAGCAGGAGCAGGGAGACAAATTTCTTCCTATCCCTTTATGCATTGCAATATAAGCACAAGGGAAGATATAAAGAATAAACTCAGAAGTTATATTCTTACTCCATTGCTGTAAGTTATTATTCAGTCTTACAATATTCTGAAGAGTTTCTAAAGTATTTTAAATGCAAATTGACAAAAAAAATTGAAAAAGACACATGCTTTCAGGGTGTAAATGGGCCAATCAAAGTTTAAAGGGAGTGCAAACATATCATTGTCACTGTTACTTGCCCTGTAATTTCATCTCCAACTGGGGTGGGAGTAGAAAATCAATTAATTAGAATCTGGCCTCTCTATATTTCTAAGATTTAAACTTTCAATGAGAAACTTTGGAATAAGTGATTTTTAACATAATAGAAAATGACTCATAAAAGGTTCATGTCACTGACCACACAGTAGAGATTGCTAAATATATTCCATTGATAAGAACAGAAGTTGACAAAATGCACATCCCTAAGCTTGAAGGCACAAATTGTGAGTTAAAGCCCAGATATAAAATGCACAATCTATGTGACATAAGTTTCTGAGTCTTGGCTCCTGACAAGGTGACCTCTGAAAAATCAGGAAGAAGAATCATGGTAAGTACCTGTGAGCAGATACAGTATTCAAGTGTCATAGTGAAATCTTTCCATCTGAGTGACCTGAACTTTTACTCTTCCATATTTTTTTCTGGCTTCTTTGATCATATTTGGTTTTAGTTATTCCTCTCTTCCTGACTCCATTTCTCCCTTTCTACCAATACATAGTATTACATTTTTTCACTTCTGCTTTTCATTTCCATCTCTAACTTTTGATTTTGATTATGATGGTTTTCTGTTTCACTACTTACATTTCATTTCTTCTCCCATTTCTGATGTCTGGTTCCCTGCTTTCTACCTCTAACTACCTCCAAAACCATAATAAATAACTTTTTATGTTTTCCTCATTAACCATGAACCTATCATGATTTCCTTTAACTAGGCTATAGCCGTTAATCATTAATTTTTCACTACATAAAGGTGAACAGCCTTGCATACTCATAACTCTCTATTAAAATATATTATAATGTGTACACATACGCAACACATATAATATACATACCCAAATTAGTACCCATATATGTTCATATTTGTATTCATGTACACATGCATATATGAAAGTGATTGCATGCATATGACATGCAGGTCTAAGTATTTCTATCACATATTTATCATCAGACACATATATACATACATTAACCTGTATATGATTTCATTATTATAGGGATTTCAAGACAAGGAAATTAGGTCTACAAAGGCAGTTAAGTATCTGGTTTAGAAGTTATAGTCTTACAGAGTAATCTAGGGACACTTAGAGGCTATCCTACTTCCCCAGGATCACACAGAAAATACATATTGAAGATGGGACTAGAAACCTGGTCATCCAGACTTCAAGGTTGACCAGTAACTGGATATGTGTTTATGTGTCTGTGTGTGATAAGTATATTTATATTCATTCCATTGATTATATATATGCTATCTCTCAAACTATCTCCTCTCTAACTTATAGTCTGAAAGTGCTGCCTATGGTTACTAAGTGGTTATGTGACTTTTATGGTCATATAGCAAAGCTATAATAATAATAATAATAATAATAAGTATTATTATTATTATTATCATTATTATTATTATTATTATTATTATTAAAGGAGGAACATTACAAAGGGAGTGACATTGTAGAAGAAAGAGAAAAGGAGAAAGAAGAAAAAGAAAAAGAGTGGAGAAATTAATATAAAGTTAGTACAGATTACTTTCTTCTGGGTAAGCAGCAGAGACTTCATGGAAGTGGTGGCATTTGAGCTGAACTGAAATGAAATTGAATGTGAATTGAAATATGAATAAGATAATGATAGACAAAGCCTGGAACAAGGGTATTCCAGTCACAAAGAACAGTGTTAGAAAGTCACAGAGGTGAGTAAGGGTATGGCGTATTCAAGCAATAGTGAAAAGTCCAACGTGCCGGAGGATGATAGAAAATAACTTAAGAAATAGATTGAGACCAGATCACCCAACGTGTTAAATACCAGGATAGGTACTTTGCACTTTATGTTACAGGAAACTGGGATTCATTAAAGTTTATTTTGTTTTTATAAAGGAAATTACAAGTATTGTAAGTATCCTTTTTTCCTTTCTACCAACCCCACCCAATACCAATGACAGTATTGTACTAATACCTTCTCACGATCCAGAGACAAATAAAACAAAGAGGGAGTAGGAGAAAGCATGCTTATCAATATAATCAGTCAGTAATTTAATGCTGCATTGGGCAGATTAAAGGAAAACTAATGATTTTATTTAAGTGAAAATGAATCTTTCTAAATAAACAAACATCAAAACAGTAAAGCTTTCCCAAAAAGTCATTCAGAGACAACACACACACAGATAGACCCTTTCTAGCAGAACTCCAGAATTTCTCATGAAAGTTATTTTGGCTTGCAGTATGTCCTGAGTATTTACCACCATTTATAGTTTAAAAGAAAAAAATATTTCATAATAATGCTAAATTTAGATATCAGAATGAACAAAAAAAAAAAAAGAAGAAAAGAAAAAAGAACCAGGCTAAAGGCCCAAAGCTGATTTTAGGTAAATAAGCAAAGAGCTTTTAAGATATTCCTATTTTGGTTAGCTATTATAGCAATATGCTGTCTTTAATGTAAGTGATTTGGAATTATAGTATTTCATGATTCTTGATTTAAATTAATTAAGTATATATTGACTACTAAAAATACCAAATATAAAAGACTTGGCTCCAGCTATCTGCATTATAAATAAATGAATTGGATGATAAAGTTACAAAATGTTTTAAAACAACATCTAATTCTCTGTGTTTGTAGTTCACAAATCTAACTAAAAACTTTTAGCTCTGTTAGGGTAGAGGTATTGGTTTGAAATAAATCAACTCCCTTATTATTACATTCATCATTGCTATGATTTCCCAGACCAAAATATGTCTGTGACAATCATTCCCCTATGTCTTGGCTCCCATTACTAGACTATAAACTGCTTGAAACCAGGGACTAACTTGATTTTTATATTACTCTGTACAGCGCTTAGTACATAGTACTAAACTCAGCATAGTACCCACTTTTTTTTTACTCCTATTAATTCATTCATTTCCTATGTTAACCCAACTATTGTATATGTGACAAAAGCAGGACTCAAATTCACGTCTTCCTGACTATAAAGCTGACCCTTTATCCACCAAGACACACTGCTGCAGATCCTCCCCTCCTCCTTTGTTGTTGTTGTTGTTGTCATGGTAGTCCCTTATCTCAATTTAAATACAATAAGAAAAGGATGTATACTCTTAAATTCCTTTGGGCATCTCTAGTGATTAGCACAGAGTAAGAACTTAATAAGAGCTTATTGACTGATTGATCAATTGGTGACAAAGGTCTAAAGTTGAAGTGGTAAGCAAAAACAATAAAAATGATTTTTTTAATAAAGTGCATTTATTGAAGCAATGCACTATCTTCTCCCTTATTATGTTTTTTCTTGTCGATGCTACCAGCCCAGTTCCTCAGGCTCAAAACCACAAGGATTACCTTCAATTCTTTCCTCTCCCTCTGCTTCCACATCCAATTACTTAAAATCCTATGGATTCTACTTACAATTTCTGTCACATTTGATACCCCTTGCCATTCCTACTTAACCCCTCTAGTTCAGCCTAGTATGAATACTTGTTTAGCCTATTTTCAGTAACTTCCCTTTTGCCTATCTACATACCCCTCTCCACTATATCTTATACTCATACGTGAGCTCAATCTTTTGAAAATCCAGCCATTCCTGGATAAAACATTTTCAGTAGTTCCCCTTTGCTTATGCAGTGACCTTTTACCCTGTCATTCAAAATCTTCTGAAAATTTGATGTCCATTTATCTTTCTAGTTTTGTTTCATTCCATTGCCCCTTTTATATCCTAGAATTCAACCGCACAATGGGGATTTTACATCACTTATACAATCTACTCCCTAGGCCTTGTGTCTTGATTTATGACATTCCCTATAGCAGGAAAGCCTTACTCCTTCTATCTCTTGTTATTATTCAGTCATTCAGTAGTGTCTGACTCTTTCTGACTCTGTGGACCATACCTTCCATGAGGTTTTCTTGGTGAAGCTGATGGGGCAGGGCCCAAGACAAGATTTTTGCCTTTGACCCAAAGGGAATCTGGCTCCCACTCGTCTACAGACCCCAGCTCTTATCTCCCCTTGAAAGCCCTAGCTTACCTTTAGATCTTACCCAGAAAACCCTTAAACCTTCAAATTTCCTAATCAACTCCCCTCATCTCCCTTTGAAAGCCTTAGCCTTACCTTTTAATCTTATTCAGATCTGGCTCCCTTTTGTCTATAGGCCCCAGAAAGGCCTTCCTTTATCTGCTTTTGAAAATCCTATCCCAACCTTGATTTTGTGCAGATGCCTTTCAAGCTTCTGCCTTCCTGTTCCCTCCATTAGCTATTCCCATTGTCTATTCAATCTCTCAGACCTCCCCAATTAGAATTGTTACCTAGACCCTTTTCCCAACCCCCTTCTCTGGCCACCCAAAGCTACTTTAGTATTTAAGATCCACCTTGGCCCTCATTCAGATGCTGAGCATCTCAGGCCCACAAGGCTGAAAACCTCTCATGCCGGTGCTTGTCTTTACAGGCCTCACGGGCTGAGAATCTCTCATGCCCCAAAGGCTGAGCCTTTCTCATGCCCTCCTGTCCTTACAGGTGTCACCTGGCCTCTGTGATTTCTCACTAATAAACTTTTCCTCTGGCTGAAGAAGATTTGAGTTGAATTCATTCAGCAGGGCCTGGTACCACAATCTTGGGGTCCCAGCACCCCAAAAGTCCTAGACCTCTTCAAAGCCACTGGAGTAGTTTTCTGTTTCTTTCTCTAGTGGGTTAAGGCAAGAGGAGGTTAAGTGACTTACCCAGGGCCATGCAGATAGTAGGAGTCTGAGGCCAGATTTGAACTCAGGTTTTCCTGACTCCAAGCCCAGTGCTCCTTCCACTGAACAACCTAGCTGCCTTGTACTGCCACCTCTGTTTATTGAAATATTATTTTTTCTCCAAGAGTCATCTTAAATGTTACCTCATTCATCAAGCCTTCCCTGACTCACCAATAAGAAATACTACATCCTTCCTGTAATATATTATATTAGCTGGTTCATATCTTATGAATTCATCATAACTACATGGGAGGTAGTCTGACACAGAGAAATGATGGTAGGTTTGGATTCAGAAGACTTCAGTTTGAGAGAGCATTTTGGGAAGGCAGAAGAAATAGCCAGAGGATCAAGGAGAAAAAGAAGACACACCTAAGAAATGTCAACAAAACCAAGGAGCATAGAGAGACTGAAAGTTTATGTGACACAGCTACTAAGTGTCACAGGAAGGATTTGAACTCAGGTCTTCCTAAATCTGTTTTAAGCATGGCATCATAAAGCAGTCACTTTCTTTCAATCATGGCTCCATAACAACATCCCACTGGATTGGTTGTTTTTGCTTGTTTGCTTGCTTGCTTGTTTGTTTTCTAGAATGTTGGACAGCAGGCCCAGAATCCCTTACAAGGTATACAATCAAAGTGCTTCATGCTTAGCAAGACCCCCTGTAGTTTATACTCCATTGGTACAGCCTACAGAGAGACCAAGATCATCTCCACTCTATGATGGAGCATTAGTGAGAGTTAGGGAGCTTGGGATTTAATGGAGAAAACATTCTTATCTTTATAAAAATGTCTTATTTCATTAGTATGAATTTGGTAGCTGTCATATTTGCTGCTTTCCAGTTCATTACATTCAATCTTGAGGCAAGACTCACATTCTGTATGTAATACTATTTTTTGAATTTGAGTTAGATAAAGTGTTTATTAAAGCAAAGGGTGCTAAACAATTAAGAAGACTTTGATATCTCTTTAAAATATTGATCCTGAGTTTCAATGTTTAGACTCCACGATTCTCCCTTTGGACATAAACTACTGCTCCCCACCTTTCCATTTGCAATATGCTTCTGGAATCTACATACATCTATATTTAAAGAACAGATAGACTGATAATGAAGTTAGGATTTAAAGTGCTTTCAGGAAAGAGCTGTTCCCAATGAAAGTTCTGTTAGCAGTCAATACATTTATAAATGTTACAGTGTAATTTTTCTTTTCTCTAACTATGCTTTCTTTCACCAGAGTCATCTGCTCATTGCTTTGACCATAACTTCTATTTGGATGGTTCAAAACTCTTTGTCTCCAGCTCTAGTATGTGTGCTCAACTTCTGTATATATAAAATGACCTATAGGCAATCATAACATGAACCTCCCACTGTCACCCTGATTTAATACGATTAATTTTATCTCCATGCTAGCTCTATTTTCCTACTGCACAATTTTTGTTAACAGTATCATTGTTGTTCCAGGCTTCATGTATAGAATCTTTGGTTCCATCTTTGAGTCCTCTTACTAGACAAATGTAACAGGGTTTGGGGAGAAATCTCAATTACTTATCACACTTCTAATTTGTTTTTCAACCTGGATTTTTATTTATCTTAATGTTATCATATTCATCCTCATCCTTCTGTTTCCTACAACAATCCAGGGATATTTTGATAATCTTTTTCATTGATTACTAAGTAGGAACATCTTTCTCATTAATCACTGAGGCTAAGGGCCTATACTTTAGTTTATTACTATTTTATAAACTGGAGAAGTCTTTCCCTTATAAGCAGTTCAAATTTATTTCTATATAAAAACTCATAATCCTCTAGAAAATCACAACAAAATTATTGGCTATATAATTATTAAAATGTTACAAATAATTAGACAAAGACAAATAATCATTTATAGCATCTTAAATATGTTAAAGGGTAAAAATCAGTAAAACCTGCATCTATCTCTATGATTATGAATGACTTCCCATAGTTTTTGAAACAAATACACCTCTATGAGTTCATTCAGGATGATTAAAGTCTCCACTCAAAAATTCTCAGGTGTGTATATGGGGAGGGAATTTGGAGCCAAGTTGAAAAAGAAAAGCCAAGAAGTAGCCTGAGCCCTCCCCAATTTCCCTTGGAAACATTACATCAAGCCTATAAATGAATTCTGGAGTGACAGAGTTCACAAAAAGGCAGAATGAAGCAATTTTTCAGCTTCAGATGACTTAGAAGGATTTCAGGTAAGGTCTATCTCATTTGGGTGAAAGAGGTGCACAGCCTATCACAGACTTGTCTGAGCAAGTCAGCGAGAAGCTCATAGCCACAGCATAGCTCAGCAACCGAGACCCCTCAGTCCTAGCTCAACAGGTTAATGGCAAAGCAGACAAGCTGTGAGGCCTCTAGCTCCAAAACCTCTGGCACAACAGGTACAACTAGGACAGCCTACCCTAGCACAGTGGGCAAACCACCAGCAGCTGAGGCCCCACCACAGAAAGACAGCTTGTAGCATCCATCACAAGAATCTTAGGATAGTTCCCCCTGTGCCTCAGGAGCAAAGCTCAACTTTAAAAGTCACTAAATAGGATAAAAATGGGCAAAAAAAAATGCAGAAAAGAGATCTGACTATAGAAAGTTAATTTGGCAATAGGGAAGATTAAAACACAAACTCAGAAGAGGACAAAAACATCAAAATGTCTACCTACAAATCCTCATAGGGGAATATGAATTGGTCTTGAGCTCAAAAAAGATTTTAAAAATCAAATAAGAGAGGTAGATGAAAAATTTGGAAAAGAAATTTGAGTTGGAGATTTCTGGGAGCCAAGATGGTGGAGTAAGCAGTAAGTCATTCTCACCCTCCCTTATTGACCTTGAAAAACCTAGAAAGTACTTCCCCAGGAAAAATCCTGGGGCACTGGATCCAGCAGAAACACAGGGTGCAGAAGTCTTTTAGCTTGCGAGGCTGGAGGCATTAATGGGAAAGGTTACTCTTGCTGTGGCTGAAGGGGACCATACCAGGATGTGTGGCATCCCAAGGAGCCAGTGGCAAGTGTCACCTTCGCAAACCACTGGGAGATCTTGAGCCCCAGGGTGGTAGAACAGGCAACTGGCAACACCAGGACCCCTGTGAACTTTGACACAGCCAGTGGAACCAGCAGACACCAGCATGGAGAACCATCACA
Organism: Phascolarctos cinereus; assembly: GCF_003287225.1. Lineage (NCBI taxonomy): Eukaryota > Metazoa > Chordata > Mammalia > Diprotodontia > Phascolarctidae > Phascolarctos > Phascolarctos cinereus. The sequence continues at coordinate 178,775,202 of NW_027555625.1, forward strand.
TGCATCCATGGATAGGAGTCTACTAGGAGCTGAACATACCTGTGAACTAGCACAGTCCCAGATGTGGAGATTTCCAGCAGCCAGACCATCCCCATCTTACCCCTGTACCCCATGAGCTTCAGTGTAACCCCAGGGAAACACAGAAAAGCCACACCTGGCCTTGGCACATAACAACCACAACCACCTCCATCTCAGCACTAGGTAATCTATCAGAACCCTGCAGCCTCTAGCTGCCAGCACCTGAGGCCCCAAAACTCAAAGCTGGTAAGCAGGCCCCTTGCCACCAGCACAAAAAGCATGTGAACAGTGCTCCTTTTGTCTCAGAAGCAGAGATCAACTTTAAAAGTGAGGAAAAAGGCAAACACCATGAACAAAAAACAACAAAGAAAAACAATTACCATAGAGAAATATCATGGTGATAGGGAAGATCAAAACAGGAATTCAGGAGAGGACATTGCTGATATACCCCACATCAAAAACTCAAAAAGGAATATGAACTGGTCTCAAGCCCAAAAACTATCTTGGAAGGGCTAAAGAAGGATTTTAAATTAAATAAGAGAGGTAGAATTTAAAAAATGAGCAATTCCTTTAAAAATACAATTGAAAAAAATGAAAAAAAGTACACTGAATAAAACAAATCCTTAAAAAGTAGAATTAGCCAAATGGAAAAGGAGGTATAAAAGCTAATTGAAGAAAATACTTCCTTAAAAATTAGAATTGGGCAAGAGGAAAATAATGACTCTATGAGAAATTAAAAATCAGTCAAGCAAAATCAAAAAGAATGAAAAAAAAAAAGAAAATGTAAATTACCTCATTGGAAAAACAACTGACCTGAAAAATAGATCCAGGAAAGATGATTTAAGAATTGGTCTACCTGAAAGCCATGATGAAAAAAAAAATGCCTAGATAGCATCTTTCAAGAAATCATCAAGGAAAACTACCCTGAGGTCCTAGAACCAAAGGGTAAAATGGTCATTGAAAGAATCTACTGATCACCTCCTGAAGAGATCTCAAATTGAAAATGCCAAAGAATAGTGTAGCCAAATTCCAAAATTATCTGGTCAAGGAGAAAATATTGCAAGCAGTCAGAAAGAAACAAATATCTTGGAACCATTCTCAGGATTATGCAGTACCTTGCAGGTTCTACGTTTAAAGAACAGAGGGCTTGGAATATTATATTCTCTAAGGCAAAGGAGCTTGGATTACCACCAAGCATCAACTACCAAGCAAAACTGAGCATAATCTTTCAGGGGAGGAGGTGGGCATTCAATGAAATAGGGGATTTCCAGGCCTTCCTGATGGAAATACCAGATCTCAATGTAAAATTTTATCTTCAAATACAAGACTCAAGAGAGTCATTAAAAGGTAAACAGGAAAGGAAAAAAAAAATTAAGCATGTTATTCACTAAGGGCAAACTCATTACATTCCTACATGGGAAGTTGATACTTGTGACTCTTGAGGAGTGTATCTTTATTATGACATTTAGAAGGGAAATACATAGATAGAAGGTGTAGGTATAAGTTGACTTTGATATGGTGATAAAAAACATAATTAAGTGATGAAAAGGTATTATAATGGGAGAAGAGGAAAAAAAGAGGCAGAAAAAAGGGGTAAATCACTTCACTTGAAGAGACACAAAGAAATATTATATAAAGAAGGGAGAGAGGTGAGAATTGTTGGAACCTTACTCATCAGATTTGGCTCAAGGATGCAATAACATATGCAATTAGGTATAGAAATCTAACTTGCTCTATAGGAAGTGGGATGAGAAAGGGGAAAGAAAAGGGAAGTGGATGATAGAAAGGAGGGCGGATTGAGGGAAGTGGTGGTCAAAATCAAAATTCTAGTGAGGAGGGAAGGGAGAAAGGAGAAAGAAATGCAAAAACAGGGGAGGAAGAATAGGATGGAGAGAAAGACATAGATAGTGATCATAACTATGAATGTGAATGGGATGAACTCTCTCATAAAATGGAAATGGATAACAGAATGGATTAAAAATCATAAACCTACAATATGTCATTTACAAGAAACACATTTGAAACAGAGTAAAGGCAAAATTCTAGAATAGAATAAATTATCCTTCAGTAAGGGAAAAAAAAAAAGCAAGGGTAGCAATCCTGATCTCAGAAAAAAGAAAAGCAAAAATAGTTCTAATAAAAAGATAAGAAAGGAGCCTATATCCTTCTTAAAGGCACCATAGAGAATGCAGTTATATCATTACTAAACATATATGAACCAAGTGGTATAGCATCCAAATTGTTAAGCAAAAGTTAAGGCAGTTATTAGAAGAAACAGACAACAAAATGACAATAGTGGGGCACCTCCCCCCCCCACTCTGAACTAGATAAATCTAACCACAAAATAAATAAGAAAGAAGTTAAGGAGATTAATAGAATTTTGGAAAATTTAGATATGATAGACCTCTGGAGAAAACTGAAAAGGGATAGAAAGGAATATGCCTTTTTCTGAGTGGTACATCAAACTTACACAAAAATTGAGCAGGTACTGTGACATAAAAACCTTAAAATCCAAGGCAGAAAGGCAGAAATATTAAATTTTTCCTTTTCAGATCATGAAATTATATGTAATAAAGGGCCCTGGAAAAATAGACTAAAACTAATTGGAAACTGAATAATCTTATCCTAAAGAATGAGTGAGTCAAAGAACAAATCATAGAAGCAAAGACCTCAACCAAGAGAATGACACTGATGAGACAACATACCAATATATATGGGATACAGCAAAAGCAGTTCTTAAGGGAAGTTTTATAGCTCTCAAGGCTTACATGAATAAAGCAGAGAAAGAGCAGATTAATGAATTGGGCATTCAACTAAAAAAGGTTGAAAAAGAAGAAGTTAAAAGACCTCAATAAAATACCAAATTAGAAATACTATAAACCAAATGTGAGATTAATAAAATTGAAATTAAGAAAACTATTGAACTAATAAATAAAACTAAGAGCTGGATTTATGAAAAAAAGCAATACAACAGATAAACTTTTGGTTAATTTGATTTAAAAAAAAGAAAGAAGAGAATCAAATTACTGGTATCAAAACTGAAAAGGGTGAATTCACCACCAATGAAGAGCAAATTAAAACAATATTGAGAAGCTATTCTGCCCAACTATATTTCAATAAATTTGATGATCCTTGTGAAATACATGATTACTTACAAAAATATAAATTCCCTAGATTAACACAAGAGGAAATAAACAACCCCAATTAAGCAAAAATAAATTCAAGAAGTCATCAATGGACTCCTGAGGAAAAAATCTCCAGGGCCAGATGGATTTGTAAGTGAATTATATGACACATTTAAAGAACAATTAATTCCAATACTACATAGATTATTTGGGAAAATAGGTAAAGAAGGAGTCTTCCCAAATTCTTTTTTATTGTACAAATATGGTGATGATAACAAAACGAAGAAGAGCCAAAACAAAGAAAGAAAATTATAGCCAATTTCCCTAATGAATATGGATGCAAAATATTTAAATATATTAGCAAAAAGATTACAGCAACTTATCTGGAGAATAATACACTGTGAACAGGTAGGATTTATACCAGAAATGCAGTTGTGTCTCAATACTAGAAAAAATATCATCATAATTGAGCATATCAACAACAAAAATAACAGAAGCCAACAATTATCTCCATAGATGCAGAAAAAGCTTTAGACAAAATACAATACTTATTCCTATTAAGAATACTAGAGAGCAGGAGTTCCGCTTCTGGGAGCCAAGATGGTGGAGTGAAAAAGTAGTGGCTCTCACTCTCCCCTATCAACCTCTGAAAACCAGAAAATATCAGCCCAGACAAAAAAAAAAAACCTGGAACACCTGAACTAGAAGAAAGACAAAGCAGCAGGCAGTGCAGCCCAGCAACAGGTCTCCCAGCTGCCTCAGCAAAAACAAGGAGCCCCAGTGGGATAAAACTGCCCTCAGCATTCATCTGAAAGGAGGTGAAGAAAACAACCTAAAGGCCCTAAAGCCCCGCTTGCTGATTCCAACCCAACACGGTGAGCTGTAGGAGCCCTGAAGCCTCCAATTGTGAGAGAAATCCTGAAGCCAGGTGGTTAGAGCAGGCAAACACCAACACCTGGACCTCTGAGTGCCTCAGTGAGGGGGGGGAACCAGTGGAAACCAGCTCAGAAAAACCACCAGAGCCTCGGCACTCCACAAAGGAATCTCCAGTGCATTAGCAGAAAACGAGAGACAACACTGCAGGGGGCCCCAGGCAGATAAACATCCTGCAGCAGCCATCTAAAAGGAGAGAAGAAAGCTAAAGAAAGGAAAAAGCAGGCAACTAGAATTGCCTGAAAGTTCCAGCCTTGCTGATTCCAGCCCAACACAAGGTAAGCTGCCAGAAACCTACAGCCTCCAATTCCCAGCATAAGAGGCCCCAGAACCAAAGCCAGTGACCAAGACCTAGGCTCCCAACACAAGAAGCTTGGGTCAGTACCCTCTGTTCCCCAGCAGGAGAGCTCAATCTCTTTAAAGGCCAGGAATAAAGAAAACACCATGAGTAAAAAGAAACGTACCATAGATTCATATTATGAGAAGAGTGAAGATCAAGACAGAAATTCTGAAGAGGACAACATTGTCAACAAACCCACATCTGCAACAACAAAAGGGAATATGAACTGGTCTGAAGCCCAAAAAGCCTTCTTAGAAGAGCTCAAGAAGGATTTTAATAGTCAAATGAGAGAGGTAAAGAGTCCTTCAAAAATACAATTGGCCATTGGAAAAAAAAATACACTGAAGAAAACAAGTCCCTAAAAAACACAATTGGCCAATTGAAGAAGGAAGGACAAAACTAACAGAAGAGTACTGAAGAAACAAGTCCCTAAAAAACACAATTGGCCAGTTGAAGAAGGAAGTACAAAAACTAACAAAGAAAACAATCTGTTAAAAACTAGAATTGGACAAATGGAAACTAATGTCTCTATGAGAGAGCAAGAATCAGTCAAACAGAAACAAAAAAATGAAAAAAATGATGAAAATGTAAAATACCTCATCAGTAAAACAACACCTGAAAATCATTGAAAACAATCAAAGAGAGACAATTTAAAAATTATTGGACTACCTGAAAATCATGATGAAAAAAAGAGCCTGGACAGTATCTTTCAGGAAATCATAAAGGAAAACTGTCCAGAAGTCCTGAAACCAGAAGGGAAAATAACCATAGAAAGAATCCACCGATCACCACCTGAAAGACAACCCAAGAATATAATAGCAAAATTCCAAAATTACCAGATGAAAGAGAAGGTGCTGCAAGCAGCCAGAAAGAAACAATTTAAATATCATGGAACCACAGTCAGGATTACACAGGACCTTGCAGCTTCTACATTAAAAGACCGCAGGGCATGGAACATGATATTCCTAAGGCAAAGGAGCTTGGAATGCAGCCAAGGATCAATTACCCAGCAAAAATGAGCATCATTTTTCAAGGGAGGAGGTAGATATTCAACAAAATAGGAGACTTCCAAACTTTCCTGATAAAAAGACCAGAGCTCAACAAAAAATTTGATCTTCAAGTACAGGACTCAAGAAGGACTTAAAAAGGTAAATGGGACAGAAGGATACAATATGTTGTTAATGGGGGGGGCTGTTTAAACCCCTACAAGGGAATATGAGACTTGCAACCCTTGAGAACTGTATTGTTATTACACCTTGTTAAAGGAGTATACATAAAGAGGGTGGATATTAGTTGACTTTGATGTAATGATAAAAAAAAATCTAATCAAGTGGGTTAAATGGATCCAAATAAGTGGATCAATCTGATCTTAGAAAATGTACTGAGAAAGGAGGAGGCAGACAAGGGTAAATTACATTACAGGAAAAGACACAAAATCCTATTACAGCAGAGGGAGAAGGGGGGGAGCATTGTTTGAACCTTACTCTCATCAGATTTGGCTCAAGAAGGGCATAATATAATCAGTTAGGTATAGAAATCTAACTTGCCCTATAGGCAGTAGGAGGGAAAAGGGGAAAGAAAAGGGGGGGGGAAGAAGGGAGGGAAGCAGCAGTAAGACTAAAGGGGAAGAAAAGGGAAAGGGATAATAAAAGGGAAGGGACTGAAGGAGGCGGTGGTCAAAAGCAAAACACTAGTGAAGGGGAGAAAGGAAAAAGGAGAAAGAAAAGCATAAATAGGGGGAAAAGGATGGAGAAAAAGACACAGATAGTAATCATAACTGTGAATGTGAATGGGATGAACTCTCCCATAAACAGAAATGGATTGCAGAATGGATTAAAAACCATAATCCTACAATATGTTGTTTACAGGAAACACATTTGAAAAAGAGTGACACATACAGGGTAAAGGTAAAAGGCTGGAGCAGAATATATTATGCGTCAGCTGAAGTAAAAAAAGCAGGGGTAGCAATCCTGATCTCAGACAAAGCAAAAGCAAAAATAGATCTAATCAAAAGAGATAAGGAAGGAAACTACATCCTGCTAAAAGGCACCATAGACAATGAAGTAATATCATTACTAAATATATATGCACCAAATGGTATAGCATCCAAATTCTTACAGGAGAAGTTCAGGGAGTTACAGGAAGAAATAGACAGCAAAACTATACTAGTGGGGGACCTGAACCTCCCTCCCTCTGCACTAGATAAGTCTAACCACAAAATAAACAAGAAAGAAGTTAAGGAGGTGAATAGAACATTAGAAAAGTTAGGTATGATAGACCTCTGGAGAAAACTGAATGGGGATAGAAAGGAATATACTTTTTTCTCAGCAGTACATGGCACATACACAAAAATTGACCATGTACTAGGGCATAAAAACCTCACAATCCAATGCAGAAAGGCAGAAATATTAAATGCATCCTTTTCAGATCATGATGCAATAAAAATTATATGTAATAAAGGGCCATGGAAAGATAGACTAAAAAATAATTGGAAACTAAATAATCTAATCCTAAAAAATGATTGGGTCAAACAACAAATCATAGAAACAATCAATAATTTCATTCAAGAGAATGACAATAATGAGACAACATACCAAAACCTATGGGATGCAGCGAAAGCAGTTCTTAGGGGAAGTTTTATATCTCTAAATGCTTACATAAATAAAATAGAAAAAGAGGAGATTAATGAATTGGGCATACAACTAAAAAAACTAGAAAAAGAACAAATTAAAAATCCTCAACTAAACAACAAATTAGAAATATTGAAAACCAAAGGAAAAATTAATAAAATTGAAATTAAGAAAACTATTGAACTAATAAATAAAACTAAGAGCTGGTTTTATGAAAAAACCAATAAAATAGATAAGCCTTTGGTTAATTTAATTAAAAAAAAGAAAGAAGAAAACCAAATTACTAGTATCAAGAATGAAAAGGGAAGCTACCACCAAGGAAGAGGAAATTAAAACAATAATTAGGAATTATTTTGCCCAACTATATGCCAACAAATTTGACAATCTTAGTGAAATGGATACATATTTACAAAAATATAAATTGCCCAGATTAACGAAGAGGAAGTAAAATACTTAAATAACCCCATCTCAGAAAAAGAAATTGAACAAGCCATTGATGAACTCCCTAGGAAAAAATCTCCAGGGCCAGATGGATTTACATGCGAATTCTATCAAACATTTAAAGAACAATTAATTCCAATACTATATAGACTATTTGGGAAAATAGGTGAAGAAGGAGTCTTACCAAATTCTTTTTATGATACAAATATGGTGTTGATACCTAAACCAGGAAGAGTCAAAATAGAGAAAGAAAATTATAGACCAATTTCTCTAATGAATATAGATGCAAAAATTTTAAACAAAATACTAGCAAGTAGATTGCAGCAACTTATCACAAGAATAATACACTATGACCAGGTAGGATTTATACCAGGAATGCAGGGTTGGTTCAATATTAGGAAAACTATCAGCATCATTGAGCATATCAACAACAAAACCAACAGAAACCACATGATCATCTCAATAGATGCAGAAAAAGCTTTTGATAAAATACAACACCCATTCCTATTAAAAACACTAGAAAGCATAGGTATAAATGGAGTCTTCCTTAAAATAATAAATAGCATTATCTAAAACCTTCAGCAAGCATTATATGTAATGGGGACAGGCTAGAAGCATTTCCAATAAGATCGGGGTGAAACAAGGATGTCCATTATCACCACTGTTATTCAATATTGTACTGGAAACCTTAGCTTTAGCAATAAGAGAAAAAAAGAAATTGAAGGCATTAGAATAGGCAAAGAAGAAACAAAGCTATCACTCTTTGCAGATGACATGATGATATACTTAGAGAATCCTAGAGAATCAAGTAAAAAACTACTTGAAATAATAAACAACTTTAGCAAAGTTGCAGGCTATAAAATAAACCCACATAAATCATCAGCATTTCTATATATTACCAACAAAGCCCAACAGCAAGAGATAGAAAGAGAAATCCCATTTAAACTTACTGTAGACATTATAAAATATTTAGGAGTCTACCCAGCAAAACCAGGAACTCTATGAACACAATTACAAAACACTTTTCACACAAATAAAATCAGATCTAAATAATTGGAAAAACATCAGTTGCTCATGGGTAGGCCGAGCTAATATAATAAAAATGACAATCCTACCTAAGCTAATTTACTTATTCAGTGCCATACCAATCAAACTACCAAAAATTATTTTATAGAGTTAGAAAAAATAATAACAAGATTCATTTGGAAAAACAAAAGGTCCAGAATATCAAAGGAACTAATGAAAAGAAATGCAGGGGAAGGTGGCCTAGCAATTCCAGATCTTAAATTGTATTATAAAGCAGCAATCATCAAAACTGCTTGGTACTGGCTAAGAAATAGGGAGGTGGATCAGTGGAATAGGTTAAATATGCAAGACACAGTAGTCAATGACTATAGTAATCTATTATTTGATAAACCCAAAGACCCCAGCTTCTGGGATAAGAACCCACTCTTTGAAAAAAACTGCTGGGAAAACTGGAAAAGAGTATGGCAGAAACTAGGCATAGACCCAAATCTCACACCATATACCAAAATAAAGTCAAAATGGGTTCAGGACTTAGATATAAAGGCTGATACCATAAGTAAACTGGGAGAACAAGGAATAGTTTACCTATCAGATCTATGGAGAACAGAAGAATTCATGACCAAACAGGAGATAGAGAACATTATGAAAAGCAAAATGGATAATTTTGATTACATTAAATTGAAAAGTTTTTGCACAAACAAAGCCAATGCAACTAAGATTAGAAGGAAGGTAGAAAATTGGGAAAGAATTTTTACAACCAGTCTCTCTGATAAAGGCCTCATTTCTAAAATATATAGAGAATTAAGACAAATTTATAAGAACACAAGCCATTCCCCAATTGATAAATGGTCAAAGGATATGAACAGACAGTTCTCAGATGAAGAAATTAAAGCCATCTATAGTCATATGAAAAAATGCTCTAAATTATTGATTAGAGAAATGCAAATCAAAACAACTCTGAGGTACCACATCACACCTATCAGATTGGCCAACATGACAAAACAGGAAAATGATAAATGTTGGAGAGATGTGGGAAAATTGGAACACTAATACATTCTTGGTGGAGTTGTGAAATGATCCAACCATTTTGGAGAACAATTTGGAACTATGCCCAAAGGGCTACAAAAATGTGCATACCCTTTGATCCAGCAATAGCACTTCTAGGGCTATATCCCAAAGAGATCAAACAAATGGGAAAAGGACCCACATGTACAAAAATATTCATAGCAGCTCTTTTTGTGGTGGCAAAGAATTGGAAATTGAGAGGATGCCCATCAATTGGGGAATGGCTGAGCAAGTTGTGGTATATGAATGTAATGGAATACTATTGTGCTATAAGAAATGATGAACAGTCTGACTTCAGAAAAACCTGGAAAGACTTATATGGTCTGATGCTGAGTGAGGTGAGCAGAACCAAGAGGACTTTGTACACAATAGCAGCCACATTATGCAATGACTAAGATTGTTAAACTGAACCTTTCTCAGCATTATGAGGATCTAAGACATTTCCAGAGGCCTCGGGATGGATAATGCTGTTCACATTCAAAGAAAGAACCATGCAAGTCAAATCGCTATCACTTATTTTTACCTTCTGTTGAGTTTTGTTTCCTCTTTCTGATGGTTCCTTGTATTGGTTTTAATGTTTACTTACAACTTCACTAATGTGAAAATATGTTTAATGGGTATGTAAATGTAAAGCCTACATCAGATTGTGAGCCATCTTGGAGAGGGTGGGGGGGAGGAAAAGGGAGGAAATTTTTTAACTGAAAAGCATATGGAAAAAATAAAAAAATTTAAATAAAAAATAAATTAAAAAAAAGAATACTAGAGAGCATAGGAATAAATGGAGTCTTCCTTAAAATTTTAAGTAGTACCTACCTACAACTGTCAGCAAGCGTTATATGTAATGGTGAGAAGCTAGACGCATTTCCAGTAAGGTCAGGGGTGAAATAAGGAGGCCTGTCATCACCACTCTTATTCAATATGGTACTAGAAACAACAGCTTTAGCAATAAAAGAAGAAAAAGAAATTGAAGGCATTAAGATGGGCAAAAAAAAAGAAAGCTATCACTCTTTGAATATGATATAATAAACATACTTAGAGAATCCCAGAGAATCAAATAAAAAAAAATCTACTTGAAATAATAAACAACTTTAGCAATAAAATAAACCCACATAAATCATCAGCATTTCTACATATTACTAACAAAGCCCAACGGCAAGAAATGGAAAGAGAATTTAAATTTACTGTAGACATTATAAAATCATTGAGACTGGACCTGCTAAAACAAACCCAGGAACTATATGAACACAACTACAAAACACTTCTCAGACAAATAAAGTCAGATATAAATAATTGAAAAAAAAACATCAGTTGCTTATGGATAGGCTGAGCTAATATAATAAAAATGACAATTCTACCTAAATTAATTTACTTATTCAGTACCATACCAAACTATCAAAAAATATTTATAGAGCTAGAAAAAATAATTACACAATTCATGTGGAAGAACAAAAGGTCCAGAATATCAAGGGAATTAATGGAAAAAAATGCAAGCGAAGGTGGCCTAGCCATACCAGATCTTAAATTGTATTATAAAGCAGCAGTCATCAAAACTTCTTGGTACTAGCTAAGAAATACAGTAGTGTATCAGGTTAGATACAAAAGACAGTAGTCAATGACTATAATACTCTGTTGTTCCATAAATCCAAAGACTCCAGGTTCTGGTATAAAATTTTACTATTTGACAAAAACTGCTGGTTAAACTAAAAGACAGTTTTGCAGAAACTAGTCATAGAGCAACATCTTACATCATGTACCAAAATAAAGTCAAAATGAGTCAAAATGAGTCCATGATTTAGATATAAAGACTGATACTATAAGCAAACTGTGTGAGCAAGGAATGATTTACCTGTCAGATTTATGGAATATTGAAGAATTTATGACCAAACAAGAGATAGAGAATATTATGAAATGCAAAATGGATAATTTTGATTACATTAAATTGAAAAGTTTTTTGCACAAATACAGCCAATACTACCAAAATTAGGAGGGAAGCAGAAAACTGGTATAGATTTTTTACAACTAGGGTCTCTGATAAAGGCCTCATTTCTCAAGCATATAGAGAATTGAATCAAATTTATAAGAATACAAGTTATTTTCCAATTGATCAATGGTCAAAGAATATGAATGGGCAATTTTCAGAGGAAGAAATTATACCTATCTACAGTCTTATAAAAAAATGCTCTAACTCACTATTGATTAGAGAAATACAAATCATAACAAGTCTGAGGCACTACATCACACCTATTAGGTTGGTTAACATGACAAAATAGAAAAATGATAAATGATGGAAAAGACGTGGGAAAATTGGAATACTAACCCATTGTTGTTGGAGTTGTGAACTGATCCAACTATTCTGAAAGCAATTTGGAACTGTCCCCAAGGGGCTATAAAAATGTCTATACCATTTTACCCACTAATTACATTTCTAGGTCTATATCACAAAGAGATCATAAAAATAGTAAAGGGATTCACATGTACAGAAATATTTATGGCAGCTCTTTTTGTGGTGGCAAAGAATTGGAAATTGAGGGCATGTCCATCAACTGGGAATGACTGAATAAGTTGTGGTATATGAATGTAATGGAATATTATTGTTCTATAAGAAATGCTGAGCTATGTGCTTCAGAAAAACCTGGAAGGACTTTTATGTACTTATGCTAAGCGAAATGAGCAAAACCAGGAGGAACATTTTACACAGTAACAGCCACATTGTGCGATGACCAACATTGACAAACTTAGTTCTTCTTAGCAATGCAAATATCTAAGAAAATTCCAAAAGACGTATGATGGAAAATGTTGTCCACATGCAGAAAAAGAAGTGAGTCTGAATGCAGATTGAAGCATATTATTCACTCTGTTTTTTTTTCTTATCGCTTTCTTGTGATTTCTCCCATTGGTTCTAATTATTTTTTACAATGTGACTAATGTGAAAATACATTTAATATCAATGTGTATGTGGAGCCTATATAAATTACATGCCATGTTGGAATAGGTGGAGGGAAGAGATGGGGAGAAAATTTGGAACTCAAAATCTTATGGAAGTGAATGTTGAAATCTAAAAATAAATAAATTTATAAAAAAAAAAGAAATGAGAGTTATACAAGTAAGAGTCAACAGCTTTGAATAGGAAGGACAAAAATTGCTGAAGAAAACATATATTTTTAATAATGGAGTTGGCCAAATGGGAAAAAAAAGCCATGGAAGGAAATAAACTCTTCCTTTATTTTTTTAAGGCTAGGCAATGGGGTTAAATGACTTGCCCAGGGTCATGCAGCTAGTAAGTGTTATGTGTCTTAGGTCAGATTTGAACACAGGTCCTCCTGAATCCAGGGCCAGCACTCTATCCACTGGCCACCTAGCTGCCCCAAAGCAAATGCTTAAAATACAGAATTGGCCAAATTGAAAAAAGACCTTTTGTACAAGAAAAAAAAAAGCTTTTGTGCAAAACTAACTGATGAAAATAATTCCTTAAAAACTGGAATTGAGCAAGTGGAAGCTAATGACTCTATGAGATATCAAGAATTAGTAAAAACAAAAGGCAAAGAATGGAAAAAATAGAAGAAAATGTAAAATACCTCATTGGAAAAACAGCTGAACTGGAGAAGAGATCCAGGAGAGATAATTTAAGAGTTACTGGGTTACCTGAAACCATGTTCAAAAAAAGAAACTAGACATGGTCTTTCAAGAAATTATCAAGGAGAATTGCCCTAATATCCTAGAACCAAAGGGTAAAATATTCATTGAAAGAATCCACCAATCACTTCCTGAAAAATGAGATGAAAATGAAAACTCCAAGGAATGTTTAGCCAAATTCCAGAACTATCAGGTCAAGGAGAAACTTCTCACCAGGTTGCCAGAAAGAAACAATTCAAATATCAGGAACCCACTGTCAGGATTACACAGGACTTAGCAGCTTCTAAATTAAATGACCAGAGGGCTCACAATATGATATTCTGGAAGGCAAGGGAGCTGGGATTATGACCAATTAACAACTATCCAGAATAATTTAGCATAATCTTTCAGGGAAAAAATGGACACTCAATGAAATAGGAGACTTTCATACTGAACAGAGCTGAAAAGAAAATTTGATCTTCAAATACAAGGTTCAAGAGAAGCATAACAAGGTACACAGGAAAGAAAAAAAATGTTATTCAATAAAGTAAAACTGTTTACACTACTGAATGGGAAGATGATACTTGTAGCTATTGAGAACTGTATCTTTATTAGGCAGTTAGAAGGAATATACATAGATAGAGGATGTAGGTATAAGTTGACTTATATGAGATGATACCAAAAAAAAAAAATTAAGGGTGAAGGAAAGGATTGTACTGGGAGAAGAGGAAAGAGAGAGACAGCATGGGATAAATTTCATCACATAAAGAGGCACAAAAGATTTATTACAATAGAAGTAAAGACGGAAGATGGTGAGAATTGTTGAGTCTTACTCTCACTGGATTTTACTCCTAGATAGAATAACATACACACTCAGTTGTTTACAGAAATGTATCTTGTCCTATAGGAAAGCAGGAAGAGAAAAGGAAAAGAAAGGGTGGGGTGATAGAAGGGAGGGTATATTGAGGGAAGTGTGGTCAGAAAGAAAACACTGTTGAAGCGGGATAGGGTGAAAGGAGAGAGAGAAAATAAAAGTACAAACAGGGGGAAAATAGGATGAAGGGAAACACACAGTTTTAGTGATTATAACTTTGAATGTGAATGGGATGAACTCTCCCATAAAATGGAAGCATATAGCAGAGTGGATTAAAAAGAGAATCATACAGATGTTGATTACAAGAAACACATATGAAGCAGAAAAATACACGCAGAATAAAAGTAAAAGGCTGGAGCATAATATATTATACTTCAGCTAATGTAAAAGAAAAAAAAGCAGAAGTAGCAATCCTGATCTCAGACAAAACAAAAGCAAAAGTAAATCTAATTAAAAGATATAATGAAGGAAACTACTTCTTGCTAAAAGGTACCTTATACAATGAAATAATGTCAATACTAAACATATATGTACCAAGTGGTATAGCATCCAAATTCTTAGAGGAGTTAAGTGAGTCATGGGCAGAAATAGATAGCAAAACTATACTAGTGGGGGAACTCAACCTCACCTTTTCAGAACCCCATAAATCTAACTACAAAATTAAAAAGAAAGAAGTTAAGAAGGTGAATAGAATTTTAGAAAAGTTAAATATGATAGAATTCTGAAGAAAACTGAAAAGGGATAGAAAGGAATATGCCTTTTTTTCTCACAGGTATATGGCACCTACACAAAACTGACCATGCATTACATCATTAAAACATCACAATCTAATGCAAAAAAGGCAAAAACATTAAATGTATCTTTTTCAGATCATGATGAAATAAAAAAAAGTTACATATAGTAAAGGGCCATGGAAAGATAGATTAAAATTAAGTGGAAACTAAACAATCTAATCCTAAAGAATGAGTGGGTCAAATAACGAATCATAGAAACAATCAATATCTTCATTGAAGAAGATAAAAATAATGAGACAACATACTAAAATATATGGAATCAGGCAAAGCAATTCTTAGGGGAAATTTTACATCTTTTTTTTTCAGCAAAAGACAAGGTTTGTTAGAACATCCATCATATTAGGCAGATTCTTAAGGATTCTGAACATTAGTAAGCTATTGGCTAGATTTTAAGAATCCCAGCATCTTAATGGAGACAAGATGGACCTTTTGTACAGAAAGACTATGGGAGGGATCTAGGAGTGGGCAAGTAGTCTGAGGTAGTAGAACTCCAGGGGTGGCCAAGGGAAAATGGAGCCTAGTTAGGATTAAGGGTGGGAAAAGACCAGGGGCCATAGGGAGGTAAAACAATGGAAGGGAGATTGGGTGTAGCCACAATGAAAGGCCAGTTGATGGGATTATAGCCTCCAGCTAAGACCACAGATTTGGCCATGTGGGAAAGTCCAGGGTTTTTCCTTTCTGGGGACCAGATCCCAACCCCATTATTCCCCACTCAAACAAATGGGACTCAAATTCTTTTGGAATAAGGGGCAAAGGTCTCAGCTTCTGAAATGGCTTCCTGCTGGCAATGGGCATAGAGCTGCCCCTGCCTCAAGGGAATCCCAAAGTGGAGGTTGACTGGAACCAAGCACAGGGTGCATCCTGGGAATGATGGGGGGACATTGGCTAGTACCTGCTTTTTGCTATCAACTGTAGGTGAATGGCCTGTAGTCTGGAAGACACAAATCTGACAGAAAAGACTGCAGGGCCTAGATATGACAGTATAAAACATCCTTAACTCTGTTTGGATTCAGATAATTCATTTTTCCAACCATGCTGTATCAAATCCACCTCATAGCCAGACTCAGAAATAGCCAGGTGGGTAACATTCCTTTTTGAAGGAACATAATGGGGAAACTGAGCCAGGAAGATTTCATCTTAGACTGAGGCTAAAATTGTCCTCTCAGCTTTTCCTGATGTTGACTTCCCACCAGTATTACCTTCTCTGAGTAGCTTGTGGCATTTCTCTCAGATCATGGATTATTGATTATCAATGGATTATTATTATCCATCAGACAACTCAAAATAAAATCCTTTGAGCTTTTACCTCACACAGCAAGTTTCACTGATCAGCTTAGGAAAACCTTTTCCAGGATTTACATCTCAAACTTAAATTTGTCCTAGTGTAAAAAGCCAATCATTAGAGATTTCTATACGCTTGCAAATTCTCAACAAGCCATAACCCAAACAAGCTTTTTGGCTAGTTTGCACATTAAAACATTAACCAACAATAGCCAATTTTTTTTAGCAGTAACAAAATTATGAAAAGTTGCTTGAGATAACTGATTCAAAAAGTTTATCGATTTGAAACTTGAAACAAACCCATTACAAATCAGGTGACTTCAATTTTGTTAAATTCATTTCCAAATTACTTTACTCAGAGAATCAGTTAAAACAACAAATTTAGAAGAGCAAGATTACCCAAGTTCTGAGGATAGCTTCTTTACCTTGAACAGGATGTGCTGAACCTGGGTGATGTTTCCAGGCAAAGGCCGCCCCAGTACCCAAGGCCATTGCCAATGGGACCCATGCTGTAGCTGCTGAACCTCCCCTCTCCTTCCTTTCCCAGGTGGGGGAGGGCAAAATCAAAGGTGAGGGGGAAAGGCTGAAACTCTTTTCTACTATGAGAAGAGTTAACAGATAGCCTCTTGACTCAAGGGAAGGGAGTGACCAGATTGTACAGAATTTTGAAACACTCTTCAATAATAGATCACAAAACTTCTAGAATCTGTTAAGATACTTTCAACCTTTCTAAGGAGGATTTAGATGTGTAGAGGCAAGGGAGTAAGTAAGCCTCAGGGAACTAAAAAGCAACTGCAGTTTTTCCAACTCTCTAGCATGGAGAAAACTGACAGAATTGGGCATATACCTCCAGACAAGGAGTCTGTCCTTGTTCTCTATGTTGTGGAACATGTACCCAGGTCCATGGCCTCAAACTGATCCAGTGGACTGAGAGCCTGAGAGCATCAGCCTGAGTGTGAGACAGCCTCACAACTGTTTGCTTGAAAAACACCTCCAAACCTTGATGCTTGGAGAACAACCCCAACTGCAGAGCAAGAAAAAAGTAGGGGTGGGGGAAGGCTTACCTACCTACCAGTTTTGGCTGGAGAAGAACTTGGGGTCAGGCAGTTTCCCCCTATGGGCCACCAAAATGATGAGATTTAGAGATTTAGGGCTGCTGGGACCCTAAAATCACAACACATGGGTCCTGTCCAAAAGAATTTGACCCAAACCTTCTTTAAGCCAAAGACAAAGTTTATTAGTACTTTAGTCATATTGGAGAGACTCTTAAGGCATCTGAATGTTAGTGAGCTATTGGCTAGATTATAAGAATCTGAGCAGTAGATAGATTTCAAGGATCTGAGCCAATAACCCAATTTTAGAAAAAAAATAAATTACAAGCCATCAATGAGCTCCCAAAGAATAAATCTGCAGGTCCAGATGTATTTGCAAGTGAATTTACCAAACATTTTAAGAACAATTAATTTCAATACTATATAAATTATTTATGTGGAGTCTTATCAAATTATTTTTATGACACAAATATAGTATTGATACCTAATGCATGAAGAGCCAAATAAAGAAAGATTATAGACCAATTTCCCTAACTAATATTGATGCAAAATTTTTAAATAAAATACTTGCAAATACATTATGCAATTTAACATGAGGATAATAAACAATGACCACTTAAGATGTATGCCAGAAGTTCAAGGCTGGCTCAATATTAGGAAAACTATCAACATAACTGACTATATCAATAATAAAGAAAAATCATATGATTATCTCATTAGAGGCAGAAAAAGCTTTTGACAAAATACAGGACCCATTCCTATAAAAAAAATACTAGAGAGAATAGGAATAAATGGAGCTTTTCTTAAAATGATAAGTAGTACCAATCTAAAACTGTCAGCAAGCTTTATCTATAATGGAGATATGCTACAAGCTTTCCCAATAAGATAAGGGGTGAAATAAAAATGTGCATTGTCATCACTGTTATTCAATATTGTACTAGAAATATAAGCTTTAGCAATGAGAAGAAAAAATTTGAAAGAATTAGAATAGTCAATGAGGGGACAAAACTATCACTCTTTGCAGATGATATGATGATATACTTGGAGAATCCTAGAGAATCAACTGAAAAGCTATTTGAAACAATTAACAACATTAGCAGATTTGCAGGATATAAAATAAACTCATATAAATCATCAGCATTTTTATATGCTACCAACAAATTCCAGCAGCAAGAGATAGAAAAAACAAACAAAACAACTGTAGACAATATAAAATATTTGGATTTTACATGGCAAGACAAACCCAGGAACTATATGAACACAATTACAAAACACTTTTCACAACAATAAATTTGAATCTAAATATTTGGACAAAATATCAATTGCTTATAGGTAGGCTGAGATAATATAACAAACATTACAATGCTCCTGAAATTAATCTACTTACTCAGTGCCATACCAATTAAACTAACAAAATATTATTTCATGGAGTTTGGAAGAACAAAAGGTTCAGAATATCAAGTGAATTAATAAAAAAAAAATGGAAAGGAACGTGGCCTAGCCATAGTAGATCTAAAACTATATTATAAAGCATCAACCATCAAAGCTAGTTGGTACCACTTAAGAAATATAGTGGTAGATTACTGGAATAAGTTAAGTTCAAAGGACACAGTAATCAATGACTATAGTAATCTATTGTTCTATAAACCCAAAGACTCCAGGTTCTGTAAAAATTTCACTATTTGACAAAAACTGCTAGTTAAACTAAAAGATAGTATGGCAGAAAATAGGCATAGACCAACATCTTACACCTTATACCAAGATAAAGTCAAATTGGTGCATGATTTAGACATAAAGGGTGATACCATAAGTGAAGAGATCAAGGTGTATACAGTTTGTCTGTCAAATCTTTGGAGAATTGACAAATTGTGACCAAACAAGATAAAGAACACTATGAAATGCAAAATGGATAATTTTGATTATATTAATTTTTTTTAAAAAAGCCTTTGCACAAACAAAACCAATGTATCCAAAATTAGAAGGGATGCAGAAAGCTTTGAAACAATTTTACAACACTGTTTCTGGTAAAGGCCTCATTTCTCAAATATATAAAGAACTGAATCAAATTTATATGGATATAAGTCATTTTTCAATTGCTAAATGGTCCAAGGATATAAGCAGTTTTCATATGAAGAAATTAAAGCTATCTGTAGTTATATGAAAACATACTCTAAATATCTATCAATTAGAGAAATGTAAGTTAAAGCAACTCTGAGTTGCCACCTCACATGTATCAGATTGTCTCTTATGACAGAAAAGAAAATTGGTAAATGCTGGAAAAGATGTGGGAAAATTGGTACACTAATGCATTGTTGGTGGAGTTGTGAACTGATCCAAAGATACTGGAGAACAATTTGAAACTATGCCCAAAGATCTATAAAACTGCATACCCTCTGATCCAATCATTCTTTTATTTTGTTTTAATTTTAATTAATTAATTTATTTATTTTTGGTAGGCAATTGGGGTTAAGTGACTTGCCCATGGTCACACAGCTAGTAAGTGTCAAGTGTTTAGTCTGAGGCCAGATTGGAACTCAGGTCCTCCTGGCTTCAGGGCCAGGCTTTCTCCACTGTGCCATCTAGCTGCCCCAGATCCAATCATTCTGAAGAGCGATTTGAAACTATGTCCATAGGGCTATTAAACTGTGCATATACTTAGATCTAGTAATAACAGCAATATATTGTGATTTCTATCTTAAAGAGATCATAAAATGGGAAATTGACCTACATGTTCAAAAATATTTATATCAGATCTTTTAATGGTGGCAAAAAATTGGAAATTGAGGAAAAATGTGTTAATTGGGGAATGGTTGAATAAGTTGTGGTATATGTTTGCATTGGAATACTATTGTGCTATAAGAAATGATGAGCCAGTGAATTTCAGAAAGAAAAAACAAAACCTTGAAAGATTTACATGAATTGATGTCTAGTGAAGTATGCAGAAACAGGAGAACATTGTACACAGTAACAGCAACGTTGTGTGATGATCAACTGCTATAGACTTATCCCTTCTAAGCAAATGATCCAAGATCCCAAAGACTCTGAAGGAAAATGCTGTCCACATCTAGAGAAAGAATGTAGAGTCTGAATGCAGATCAAAGCTTACTATTTTCACTTTTTTTCTTTATCATGGTTTTTCCCCTTTGTTCTGATTCTTCTTTTACGACATAGTTAATGTGGAAACATGTTCAACATGAGTGCACATGTATAAGCTGTATCAGATTTCTTGCCATCTTGGGAAGGGAGGAGTGAAGGAAGGGGAAGAGAAAAATTTGGAACTTAAAATCTTACCAACATGAACGCTGAAAATTAATTTACAAATAATTGGAAAAATATTATTAAAATATGAAAAATAATAAGGACTTCTTTTCATCCTGTTTGCAAGATAAACTTTTAAAATTTTCCATCATGAAATGAAAGTTTTCCTTCACTATCTTATTTTTCTTCTCCAAACTCTTCAATTTAACAGTCTCTTGTTCAATTTACTCTTCGGTGAATTATCTTTGCATCATTTCTTCAAAATGAGTTAAACCATTCTCCCAAGTTTTCCTTCCTCTTCTTTCATCCAGTTTCCTACAATGTCACTTTTAAATAATATCCATAAACCCTTTCTTGTTGTTTCTGCAAAACTTGGCTAGCCGTTTCCCAAATCTTCAGCATTCCATTTGATTAATAAAAAAAAAATACCGTAACAGTGACTATAACCTTTGTAAGAGAGTCTATTGGAAGTGTTATATTTAGAATCCTTAAGAACAAAGGCCACATAGGGAACTATCTAGACCAAACTGTACCTAAACATAAATTCCCTCTTTATTTTCCCTGATGAGTAGATGAAGATTTCCATTAATTTCAATAAACTGTTTCCTTACTTAATTCATTTTTTCCGATAACTTTAGTTATCACACTTTTTTTACATTGTATGACACTCCTATAACTATTCCTTGCATTACACATACTTCTCAGAGCCTGTCTCATCCCTCTTTTTATTATAATCATCGTCAAAAGAGAAAAATATCAAAACAATTCCTAAGATTACAAGAGATGCTTTTAAAAAAGTGATTAACAAAACATTAGATAATGCTAAACCCTATTCATATTTTCTCATTTCAATAAGATTTTTATAAGAATCATCCAAACAAATAAGAACATCCTTCTAAAAACACAATAGATTACTCAGGCTTGTATAGAGGATTTTCTACAACAGACCATCTCTTTACAGGTAGGTATATGCCAAAACAATTGATATAAAGAACATAACATGACCTCTATTACCGAGTTGCTTTTTTTTTTTTGGATGGGGGCAGTTTATACTTCAGCAGAAGGAATCCTGTCTGTGAGAATTTTCCATATCACTGAGAGCCAAAGACGATTCCTCCCTTTACGTTTTCTTGTTCTTTACCATCTGGCATCTAGTGAATACATTTCCCAACTAATTTTTTTTTTTCCCTTAGCTTTTGATGTACACTTAATACACTCAAAAAACTGTAGGCTCTTTGAGGGCAAGATCTGTGTCTACTTTTATCTTTGTGTAGTCAGTGACAAGAACATAGAAGATTATTAAAATAATTTAATTGATTATATGATAAATGAAGACAGAAGCTACACCTCCTAACTTGGAATAAAGTACATAATCCTTTTAATGTTTTATTACAATTCTAATTTTATTCTTAACTCCTTTTCACAAATAGACATCTGACTCTTCTTCTCTAAGAAAAAACTGGGACAATCACCTAGGATCCCATCTAGAGATATGGGATAATTACATCACTTAGGAATTTTGGTTAATTAAGCTAAATATTTATCCATAAAATTTGTAAAAATGGCTGATAGAGATGCTTTTCTGAAACCAGTACCTTGTCTTTAAAATGAGAGGATTAGATCAATCTACGTTTAAGGACTTTCAACTTTTAGTTTCTATCAGTCTTTTTGGGAGGTGTATTTGGAAAGTTTGAGAAGTTGTTGTTCAGAGTCAATGGGACAACCCAGAAGGGTAGTAATATAGTGCATTACCACATATAAATGAAAAAATATTTTATGTAGTATATGTATAAAATATACATATACTACATAAATGTAACATATATGCAAAGCATAATAATAATAATAAGTGGGCAGGGAAGTTACCAGGAGGATATCAAAGAAGCTATCCATTGTAAATAATGAAATGACTCTTGAATGCAGCAAAGACAAAAGGCATACAAGATGTAATGTCATGGAAGGGAATAGCAAATAGTTAAATTTGACTAAAATATAGGAAGAACAGGACATGAGGAATCAAATGTGAAATGTCTAGAAGCTTAGAGTATACCTATATTGACAAAGGGGCTGATGCAAAGTGTATTTTTTCTGGGATTGAAGAAGAGTTTAAAGGAATTATAGAAAGTGGAAGCTGCACAGTATGTGGGAAACCTAGGAATTCTAGAGACCCATATGTATGAAGATATGTCAGTCTAGTAGCTAGACAATTGTAAAGGAAGTGGGCTGCTACCAAAACAGGACATAATTATGAGCTGCTGAAGCTTTTCTTGACCTCCAGGTGACCCGTTGTGGGTGAAATGTATATAATATTCATCTTATACACAATGCAGTAAAAAATGTCATGCAAGAGAGAGTCAATTTGATCCAGTCTGGCAGTTTTAAAGATGCATTATGTTCTAGCTACCCAACTGGAGCCACCACCTACCCACAAATGATAGGGGAAAAGTGAGAGGAATGGTGCCTCTATGATAAGAAATCAGAGTATGCGGTAAAACATTGTTCTATATCAACTGTATCTATATACACACACACATGCATGCACACACATGCACAGACACACATATGTGTGTGTGTGTGTATATATATATATATAATACATATACACACCTATACACACTGTGCACATGAGTGTATATATGCATATGTATGTGTAGAATTGGTAATGAAAAGTGAAATGCCTAGAAATTTAGTATACACCTATATTGGCAAAATGGCTGTTGGAAAGTATTGTTTTTTGTATATGTGGACTGAGGGAGAGGGCCTAAGAGAATATCCAAATTGCCTGTCATGAAGGCGCTTTGTGTGTGTGTATGTGCACAGAGAGCATATATGTATGTACATACATGGCACGTGTGTGTGCAATATATGCATACATGTCATTATCAAATACATTAAACATTCCCCCTCAACACATTCTACAAATTTCCTTCTTAACCTAAGTGTACTAATTCATTAATTTGTTGGTGCAGAAGCTTTTCAATTTTATGTAATATTATCTTTTTTGGGGGGGAGAAGAGGTTAAGAACATGTCACCTACCCAAAGCTATGACGTGTATATGATCTGCTTTTCTTTTAAATTTTATAGTATGATCCTCAATATTAAAGTATCCATTTAGAATGTTTTGTCAAATATAATTACTGAATTCAATTACTGCCATACTGCTTTCCAGTTTTCCAAGTAGTTTTTGCCAATATAGAAGTATTTCATGAATAATATTTTCCTGTCTATCAAATATTGAATTATTAATTCTGTTGTTTCTAATTCTCGCATGTCTAGTGTGTTCCACTGATTTACTTTCTCTATTTTTCAACCAATTCGATCTGATTTTGATGACTGTTGTACTTACAATATAGTTTTAATTCTGAAAGTGTTACTTCACCTGTTCCTTACCTCTTTTCTTTATTTCCCTTGATAATGCACATCTTTTACTTTTCAAAATGAATTTTGTAATTTATCGAGTTCTGTAACTTACTCCTTTGAAAATTTGATTAGCTTAGTATTTAAAATATAAATTAACTTGTATCATAATGGCATTTTCTTATATTGAATGAGCCCATCCATAAGCATTGAATAATCCCCTATTAAAGTTTTCTTTTATTTTTTAAAAATCAATTTATTTAGTATTTTATTTTCCCCAGTTACATGTAAAAACAATTTAAACTTTCATTTTTAAAACTTTGAGTTACACATTTTCTTCCTTCCTCCCTCACTATACCCCTTATTGAGAAGACAAGCAGTTTAATATAGGTTATGCATGGTGTAATCATAAATAACATTGTCATATCGTATTGCTCATGTTGTGAAAGAAAATACAGACAAATAAAAACCCTCAATAAAAACAAATAAAGTAAAAAACTATGCTTCAATCTTTATTCAGACACCATTGGTTCTTTCTCTGGGAATGGATAGCAATTTTCATTATAAGTGCTTCATAGTTGTGTTGGTTCATTACATTGGTGAGAATAGCTAAGTCATTCACAGCTGATCATATTACAATATTGCTGATACTTTGTACACAGTACATTTCACTTTTGCACCAGCTCATGTAAGTCTTTCGTGGTTTTTCTGAGAACATCCTACTCATCATTTCTATAGTAAAATAGTATTCCATCATAATCACCTACCCCAATTTGTTCATCCATTCCCTAATTGATGGGCATTCCCTCAATTTTTAGTTCTTTGTCACCAGAAAAGAGCTGCCATAAATATTTTTGTATGTATGGGTCCTTTTCCTTTTTTTTTTCTTTTTTTAGATCTCTTTTGGGATACAGACATAGTAGCAGTATTGCTAGATCAAAGGGTAGACCCAGGTTTATAGCCCTTTGGGAATAGTTCCAAATTGTTCTACAGAATGGTTGAATCAGTTCACAACTCCACCAATGCATTAATGTCCCACTCTTCCAAAAACATTGTTATTTACCTTTTCTGTCCTATTAGCCAATATAATACATATGAGGAATACCTCAGAAGTGTTTTTAATTTGCATTTCTGCAATCAATAGTGAGTTAGAACGTTCTTTTCTTTTCATATGATCATAGATAACTTTGATTACTTTATCTGAAATCTTCATATTTTAATTATTTATCAGTAAGATAAATAAGAATCATCATGACTCTCATTTTTATAAACCTGATTCAGTTCTCTATATGTTTGAGAAATGAGTCCTTTATCAGAGAAACTTGCTTTAATTTTTTTCAAACTTATTATTGTTAACTATATTTCCTTCCATCTTATCCCCCCATTCACTTTATTCTCTCTCTGTTTCACCTTGTCACTCCTCAAAAGTGTTTTGCTTCTGGCTACCCCATTCCCCTAATTGCCCTCCCTTCTATCACCTCTCCCCTTATCTTATCCCTCTCTCCCCCTACTTTCCTGCAGCATAAGATAGATTTCTATATCCAATTGAGTGTACATGTTACTTCCTCTTTGAGCTGATTCTCATAAGAGTAAAGTTTACTCACTCCCCTTCCTACCTCCCCCATCTTCCCTTCCAACGAAAAAGCTTTTTCTCACTTCTTTTATATGAGATAATTTATCCCATTCTACATCTCCCTTTCCATATCTCTTAGTATATTCCTCTCTCACCTCTTTATTTTTTAGATAGCATCCCTTCATGTTCAACCCACACCTGTGCCCTCTGTCTATATATACTCCTAACTGCCCTAATAAGAAATTTCTGATGAGTTACAAGTATATCTTCCCATGTAGGAATGTAAACAGTTTAATTTTATTAAGTCCCTCATGATTTCCCTTTCCTGCTTATCTTCTTATGCTTCCTTTGTGTCTTGTATTTGAAAGTAAACTTTTCTATTCAGCTCTGGTCTTTTCATCAAAAATGCTTGAAAGTCCTCTATTTCATTGAATGACCATTTTTCTGCTGAAAGATTATACTCAGTTTTTCTGGGTAGGTGATTCTTGGTTTTAATCCTGAGCTCCTTTGCCCTTCAGAATATCATATTCCAAACCCTCTGATCCCTTAATGTTGAAGCTACTAAATCTTTGTGTTATCCTGATTGTGTTTCCACAATACTTGAATACATTCTTTCTGGCTGTTTGTGTTATTTTCTCCTTGACCTGGGATCTCTGGAATTTGGCTATAATATTCCCAGGAATTTTTTTTTGGGATCTCTTTCAGGAGGTGATTGATGGATTCTTTCAATTTCCATTTTATTCTCAGATTCTAGAATAACAGGGCAGTTTTCCTTTATAAATTCTTTTTCTTTCTTTTTTTTTAAGTGAGGCAATTGGGGTTAAGTGACTTGCCCAGAGTCACAAAGCTAGGAAGTATTATATGCCCGAGGCTGGATTTGAACTCAGGTCCTCTTGAATCCAGGACCAGTGCTCTATCCACTGCACCACCTAGCTGCCCCCCCTTTATAATTTCTTGAAAGATGATGGCTAGCCTTTTTTTTTTAATTATGTCTTTCAGGTAATCCAATAATTTTGAAGTGATCTATCCTGCATCTATTTTCCAGGTCAGTTGTTTTTCAAATGAGTTTTTTCACATTGTATCCTATTTTTTCATCCTTTTGGTTTTATTATTTTTCTTGATTTCTCATAAAGTTATTATCTTCCATTTGTTCCATTCTAATTTTTAAGAAACTATTTTCTTCAGTGAGTTTTTGGACCTCTCTTTCCATTTGGTCAATTCTGCTTTTTAAAGCGTTCTTCTTGTCATTGGCCTTTTGTACATCTTTTACCATTTGTTCTAGTCTGTTTTTT
This sequence comes from Phascolarctos cinereus, assembly GCF_003287225.1. Taxonomy (NCBI): domain Eukaryota; kingdom Metazoa; phylum Chordata; class Mammalia; order Diprotodontia; family Phascolarctidae; genus Phascolarctos; species Phascolarctos cinereus. Next base: position 178,801,874 of record NW_027555625.1, read on the forward strand.
AAAGTCTTATTTTCTTCAGTATTATTTTTTGTTCTATACCAAGCTATTGACTCATTTTTCATTGTTTTCTTGCATCATTCTCATTTGTCTTCCAAATTTTTCCTGTATTTGTATTATTTGATTTTCCAAATCCTTTTTTGAGTTCTGCCATGGCCTCAGATCAATCCATATTTTTTCCTGGAGACTTTGGATGTAGGAGCTATGACTTTGTTATCTTCTTCTGAGTGTGCATTTTGATCTCCCTTGTCACCATAGTAACTTGCTATGGTCAGATTTTTTTTTCCTGTTGTTTGCTCTTTTCCCCAGGTTAGTACTTGACTTGTAATAAAGAAGGGCTTGGCTTCCATGGTGGAGGGTGCACTATCCCAAGCATCAGGAGCTGTGTGTAGCTGTTTTCAGGGATTTTTCTAGGTACCTCTAAGTTTTCAGTTCTTCCAAGGTGGTATGATCTAAGGAGAAGTGTTTGCTACATTCCTGGCCTATGTTCTGGTCTGTGGGTGAACACAAGCACTCTTTTCTGTCCTGAACTGTGAGAAGGGTCCCTGATCCACTTTGGCCACAAGCTCTGGTCTGCTATTGCTCCTCCTCACCTTGGAACTGCCTTCCAGGACTGCAACCTGAATCTTAATATGGACAAAGCATTAGAATCCTGCTTCAGTGCTATCAAAGGGAACTCCTGTGATCTTCTCCTGACCAGTTGTTTAACCCCCTTAACATCTGTGGACTGAGAGCTCTGAAAGTAACTGCTGCTGCTGATTCAGTGGCTCTGAAGGCCTGCTCCTGGTTTGCTGGGGCCTGGTCTCCACCAGCATGGCCTGCACTGGACTGCAGAACTCTCTCACCCTGGTGCAACACACATTTCCTGCCAACCTTCTAAGTTGTATTGGGCAGAAAAAATGCTTCCCTCCATCTTTTTGTGGGCTGTGCTGCTCTAGAATTTCTTTAAATCATTATTTAAAGGTATTTGAAGGGGTTGGGGGAGAGCTCAGGAGAATCCCTGCCTTTCCTCTGCCATCTTGGCTCTGCCTCCCTTCTATTTCAATTCATTTTTACAGTTAGTTTCTTGGTGTTCACCTGGCATGTCTCTCTCTTTTTATTTTTACTAGAACCATTCATCTATGTGTATGTGTGTATTAATAGCATTATATTTTTTAGAGCTTCCCACAACTCCTGATCTGATTTCATATTTGGAACTTTTTGAAATGTAATCCTTCCTTTCCTTTCTTTCTGAAACTTTTTAAAGCAGGCCCTCCAAATGTAACTCATATAGTCAGAAGAAGATCTTGAATTCAAACCCAGATTTTTTGGTTACAAACACAGCCCTCTTGTCACCACATGTAGAGAATTCTTTGGAAGTAACCCTTTTGGTCCCTGGGACCTTACGATCTTTACAAATTGGTAAAAACTGTCTGAACTTGCACTTTACTGATATGGCATTAGACAACCCAGGGTCACCTCCATGTGGTCCTCTGTCATCAGATTTAATGTTATCTTTGAAAATGTTGCATTGTATTATTATAAGCATATTATGGTTTTTCTTGCACAAGATATGGTTACTATAATTAAATGTGATTAAGAACTTAATCTCATTTAATTGGATAGAATAGATATAAAAATTTAAGTAAATATTCTAAAAAATAACATTAAAGTCTTCACATAAATACTCATAAAAGCTGGTTCAATGTCCTTCTCACCTTACCTTTCTATGTTCCTCAAAAGAATTAATTTTACATCCTTTCAATATCTAAGATAAAAGTTGTTCCTTCTTCCCTGTCCCTATTAAACACAGTCAACCTGCTTCTTGCTTCCTTCCTCTTTTTTTTCCTTATACTCATGTTTTTCATTTTCTATCATTTCTTTAGAAATGTTTCATTATTTGATTCCTTCTTTTTTCCCCTCATAGTTACTTCCCCATAGATCTTACCCTAACAAAATCTTCTCTCTAAACAGAAAAAAAAGGTTGAGTAAAACAAACTTACCATATCTGTCATCATTTGCAAAATTCCAACCCTACAGTACCCTATTTCTCTATCAAGAAGACAGAATCCCCTAAGATAAGAGGTTTACATTAATGATAATGATAATGATAATGATAATGATAATGATAATGATAATGATAATGATGATAACAATGACAATGACATTGAGATCAATGACTACTGTTTGTATAGTGCTTGCTCTGTTCTAGGTCCTGGGCTAAATACTTTATTATTATTATTATCTCATTTGATAATTACAAAAACTCTAGGAGGTAGGTTCTATTACCCCTATTTTACAGATGAAGAAACTGAGGCAAAGAAGGGTAAGACAAGAAGAAAATTTAGAGGCCACTCGGTTCAATCTCTTTATCTTACAGCTGAAGAAACTGAAGCTCAGGGAGTTTAAGGAACTTTCTCAAATTCCAAGGTAGTGAGGCTCAGAGGGACATTTGTAACCCAAGACCTTCAGCTTAATAGTCAGTGTTGTTTTCCTATACTACCTATTTACTATCTATCATTGAGGACAAAGTATGGCCACTGCCATAAATCTGGGTTTAGTTGTCATTTAGTCTAATTTTTTTGCTTTACATCATTTTAATTATATATCTCTAAGTAGATATACAAATACATAAACATATTGATTGAGATATAGTACTTTTCTTGATCTGTTTTCTTTATGAACATTTATACAAGTTTTTAAAGGTTGATTGGAGTATTTTCCTCTGTTGTTATTGTTGTAGTTTTAGTTGTCATTATTCTGTCATGTTTGACTTTTCATAACTCTATTGACCTCCAGCCATGGGGTCTTCTTGGCAAAGATACTGAAGTTATTTGCTGTTTTCTTCTCCAGTGGATCATTGATCTCTGGGCAAAGAGAGGTTAAGTGACTTGCTGAGGCCACACAGCTAGGAAGTTTCTGAGGCTGGATTTGAACTCAGATTTTCCTGACTCCAAGCCCAGCACTCTATCCACTGCACCACTTATCTGTTCTTATAGAAAAAAATATTTCATTGTTAGTTCTTATAATACTATAATATTTCATCATATTTGTAGACCATAATTTGTTTAGCCAGTGTTTTGATATCACATTCATTGCTACAAATGGTTTGGTATATACAAGATCTTTATTTTATTTTCATCCTCCACGGATCATGTGCCCAAAACATTTTCCCTGCTTCCATGTTTTTCTTTTAGGGGAGATGGCTTTTTGGAGTGCAAATTTACAAGATTAAAATGTGTTCATTGATAATGCAACAAGTGTCAGAGAAAGGACTGGACCATGCTTAGCATACAGGATATTTTGAGTCCAAAAGGAAAATTAGGTCCTTAGAGAATGGTGCCTAGGAGCTCTATGATATAAGGAATTGAAAAAAATCACATTTTGCCTCAAAGAAGTGACCAAACTAATTTGATCATCATTAATTTTCCCTATTTGTCTATGCTGATTAGTTGATCTATTTGTATTACTTCTCAAAGTGAGTAAACAGAAGGATTGACCTTGGTAAAGGGGTATTGCTGACTCTTGCAAATGTGTTCTCCTGAGCAAAGAAGTTGGAGTCTTTTAAGGACAGTTCCAGACTTAATCAAGCAGACTTATACTGTATAAATTTGTCCTCAAAGAAATGGGTAATAGCTCTCTTAGACTGCATTTTCATGACTATTCAACCACTGAATGTCCTAAGCATTCATTCAGGTAATCTAGACTAATCAATGAAATTAAAGACACTTGAGGATTTGTGGGTTAAGAACAACACTCAGAATTAGACCCAGAATTTGTGGTAGTGAGCTACACGAAGAGAGAGGAATAGGAGTTAAAATGAAAAGAGCTACTAGGTAAGTTCTATATAGTGACCTGAATAGCCTAGGGAAAAGAGTGAATTTCTTACATATAAGCCTTGCATAATTTTAAATTTCACTTGTTACAAAGGGGCTAATGGTATACATCCAAATGTTCCAACCTAATTTATGCTTATTGGTAGAACCATAGTTGTTAAAGGGAAAAGTACTGGTGAAGAGTAATAATATAAGGAAAGAAGTTGACGTTAAGGGGGAAAAAAGTTAAGAATAGAAGAAGGTTTTAGGGAAAAAAAGACAAAATAACTTCTGTCTTTCCTCTTTGTGTCTGTTATTCCATATTTCAATGGAAATGATTGGGCACAAAGCATGTCCCTTAATAAACACTTGTAGATTGATTGATAAATGATTTCATTATAAGAGGAATTCTTCAAGCAAAAAAATAGAATGACTTCTCCAGTGTGTGGAAGAGAGAATTCTTCTTATGGTATGGGTTGAACTCAGTGGACCCTTGTGTGTTTTCTTACTCTAAGATTCTGGAATTTTGTGACATCATTCAAGGTACCAAAATGTTCATGTAGAAATATTGAAGTTACATTATGCCTGTTGATGATAAGAAAATGTTAGGAGAGGAGGAATAAGAGAGAAGATATTTTAGGTCCTTGATATGAAAGAGGGATAAGGCTTGTTCTCCTTGGCCCAGAGGGGACAATTCAGATAAATAGTTACAACTTCAAAAGAGTCAGTTTTGAACTGTTTTAAACAAATCTAGCAATTCTATGTGCTGTTCTTCAAACTAGGCATTTCATCTCCTTCTGCTGTACCTTTGCCTAGACTGTTCCCTATGCTTAGAATGTACCTCACTTTCACCTCTAGGATGTTAGGTTTCTTCAAGGTTCAATTCAGGGATCACCTTCAATGAGAATCCTTTCCCTTTACTCTTAATTTTAGTAATATGATAATAATAACTACTAACATTTACATAGCTCTTACTTATATCCCGGATACTATGCTAAGTGCTTTAAAATTTTCTCACTTGATCCTCAAAACAATACTAAGAAGTACGTGCTATTATTATTTTCATTTTACAAATGAGGAAACTGAGGCAAATAGAGGTTAAGTGACTTCCTACGGTCTCATAGCCAATAAATGTCTGGGATTTTAACTCAGGTTTTCCTGAATCCAGGCCAAGTTCCCTGTGCTACCTATCTGCCCAGCAGTTCTTACTTCTTGGATTATATTGTACTTCTCCATGTAAATGATATATCCTCCAAGAAAATATAAGTTTCTTGATAAAAAGGGAATTTTTTAAAAATTTTGTTCAAAGCTAGTGCCTTATGTAGGTTCATGCAAATGTGGGTATGCTAACTACCTTGATTTGCTTGAGACCCCAAGTTTCCCCCAAATTATCCAGATAACCAAGGGGAGCTGTATAGGACTGATTTGACCAATCAAGATAGAGAATGGTTTAACAAACTAACAATCCTTTGTGGTGACCAAGAGTGAAACCTAGATGGAAGTGCAGAATTAGTGACAATGCAGCTGGCTTAGCTGAAGCCAGCCTTGAGAGGTCTCTGAAGATAAACTATCAGCTAGTCTTTGATTCTTGAAGTGGTCCTGACACATCTGACATCCCACTTATCTTATTGTTTATATTCAAACCTTGCTGTGTCAGTGTTACAGTCCCTGGAATCCTTCATCCCCTTGCTTTATAGATCTCCTCATCCCCTTGAGCTTGGGGCTCTTTACCCCCTTCCTTTCTCAGAGCAGCCTATTTCCCTGCCTCTTTCCCCCATCCTCTACCTCCTTTTGTCTGAAAAGTATTTATACCATCCACATCCTCTGCTTAGTTGAGCTGTTTCAGCATTAGGCTATCTGCTCCTATGTGTATGTCATTTCCCTGCTTAATAAAGATCATTAATTTCATAAGCATCTTTTCCCTCTAGTTTTCTTCCTCTTTAGGGAAAAGAGAGATTTGGATCTCATAAGGCTGGCCTTTGTGCTTTCCAGACGTCTTCCCCCTTTGAGGGAAAGAGAGATCTAGATTCCTTAGAGAGCCTGCTTCACTTTACATGCATAACACATAAACACATGTGTAATTTAAATGATATGCATTGAGTAGGAAGTACTCTTCTCAATAGAGATCTTCAAGTAGAATTTGGATCATTTTGAGGATTATTGAGACTAGGGTTCCTTCTTCGTTACAAGTTGGGCAAAATGGGGGAGGGGGCAGAGCCAAGACGGCAGAGTAAAAGCAGTGACTTGTTTGAGATCTCCACAAACTCCTCCAAATACCTGTAAAAAAATGATTCTAAATACATTCTAGAGCAGCAAAACCCACAAAAAGACTAAGGGAAACAAATTTCCAGCCCAAGACAACCTCAAAGGTCAACAGGAAAAGTCTGTTGAGCCAGGCTGAGGGAGGAACTCAGTTTAGCATAAGCTGTGTTGGGAAAGACAGGGGCCCAGCAAACCTGCAGAAGGCCTCAGGGGACTGAATCAAGGGGAGATATGGTGGTTTCCAGACTTCTCAACCAAAAAACAGCAAAGACAACATAGGAGGTCAGCGAGAAAGCTCTGTCAGACCTAGGTGAGAAGAGTGTGTTCCAGCCCTGGTCTAGCACTCGCCCAGGGTGGTGGCCACAGCAGCAGTGGCTGCTTCCCGGAGCTCTTGGCCCACAGAAGGTGGGGATATCAAGTGGGGATATCAAGTGGATGATAAGAGGGTGATTACAGGGATCTCTTTGCCAGTGCTGAGGCAGGATTCTCTTGCTTTTCCTGTGCTTGGATCTGGGTCATAGTCCTGGGTGTCAGCCCTGGTGTGAGGAAAATGATGGTGTGTCGGAGCCTGTGACAGCAGTGGAGAGAGAATCCTCCTCACAGTTCCAAGGCAGAATAGTGTTTGTGTTAATTCAGAGACAAGATCACAGGCTAGGAAAGGAGTAAACACCTCTTCTTTGATCATTCCGCCTTGGGAGAAATGAAAATTTATAGGTTCCTGGAAGTACCTCTGAAAACAGTTGCACAAAAGGCCTGAAACTTGGAACAGTACATGCTCCACACTGGAAGAAGAGCCATACCTTAAGAAAGAGTTTAAAAGTCAAGTAGTTTGTTGGGAACATGAGCAAACAGTGTAAAAAACCTCAGAATATAGAATCTTAATTTGATGACAAAGAAGATTAAAACATACAACCAGAAGAGGACAAAAACTTCAAAGCTTCCACATCCAAAGCCTCCAAGAAAAATATAAATCAGTCCCAGGCCACGGAACAGCTCAAAAGGGATTTTGAAAATCAAATAAGAGAAGTAGAGGAAAACCTGGGAAGAGAAATGAGAGTGATGCAAGAAAGCCATGAAAAACGAGTCAACAGTTTGCTAAAGGAGAGCCCAAAAATACTGAAGAAAATAACACCTCATAAAATAGAATAACCAAAATAGGGAAAGAGGTTCAAAAAGCCAGTAAGGAGAAGAATGCCTTAAAAATCAGAAATGGCCAAATGGAAAAGGAGGTCCAAAAGCTCACTAAAGAGGGTATTGATACTTTTACTTACTTATTGCAGAAGGCTGTGAAGGGAAGAAAATGAAGAAAAAAACTTGTAAACTCTGCAACACTATATAAATTTAAGTAGCTGCGATAGTATTATCAATATAAATTATTCTGTTGATATTAAATAGTTTTCTAGACACACAATTTATTTCACTTGACCTAGCCTAGATGCCTTCCAATAAAGTCCTCTTCTGACAGAAGGAGAGAAGGAAACAAACATTCATTAAGTGCATTCTATTTGCCAGTCACTCTATGATACAAATAAAAGGAAAGAAAAAAAAAGAAATATTTCTAAAACCTAACATTCTAATGAGGGAAAATAACAGAAAAAATTACAAACTGTAATATCAAATAGGGATCAGGTGGAGGCATGAAGGTATCTGGTGTGGGGGCATGATTTTTAAGACCATAAGCCATGAATGAATGTGCCCTGAAAGGGAATTAAGCCTGGCCTGTGCCTTTCCACAAAACTGGAAGCTGTAATAGAAACTCACCAATAGGAAAGTATGTATGTGTTGGGGGGATTATTATACAGGGATATTCCAGTCTAAGAAAGCCTCAGGGATAATTGGTTATTCCCCCAAGGAGATCTCCAAGGCAATGAGGAAAGCTCTAAGATGAGATAATAGCAAACTAATTTTTTTTGGTGTTCCTGAAACAGGGCAGGATGGGAATGAATTGATTATGTGTCACAGTGAATGCTTTGCTGGAGGAGTTTAAGCTTTGGCAGATAGTATGTAGACTTTAAATGTCAAAATAGTAGTGTTCTATTTCTCTGACACTTTAATATCAGGCAAATTATAGCTCAGTGGGTAGAATACTGGGCCTTAATTGAGGAAGACTTATTTTTTTGAGTTCAAATTTGGCCTCAGACACTTGCTAGCTGTGTGTCCCTGGGTGAGTCATTTAACCTTCTTTGCCTCAGTTCCTCATCTGTAAAATGAGCTGGAGAAAGAAAAGGCAAACCACTCCTGTATCTTTGCCAAGACAGGGTAAGAAAAAGACATGAATGAAATGACTGAACAACAGCAGCAAAGTCTGGGTAGGAGGCTCAGTGGATTGATCACCAGGAAATACATCTTTTTTTAAGCTGTAGCAATAGAGCGAGTATGTTTATTAAAGTACATAGAGATTCATTAAGTAATTCGATGCAATAAGACCTTTCTGAGTGACTACTGTACACTCATGCCTATGCTAGGTGCAGGAAATATGAAAACAAAACATTTTCTGTCCTCTAGGAGCCTGAAAACTACTGGGGAGAAACACTGTTAATACAGAGAAGTATATAGCAAACACGGAGAGAGTAAATAGAAATGAGTATGAAATGAGTGTGAACACTGCCCAAATTATGAACCCTTGAAGTATTAATGAAACATAGATCTCCTGAAAAAACACATAAGTATACCATAAAAGCTTATACTTTATTTTTAAGAAAATTATTTCACTCCAGAATAAATAATTCTTATAATTTATTAGTATTTTCTGTAAATGTTACCTCCTGACAAATTGCAAAATGTCTTGAAGAATAATATTAATTTACTCAATGTTATCATCAGTTTTGCTCTTCTGTATTCATGTATTGGCAGTGAGGCTTTGGGTGACTTTCCCACAACTTATCAGCCACTTAAAAGACACTTCGGTAAATCATAAATCTCTTTCTGAAAGCTTCCATAAGTTATAGTAGTACTGAATTCCTGAATTAGTTAGTGACCACAGGGATTATCAGTTCTAAGACTTGTATACATTATGGTCTAGTGGACACATTTTTCCATTAAAAGTTATTATAGCAGACCATTCATCTGGTGACCATGTTCCTGGGAGAGCAGTCACTTTTAACTAACAGCAAGTATACAGTATCCCAGGCAAGTACCACTGGTCCAGTACATGGTATTTTCATGCAGGTCTTCCCAAATATTGTGCAAGTAAACATAAGGAAAGCATACTGTGTAGCATACTAGTAATTAACTTTCATTGTGAATAATATTTGGCAATACTCTGGTTGGAAAATCAAAATCAGAGATAGCACATATGGCCCAGTAGGACTCTGAAGCTCCCTAAGCCTCTGATCCATCCCAAATTGGACACTGCATTTGAAAGTGTTCTGCAAAAACAGAAACAAAAAGATGAAAAGAATCTTTAAGAGGAAATTCCAAAGAGTACTGAAAACCTAAAGCAGATGAGTCATTAGTTATTAAATAAGTAGGACACAATTTCCTGCCATGATTAAAAAGGGAAGGTTCATTTCAGAAGTCCCTGCCCAAAGCTTTGTAAGAAGTAAGGTAACTGAATACATTCTTAGACTGCTCTGTATAGAAGATAAAAGGACCTGGAATCATGGGATTCTTGAGAATACATTAATGTAAACAGTCAATTCAATAAGGGGGACATGGCTAATGCATATAGCTGCATCCTTCATTCTTTTACTCAACTCAGGCTAAGTATTTTAGTGCTTTACTTTTTTTTTAATAAGTCCAGTTTTTTCTTGGGCTATACAGTAAATAATTGAAATGCAAAATTGATCATATTCTCCTATTTTATATTCCTATATTTAGTGATGATTGAACTCAAAGTGAGTGATTATATGATAAATTCACTGTCACAGTAAGACAAGAAAGAAATACATAACATGAACAGAAGTTATAAATGTTATAATGCAGTTTGTTGAAGGATATTATCTTTAACTAGTATTGTTCTCAAGATAGGTAGAGAAAAGGGTAGATGCTTCTTAGGTCTATGACTTGTGTCATTCAACAATTATCTGAAATCCACCTTTCTACAACTCTAATGCTTTTCTTCTGTTGATTATCTTTAATCTATCTTGTATATATCATTTCTACATAGTCATTGGCCTGTTATCTCCCCTTTACAATATGAACTCTTTGAGGTGGGAGGGAAAGACCTTTTGTCTTTCCTTGTATCTTCAGCATTTAGCAAAGTGTCTGTGCACATTGTAGGTGCTTAATAAAGATTTACTGACTGACCTACTGAGTAGATCCAACCCATAGGATTAAACACAGAAACAGGAAGATAATAATGCTCAATAGCTGCTCAATTGGACAGTGGGGATAAACTATGACAATCATCCCTTACCCCAAATTTAGTGAAGGGTAGAATAGCAGAAATGGCTTCCCCCCACTAAATCTGGCCAATCAAAAAACCTGCTGTCTCAAGTAAGTTAGTGGTGGGGAAAGAGAAGGACTACTACCTATGTTATCACCAAACGCGAGTATCACTCAGTGTTCATATGAAAAAAAATGGATAGTTGGGAAGTGGATGGGGACAGAGTGAGGTTGTAGCTTATATCCACAAGATAAGTAACAAACTTTTTCCTTCATAAAAATTAAAAAAAAGGAAAGTTCCATCTCTGACATAAGCAACTTTTTTTTCTGTTGAATAATTCACCTGTATTCTAGATTATTAGCCAAATGGGACAGTAAAACTGGGATCAGAGCCAATAGGATATAGATATTTAAAAGCAAACAAATTCACTTAGGGTAAACTGAGTCTTATCATCTATAACTACATATATAAATACATATGTGTGTACACACACATATATATATTACATGTATGTGTATATGAGTGTATACATATACATACACATACATGTATATATGTATATATACATGCACATGCATGCATATATACATATAGCTATCTATCTATATCAATCTATCTATCTATCTATCTACCTGTTACTTCTAATTTGGGAGTTTAAGGCAAAATAATGAAATTGCAGAGATAAGGAGAAAACTATCCTTAGGAGGGTTGTTTGTTTGTTTTCTATTATCTTTAACTAGCTTGAGAAATGCCGTGAGGAATGGTCTGGAGGTTCCTTCCTCAAGAGACACTAATAAAGTTTCTAAAGAGGTATGCATTCCTCTTTGTGTTCTCCATATGAATGGTGATTTGGGATAAGAGTGAGGACAAAGTTAAGAACTCTACTTTTCAGGATAAAAGGACTCAATTTGCCAAAGAAGTTCTGTTTGAACGTATACATTCTATGGAAAGTAATATAAATTAATTTATATTCATTGAGTAAGGTAATCACCTCCAATTGTAAAAGCCATAAACAGCAAAAATATATTAAATGTATTACTGAGAAGCATATAGACACAAAGAGACTACATGTTATAGAACCCTTTTGGAAGTTCCTGTTGTTTCCTCCAGAATAAGAAAAATGCTTATCACCCTTGAAAAGTATATACACAAAAACATGTATGAACAAATTTATGTATTAGTATACTCAAATATGTATGTATATATGTGTGTATTACATTTAATAATTCAGTGTAGTCTATGAAATGACTAAGATTAAAATAAGTAGCACAAAAATGAGGTTGTATACATGACTAAAATGATATGAACAAAACCAGTAGTTAAAGAAAGTGGTCAATATTGGTGCTCAAGAAAAATGCTAGACAAAATTCCCTATTTTCAATAGAGATGAAAAAGGGTATGGGTAGGGAAAGTTATATACATGAACATATCCAGTCTTTTAATATGTCATTTTCATCTAACTTTTTTTCTTTGTTAACAGAGAAGTTTCAATTTGTGTGAATTACAGAGAAGGTTGAATATAGTGAGAAATATTACACTATTTTTTATGTCCATCAGTAAAACACATAACAAAATATTACAGTATGTGAATGTTCTTAATATCAAAAACTTATTACTCTAAATGATTTGGGCACAATTAAATGGATAAAAGAAAATATGGATAATGCTCAATCCCAACCTTGCTAAAAAGAAGAGTGATTCTATATTAAGTTGTGCAAGGGATAACATTTTGGCCTTAAAACTTAACCAAAAGTCAACAGTCACTAGGTTGTCATAGTATATGTTTTTATGGATAATGCTTTGCTCTTGGTTTTAGATATCCACTACTTATTTTAAGAAAAACTTCATTTATTCCTATGCTTTCTAGTTTTTTTTTTACAGGAAAGTGTCATATTTTGTCAAAAATGTTTTCTTTATCTATTAATATAATCACATAATTTTTGTTGTTTACATGATCAGTTATGTTTATGGTTTTCCTAATATAGAACCAGTCCTGTATTCCTAGTATAAATAAAGCATATAATCTCTGTGAGGTATAATCTCCTGGCTTACATTGTATTTAATATTTTGCATAAAAACAGGCCTATAGTTTTCTTCTCTGCTTTGAAACTCCTTGATTTAGGTATCAAGATCATTTTTGCTTCATAAAAGAAATTTCATAGAACACCTTTTTTTTTTTGTCTTCCAAAAAGTTAATACAGTATTGGAATTATTTTTTAAATGTTTGGTAGAATTCACTTGTAAATCCAGTCAATCCTAGGTTGTTATTGTGCCCTACCCCAAAATTCTTTTTTTTTCCCTTTGGATATATTTTTTTAAATTTTTTGCATTGTTAATTTATTTATTTTTAGTTTTCAACATCATTCACTTCCCCAAGATTTTGAGTTCCAAATTTTCTCCCCATCTCCCCCTTGCATGTACCCCAAGATGGCATGTATTCCAAATACCTCTTGCCCTAATCTGCTGTCCATTCTATCACACACACCCCTTCTCCTATCCCCTTCCCCTTCTATTTTCCTGTAGGCTAGGATAGATTTCAGTACCCCCATTGCCTGTATATCTTATTTCCCAGTTGCATGTGAAAACAAGTTTTAACATTTATTTTTAAACTTTGGGTTCCAAATTTTCTCCCTTCCTCCCTCCCCACCCACTCTCATTGAGAAGGCAAGAAAATCGATACAGGATACACATGTGTAGTCATGCAAAATACTTCCATAGTAATCATGTTGTAAAAAACTAACTATATTTCCCTTCATCCTATCCACCCCCATTTATTCTCTGCTCTCTTTAAACCATGTCCCTCCTCATAAGTGTTTGCTTCTGATTACCCCCTCCCTCAATCTGTTCTCCCTTCTATCATCCCTTCACTCTTTTATCCCCTTCTTCCCTATTTTCCTGTAGGGTAAAATAGATTTCCATTCCCAATTGAGTGTGTATGTTATTCTCTCCTTAAGCTAAATCTGATGAGAATAAGATTCCCTCATTCCCTCTCACATTCCCCACTTATCCTCCACTGTGAAAACTTTTTTTTTTCTGTTTTATGTGAGATAATTTATTCCATTGTACCTCTCCCTTACTCCTTTTCCTAGTATAATCCTCTCTCACACCTTAATTTTATTTTTTAGATATCACCTCTTCATCTTTAACTCACCCTGTGCCCTCTATCTACCTGTCTATCTACCTATATATCTAGCCATCTATCTATATATCTGTCTGTCTGTCTATCTATATACAATTTTTTTTTCCTTCCAACTACCCTAATATTGACAAAGGTCTCATGAGTTACAAATACCATCTTTCCATGTGGGAATGTAAACATTTCAACTTTAATAAGTACCTTATGATTTTTCCCCTGTTTACCTTTTCATGGATCTTTTGAGTCTTGTATTTGATAGTAAAATTTTCTATTCAGCTCTGGTCTTTTCATCAAGAATGCTTGAAAGTCCTGTATTTCACTGAATGGCCATTTTTCCCCCTGAAGGATTATATTCAGTTTTACCGGATAAGTGATTCTTGGTTGTAATCCTATTCCTTTTGACCTCTGGAATATTATATTCTAAGCCCTCTGGTCCCTTAATGTAGAAGCTGCTAAATCTTCTGTTATCCTGATTGTGTTTCCACAATACTTGAATTGTTTCTATCTGCTTGCTTGCAATATTTTCTCCTTCATCTGGAAACTCTGGAAGGTGGCTATAATATTCCAAGGAGTTTTCCTTTGTAGATCTCTTTCAGGAGGTGATTGGTGGATTCCTTCCATTTCTATTTTACCCACTGGTTCTATAACATCAGGGCAGTTTTCCTTGATAATTTCTTGAAAGGTGATGTCTAGGCTGTTTTTTTGATCATGGTTTTCAGATAACCCAATAGTTTTTAAATTATCTCTCCTGGATCTATTTTCCATGTCAGTTGATTTTCCAATGAGATATTTACTTTGTCTTCTATTTTTTTCATTCTTTTGTTTTTGTTTTATAATTTCTTGATTTCTCATAAAGTCACTAGCTTCCATTTACTCCATTTAAATTTTTAAGGAAGTATTTTATTCATTGAGCTTTTCGACTTCATTTTCCATTTGGCCAGTTCTGCTTTTGAAAACATTCTTCTCCTCATTGGCTTTTTGGACCTCTTTTGTCACTTGGGTTAGTCTATTTTTTAAGTTGTTATTTTCTTCATTATTATTTGGGTCTCCTTTAGCAAGCTGTTAACTTGTTTTTCTTTTTCTTTTTTTTTTTTTGCATTACTCTCATTTCTCTTCCCAGTTTTTTCTATACTTCTCTTACTTGTTTCTCAAAATCATTTTTTAATCTCTTCCATGGTCTGGGACCAGTTCCTCTTTTTCTTGAAGGCTTTGGATGTAGGATCTGTGAATTTGTTTTCTTCTTCTGGTTGTATGTTTTGATCTTCTTTGTAACCAAAGAAAGATTCTATGCTCTGACTTTTTTTTTGTGCTGTTTGCTCATGATCCCAGCCAATTACTTGAGTTTTAAGCTCTTTGTAAAGGTAGGGGGTCTGTTTCCAGTGTGGAGAATGTACTGTCCCATGCTTTGGGGGTTTTGTGCAGCTGTTTTCAGAGACACTTCCAGTAACCTGTAAATTTTCAGTTCTTCCAAGGTCATACAATCAAGGGTGACATGTTTATTCCTTTCCTGGCCTGGGCTCTGGTCTATGAGTGACCACAAGCACTCTTTTCTGCTTGGAACTGTGAGAAGGATTCTCTCTATACCACCACCACAAGCTCCACCACACCAGCACTCCTCCTTGCCCCAGGGCAGCCACCCAGAACTGTGACCCAGATCCAAGCACTGGCAAAGCAAGAGAATCCTGCCTCAGTACTAGCAAAGAGATCCCGGCAATCCCCCTCTGATAAGCCACTTGATTCCCCCCTCCATCTGTGGTCTGAGAGATCAGGAAGTAGTTGCCTTCCCAGTGCTGTGCTGGGACTGGGGCTGGGATCAAGCTTCTCTCTCACCATGGTCAGACAGAATTTACTGACCTTCTAAGTTTACTTTGGTGTTTGTGGGCCGAGAAGTCTGGAAACCACCACAGCTCCCCTTGATTCAATCTCCTGAGGCCTGCTCCAGGTATACTTAGGACTGGATTTTCTCTGTGTGGACAATGTTGAATTGTGCTCCTCTCCAAACCTGGTGCAATAGACCTTTCCAATCAACCATCCAGGTTGTCTTGGGCTGGAAATTTGGTTCACTCTGTCTTTTTCTGGGTTCTGCTTCTCTAGAATTTGTTTAGAGCCATTTTTCTACAGGTATTTGGATGGGTTTGAGAGAGAGTTCGAGCAAGTCACTGCTTTTGCTGCACCATCTTGGCCACAATTGCTTTTTCTAAAATAAGGTTATTTACAATTATATTTTCCTTTTCTGTTAAACTGGAAAATTTGTATTTTTATAACTATTAATGCACTCCATTTAGATTGTTAGTTTTGTTAACATAAATTGGACAAAATAGCTCCTAATAATTGCTTTACTTTTATCTCCTTTGGTTGCACATTCACCTTTATTTTTTCATTTTTGATGCTGCTAATTGAGATTTCTTGTATCTTAAAATCAAATTTGTTAATGGTTTATCTATTTAATTGTTGTTATTGTGTTCCATAATAGTAGCTTTGAGTTTTATATGTTGCTTCAGTGTGTGTGTGATTTCTATTTTGGTCTTTAATTGGGGATTTTAGTTGTTTCTGTATTTTTTGGTATGCATAATTGGTTATTAGGAGACACATATATCATTTTCCCATAAAGGAATATCAATAGTTTAAAATTGTTTAGTCTCTTATGGTTTCTCAGTCATTTTCCCCCTTTTATGCTTCTTTTGAATATTGTGCTTGAAGGTCAAGTTTTCTATTCAGCTCTATGGTTCTCAAAAGGAATAGTGAAAGTCCTCTATTTCATTAGATATATATTTTTCCCGGTAGTATTGCACTCAGTTTTGTTGGGAGGGTTATTCTTTGTTGTTTTTCTAGCTCTAGAACATCACATTCCAAAACCTTGTGTGAGCCTGACTGTTACTCTATGGTATTTGAATTCTCTCTTTCTGGCTGTTTCTAGTCTTCATTCATTAACCTAGGAGCTCTAGATTTTTGCTACAATATTCTCCAGTAATTTCCTTGAAATTTCTTTCAGGTGGTGACTGGTATGCTGTTTCAGTTGACTTCTGATTCTAGATACCTGTACAGTTTTCCTTTATGATATCTTGAAATATGTTTTCAGTTTTGTTTTTATTGACTTGAAGTAGAGCAATAAATAGTAAATTACGTTTCATTGATCTATTTTCCAAGTCATCTGTTTTTACTATGTGCTATTTCACATTTTCTTCATTTTTTCATTCTTTTGACTTTGGGGTTTTTTTATTATTCTTATTTCTTGTTCTCATTAGATTTTGCTTGGTCAATTCTAATTTTAAGCAGTTATTTTGTCTGTGTTTTGTTCTTTTTCCAATTCACTCTTTCTGATTTCTAAATATTTATTTTTGTCAGTACATTTTTATGTCTCTTTTACAAAGCTGATAATTCTCTTTTCATAATTTTCTTTCATAGTTTTCTTTTCTTTACTCAATTTCTTTCTATGTACCTTATTTTATTTTTATAATTTTAAAATCTTTTTCTTCTCTTTCTTTAGTTCTAGAAAATTTTGTCAGGATTTCAAGCTTCTTGTAGATTTCTTCAAGTAATTGTCTTCTGAGTTTGTTTATTGAGCTTCCCTGTCACTATACAAGCATTTATATTCAGGTTCTTTTTTGTTGTTATTTATTCATTTTCCCAGCCTACTCTTTGACTTTGGATTTTATGTTAGAATTGGTCTCTACTCACCTTGGAAGGGAGTCTTTCTGGGGAGGTGGTTATTCCAGAACTAAAATAATTATGTTCTCTAAGGCATAGAAGATGCATGGTAATAACTGACATAACCTTTGATCTTTTAGTTTCTTCTGTTACTTTCATATCTTGTTCCGGGGGCCTATGAGTTTTCAGTGCTTCCAAAGTCTTATGATCTGTGGAGATATATGTTCACTGCCCTCCTCTCTACTCTGGAGTTGTGACTTGGAACTTAGCAATAAGACCTAGAGCTATCAAATTTCACCAGATCCTGTTGCTGCTTACAGTACTGGGGTCCCCCTCGATCTCTTTCTAGTACCTTTGCCATGGTTAGGCACTGGGCTGCCTCCTTTTACTACTGCAACTACCTAGTATTTCCATATGCTTGGTTTCACTTTTGATCCACTGCACTGCTGCCCAGCACCCACTCCAATGTCTACAGACCTCTTTTTCTGACTTACTGTTTCCTTGGGCTGGAATAATGACTCATTGTGACTTCCCCTTGGGCATTTGCTGTGGTTGATGTAGAATAGATTTTGGGGGAACTTTCCAGTTGTGACCTCTCGCTTCATTTTCTTGTCTGCAACCCCTGTGGTAAGCACTTTTAAAAATGAATTCAATTTTGAAAATAGCCAAAAGTACAAATTAAAACAATTCCAAAGTAATCACTCAAATAATTAAGAGTCCTGCCAAATTTGTAAAAATAAAGAAATTAATATATGAAATAAAACAAATAGAGTGGGTTTATAGAGGTGGGGGAAAGATGCATTCATTCATTGCTGGCTAATTTAAATTATTGAGTATTTTGGGGGAATGATTTGGTATGATTTAGTCAAAATAGTCCTTTCACCCAATAATTCTTTTAATTAGAATATACCATTAAATGTTATTTAAAGTAATGACACTAATAGAGAAGTAAATGTTTACATATTTTATTATGAAATTGTCTGTAATTGCTAAAACTGGCAATAATGTAAATGACCAACAAAAAGAATAATAAAATAATATTTGTCATAAAAAAGATATTAATATAAAAGCAATAGTAATAAGTATGAAGAACATAAAGAAACCTAGAAATACCCTTATGAAAAAACGAAAAGTGCATTTTAAAAGAAGCAAAGAGAGTAAATAGTAAATATTGACATGTAATACTGTAGTAAAAAAAAATTAAAATGTAAACAGATACTACATATGATTAATTAGTTTACTAACTTTAAATATTAAGTTTATAAAATCATTTCACTAAAAAAAGTGCCATGGTCTCTAGAGGAATCATTTATGAGTATTCTCAAGACAATTGAAATAACTCGGATTCAGATAGCCCTCAATTTTCTCACTTGTAAAAGAAGTAAATGGTTTCTGAGAATATCTCTAATTCAAAAATTCTTCCTGGTTTTTGGGTGAATTTCAGACTATAAATTGATATTTAGAGTACCTGGCAACCACATTTCACTTCTAACCAGGTAAAATTGAGGTATGAGATATAGCATGCATCTTCCTTAACTAATTTTTAATTATATAAATAAGGGAATTTATGATGGTCAGGGACTCCTTTTTAACTAGTGGAAACATACCTATAATTATCTGCTTACATCCATTTTTCAAAATGGTTAATGACAGTAATTATTAAAGAAACGAATAGTTGATTGGGACACATAGATGTATTTGACAGAGTATGTTTTAAAAGTATTTTCTGCATAATTATGTAGATGGTTCCTATCTGGTAGCTTTCTATGCTGAGTTTCTTGTGTAACAAAAATTGACCAATCAATCATCAATGAATTATTAAGTTATCTACTATAAGCCAAAAACTATGCCAGGTACTGGGGATACAAGTACAAGGAATGAAACAATCTCTATTCTCTATAAGTTTATCTTCTGAGGAGAGAGACAGTGATTACATACACACATACATGCACACACATATACATAAATACATATATGCATACATACATACACACACATACACACCAATTGTTGTTACAATACTATAAGTGAGAAATGATGAAGGTCTAAACTAAATAACTGTATGCTAATCAAACTAAGTGTTGGGGATACAAAGACAAAAGAAAATCTTTCCCTTAGGTTTAAACACTAAGCTTCAGAATTTTAAGATGAAGGAATAGTTGGATGAATGAATAAGGCATTGTGTTATAATACAAAGAATGATGAGGAAAACCTAAGTTTAAGTCATGGCTTAGTAACTTGATAATTGTGCATCCCTAGGCAAGACATTTAATAACCATGAGCCTCAATTTCCTCATATATAAAAACAATATGTTTATAATTTATTATCTCTCTGGTCACATTTAGCTATAAATCTCTGACCCTCTGAATGAATTTAAAAGCATTTAATAAGCATTTACTTTGTAAGCAGGACTATGTTAAGGGATTTAAATTAAGGAAACAAAGTAAAGGAAGTTTCTGCCCTAAAGATTACATGCTAATGGGGAAATAATACATAGAAGGGAATGGTTGCCAGGTAGGAATACTTTGAAATGGAAAGTCATAGAATGATGAAGGCAGCCATAGGGAAGTAGACTGACTTACCCTTTCCACTACCAATGGTAATATGAATTTTTATTATAGTTCTAGAAGTGGAAAATGGTAGTGGAGAGGCATGTATGTAGTAGAAGATATGCATGGAGCACAAAAGTGGCTGGCCAAGGACATGCATGGGCAGTAAAGTAAAGCTTTGCTGGAGCCTGCCCAGTTATAAAGGACAATATGTGATACTCCCCCAATCCGGAGAGTGTTTTTCCAAGGCACTTATTCCAGAACTGAAAGGATTATGTTCTCTAAGGCATGGGAGATACATGGTTAGAAAGCAGTTTTAGGGGCAGAGCCAAAATGGCAGAGTAAAAGCTATGACTTCCTTGAGCTCTCCCCAAAAACCCTCCAAATACCTATAAAAAAATAGCTCTAAAAAAATTCTAGAGCAGCAGAACCCACAAAAAGACAGAGTGAACCAAATTTCCAGCCCAAGATAACCTGGATGATTGATTGGAAAGGTCTATTGCAATGGGCTAGGAAATGAGTACAGTTTAGTAGGGATTCAGTCCAGCCCCAGACTTGGCACAGCACCGTGCCATGGCTGCTTCCTGAGCTCCTTGCCCATAGACAGATGGGAAATTGATTAGCTGGTCAGAAGGGATTTCAGGGATCTCTTTGCTGGTACTGAGGCAGGATTCTCTTGCTTTGCCTGTGCTTGGATCTGGGTCACAGTTCTGGGTGGCTGTACTGGGGCAAGGACGAGTGCTGGTGTGGTGGAGCTTGTGGTGGAAGTGAAGAGAGAATCCTCCTCACAGTTCCAAGGCAGAAAAGAGTGCTTGTGGTAACTCAGAGACCAGAGCACAGACCAGGAAAGGAGTAAACACCTCATGCCTTATCATACCACCTTGGAAGAACCGAAAATTTACAGGTCCCTAGAAATGTCTCTGAGAACAGCTGCACAAAACAAAGCATGGGACAGTACATTGTCCACATTGGAAACAGACTTTTACCTTAACAAAGAGCTTATAACTCAAGTAATTGGCTGGGATCATGAGCAAACTGCACCAAAAAGAAAAAAGAAAAAAGTCACACCATAGAATTTTTCTTTGGTGATAAAGAAGATCAAAACATACATCCAGAAAAAGACAACAAAATCAAAGCTCTCACATACAAAGCCTCCAAGAAAAATATGAATCGTCCCATGCCATGGAAAGGCTCAAAATGATTTTGAGAAACAAGTAAGAGAAGAAGAGGAAAAACTCGGAAGAGAAATGAGTGATGCAAGAAAATCATGAAAAACAAGTTAACAGCTTGCTAAAGGAGACCCCAAAAAGTACTGAAGAAAATAACACCTTAAGAAAATGGCAAAAGAGATCCAAACAGCCAATGAAGAAAACAATGCCTTCAAAAGCAAAAGTGGCCAAATGGAAAAGGAAGTCCAAAAGCTTACGGAAGAAAATACTTCCTTAAATGTTAGAATGGAGCAAATGGAAGCCAGTGACCATATGAGAAATCAAGAAATTACAAAACAAAACCAAAAGAATGAAAAAATAGAAGAGAATGTGAAATATTTCATTAGAAAAACAACTGACCTGGAAAATAGATCCAGGAGAGATATTTTTAAAATTATTGGACTATCTGAAAGTCATGATCAAAAAAAGAGCTTAGACATCATCCTTCAAGAAATTACGAAGGAAAACTTCCCTGATATTCTGGAATCAGAGGGGAAAATAGAAATGGAAAGAATCCATCAATCCTTCAGGGGAAAAAATGGATATTCAGTGAAATAAAGGACTTTCAAGCATTCTTGATGAAAAGACCAGAGATGAATAGAAAATTTTACTTTCAAATACAAGAGTCAAGAGAAGCATAAAAAGGTAAACAGGAAAGAGGAATCATAAGAGACTTATTAAGGATGAACTGTTTATGTTCCTATGTGGAAAGATGATATTTGTAACTCAAGAGACCTTTGTTGGTATTTGTGTAGTTGGAGGGAAAAAACATATGTAGATAGCTATCTATCTAGCGATCTAGATGGATAGATGGATAGATAGGTAAGTAGATGGGTAGATAGAGGGCACAGGGTGAGTTGAAGATGAATGGGTGATATCTAAAAAAATAAAATTAAGGCATGAGAGAGGATTATACTAAGAGAAGGAGCAAGGGAGAGGTATAATGAAATAGATAGATAGATAGATAGATAGATAGATAGATAGATAGATAGATCGATTGATAGATAGATGACACTGGGTGAGTTGAAGAAGGGGTGATATCTAGAAAATAAAATTAAGAGGTAAGAGGATTATCCTGGGAGAAGGAGAAAGGGAGAGGTAGAATAGGGTAAATCATCTCACATGAAACAGACCAGAAAAAGCTTTTACAGTGCAGGGGAAGTGGGGGAAGGTGAGAGGGAATGAGTGAATCTTATTCTCATGAGATTTTGATTAAGGAGGAAATAACATACACACTCAATTGGGTATGGAAATCTATCTTATCCTACAGGAAAATATGGGAGAGGGGAATAAGAGAGCAGAGGGATGATAGAAGCTAGGACAGATTGGGGGAGGGGGTAATCAGAAGCAAACACTTCTGAGGAAGGGAAAGGTTAAAAGAGAGAATAGAAAAATGGGGTGGGGGATAGGTTGAAGGGAAATACAGTTAGTTTTTCACAACATGACTACGATGGAAGTGTGTTGCATGACTACACATGTATATCCTGTATTGATTTGCTTGCCTTCTCAATGAGGGTGGGTGGGGAGTGAGGAATTGAGAAAATTTGGAGCTCAAAGTTTTTCAAACAAATGTTAAAAGTTGCTATCATATGCAACTGGGAAATAAGATACACAGCCAATGGGGTAGAGAAATCTATCCTGCCCTACAGGAAAATAGAAGAGGAAGGGAATAAGAGAAGGGGGTGATAGAAAGGAGGGCAGATTAGGGGAAGGGGCATTCAGAATGCATGCTGTCTTGGGGGGAGGGGAAAAATGGGGAAAAAATTTGGAGCTCAAAATTTTGTGGAAGTTAATGTTGAAAACTAAAAATAAATAAATTAATAAATGGTTAATTAAAAAATATAAGAAAATAGAAAGCAACATATATGGGGATTTTAGAAGACTCTAAGTTCAATATGAGTCAGCTGTGTGATATAGTAGTCAAATAAATTTATTCCAGGAGCAAAGAACTGTGGTACTCTGTCCTGGTCAGATCACATCTGGGGTCTTATTTTCATTTCCTGGAGCCATAATTTTGGGAGGATCTTGAAATGTGTCCAGATGATAACAACCAGGATAGTGAACTGTCTTGAGTTCACGCCCCATGAAGATTAATTATTGAAATGAAAATAAATAGATTGAGTAAGAGAAAATTTGAGGGCATGGGGAGCATACTAGAAGTCTTTGGAGGGCTACTATGGAGAAGAGAGTTTAGGCTTAGGTTTTTTTTTTCATTTCTTTTTGGCACAAGAGGGTATAATCAGAAACAATTGGTGAAAGTTGGGAAGTTGGACATTTAGATTTCATGGCTGGAAATGCTTTCTAGAGATGTCTAAAAGTAGATTGAGTTGCCTAAGATGGAACTGGAGGAAGTGGGCTTCCTCTCCTTGGCATTCCTGAAGGAGAGTCAGGAGATTTTTGCTTAGTTATTTTTCATGAATTTTTGTATAATAAGCCCTCTCTCATTGTGAAATGAAACACTTTGTCATTAGAGCACCATGGAGGAGATGGAGAGAACTTGAGGCGCTGGAGAACTTTCAGTACCCTTGAAATCTTACTGCAGAAGCATCCAGTTCTGGTGAATGAATAAGGCACAGCTACAACAGATGACTTGGAATCTAATAACCTCAGTTTGAATTGGAGCTCTTTGAGCTACAAGGTGTAGAACCTTAAACTTTCCCCCTCCACATTCCAGACCTCACTGTTTCTATGTATAAAATGAAGTTATTAAACTAAATTTACCTTCAGTTCTAAATCCTTCTATGCAATGGTTTAAGTTTGACTTCCCAGATCTGCCACCTCCTTGTTCTGCAATCTTGAGTATATCAATCTCTTTCCCTGAGACTGTTTCGATAAGGTTATAAAAGTTATAATGACTCATACTCTACCAAATTCATAGTTATTGTAAAGATCAAATGGGATGTGTATGTGAGGTCTTTTGCAAAGATCACAGTGAGGGGCAGCTAGGTGGTGCAGTGGATAAAACACTGGCCCTTGAGTCAGGAGGATCTGAATTCAAATCCAGCTTCAGACATGATATTCACTAGCTGGGTGACCCTGGACAAGTCACTTAACCCTAATTGCCTTGCAAAAAAAAAGAAAAAAAAAAGCAAAGATCACAGCCTATGTGTGCTATTAACATCATCCCCTGGAGAACAAACAATAGATAACATTAAATAAAATATTGGGGTGGGGGGTGTTTTTTTTTTCTTTTAGAAGGAAGTTTCAATTGTAAACTCACAGTCCAAGTCAGGATTAAAGACTTACTTTTTACAGAATGGTATATACTTTATAAACAGAAATAAGTGAAGGGAATGAAAGCAGTGAATAGGACAATATTGATTGATTCACTCATAATTAAGCCTAGAGTCTGAAAAGCAGAAAGTAATTGCCAACGTTCTGTTAAGCATGTTTACTTTCTGTTGATGCCTAAAAAGGGAGACATAAACATGATAATTAAAGGGTTATTTTCCCATCCTTCAGACTCAAGGGTGATATTATTCATGATGAGCCTGAGTTATGTATGCTTTGAATGGAGGGTAGTCATCTTCTGAGTTTGTCCTAAAATAAGAAGTATACTTTGTGAAATTAACTGAATACTGAAATTAGTTAAAGATTATAGATCAATCCACATCTGGGTCAGGGACATGGTCCTTCAATAAATTATCCCTCAGTAGTCTTGTATTGAGGCTATTGATGCTCTGGTCAGTGAAAAACATCTCCTGACATATTAGGAGTTGATAGTACCATGTTGAGTGTTATGTCAACTGCATGACTCACACAGATCCATGTGCATATAAAAACTCAGTGCTCCAGATTAGTAAATTATAAAAAGGACAATTCAGGAGATATGTTAACCCCCAAAAAGGTATTATTTTCAATTTTATGCTGGAAAACTTTCATTGTCCTATCATCATCCTAAGTTTGACATTTCTAAGGTTCAGTGTTTTAGAGTAGAAAAAAAAAAACTTGTTCTGCAGTCAGACAAAGTTGATTAAATATAAATAAATATTAATACATAAATGCTTCATAAATATAAAATCTTGAAGGGGTAATTTTACATCTCTGAATCTTTACATCTTCATGTTCAAAATGAGAAGGATGGATTATGTAACCTCTAAAACCCCTTACAGTTATAAACCCAAAGATTTTATAATCTTATGAAAGTTTTCTAAAATCTAAGTGGAAACATAATTTTAATTCATGCAAATCTGTGGTTGAACTGAGTAAGGAACTCTTGATCAGTTTTTCCCTATCAATTATTGATATTGTCTTATTCCAGAAATGATAATTTAAGCAAAACTATAATATCATTGTTTGACACTATGTGAGGGAGACCTAGTGGAGTAGTGGAAGGAGCTAATGAGTTGGAATCCAAAGACCTGGGCTGCAGATAGACTGCCACTTCTTTAATCAATATGACTTTTGACAAGGCACTTAACCAGAGTGAATTTCTTTTTACCCATATGTAAATTGGGAATTTGTATATTTAGAACCTTAGAAAAGGATAGGCAGAAGAGGCTGAAGAGTTCAATGCATCAAACTTCCACCTAAGCAGCAATTCCTAATACAACACTGAAAAGTGGTCAACAAGCTTCTGCTACATGTCAAAGACTTTCACTGATTGATAAATTTTTACCTGCCCTAAGCTTGTCAGGAGAACTAATGCCCCTTCCCTAATTACTGGACTTTCCAGAAGGTTACTGCTGTCCCTTGCAATGGCCATCACAAGGTAGAGCCAAGATAGAAAGTATTGTATTCACCTTCACCTGCCATCATCGGTGGAGCTGCTCCCATCAAGTGCTGAGACAACTAATCAAGGAGAAGGCCCCTTACTTTCTGCCTGGCTGCACTTACTGTTGCCAGCAAATTCACATTATTTTTGACCACTACAGTGTAGATGGTATTGAATCTCCTGGTTGCTTAAGAGTAAAGCACCATATTCTGAACCCCCCAAATCTATTATCTCATGCTGTCACTTCAACCCCATTTTTTACATCCCATTCAATCTCTGCATTCCTCATTCATTTTACCTTCTTAAGTTCCAATTCCTTAAATAACAAACTTGTTTATTTTAAACCTTTATTTCTTTTGCTCCTTCTATCTTTTGGCAATCAGTGTTTAGAGATGGTATCATTGAGGGTTCAGATAGATTACCCTTGTTTTAAGAAGCACTTCAAGAGAAGTGGGTTAGAATATTAGATTAGATTATTAGATTACTCATACTTTTCTCCTAGATCCAGCCTAGTGACAGATGATGATATTTTGTCCTGTGAAACTCCAAGAAGTCTTCCATATAGCCATAAAGGGAAATTGAAGATAAGGCCTGAGGAGTCTGATGGAATTAGCAGGAGGCAGGCAGGGGCTTTCAAGGTGAGTCCAATGCTGGAGAGAGGCAGTATCTTGTCTCATTGTGGGCCACCTGAGCCCAGTGTGAGAGAAAGATTATCTATTTGGGTCACAATGTATTATTTCACTGCCACCTTGTACCACTGGCTCACATTCCATTATTTGTACCATGACTTTTCCTAAATATGCAGTATTTGAATGTTTCTTGAAAATTGAATCTTAAAACTTACCCATCTACTGTTTTTATTTTCTTCTGCAAAAAAAAGACAAATAAATAAGGCAGGAACTCTTTCTTATTTAATTTTGAGCTTAAAGTTATCTTTAATTCTGTTATTAGGATTATTGTAACCTATGAAGAACATAAATATTCTTGCCATCCAGCAGTGTGTCACAGAAGGAAATTCAAACTACAGTGGCTTCATAAGCAATTTCTCTCTCTCTCTCTCTCTCTCTCTCTCTCTCTCTCTCTCTCTCTCTCTCTCTTTCTCTCCTCTCTCTCTCTCTCTCTCTCATATATATATAAATATATATATATACACATATATGTGTGTATGTATATATACATATATGTTTCTGTATATATATATGCATGTTTACATGTGCGCACACTCACAAATTGAATTTACAAAGATAAATTACTCAAGTTATCACCTTTTCTTATTTTGCTTATTTCACTGAGATGAAAATAAAATAACATTAAGGAAACAATATTTTGTCCATTTTGTGTGTTTAGATAGACCCAGGATCACGATTCATGAAAAATACCTGAATGAGAATCAAAAGATTTGGGTTCAGATTCCAGTTCTGCCATAAACTAGCTAAATAAAACTAGACAAATACATTCCCTTCTCTGAATTTCACCTTATTCTTTCATAAAGTGAAAGAATTAGACTAGATGTTCTTTAATGTTGGTTAAAAATAATGAATTTTTTCCAAATAAATACTTTTTGTAGGCAGATTTTGACTCACTGGATTATCACACATATACCTCAGGATCTGCTGGGTCAGGGGTGAGGACCCTGCAGCCCCAAGGCCACATGTGGCCTTGAAGCCACAGGCTCCTCAACCCTGTACTAGGTGCATAATCTCTCCTAACTGTTTAGCAGCACCTGAGCTCAATCTACATTTTCCTAATCTGGGAAGGTACCATTCCACCTCAGACAAGCTTAACTCTTCCTTTTGGCTTATTTGGCCTATGGACTATTTCTTAGGCTGGTGAGTAGACATCTACTGCATCCGATCTGTTCTCTGGTCTTACTGAGGTAAGTTAATAAACAATTAATTGTTGAAAGCTCAGGGTCAAATGTTGAATTTCATCTTCATTTTTTCTCTCTTGTATAATAAAAGAATGCTTTTTATAGATAATTAAGAAGCATATTATGTTACATTTTATTTAAAATTACCTTCATATCCAAATTAGGTTAATGCTAATATCAAACTTCAGTAATTGGTGCTATTTCAAAAGTGACGTGTAAATCATTACAGAACCAGAACAATATCCCAAGTCTCTTGAAATTGACAATCTGTCTTCCTCAATTCTGCTATTTGAAAAAAAAAGAACTATTATAATAAATTAGAAGCACTGTTGCATGCTAGATTGCATGATAAACTTGGAGTCAAAAAACACAGAGTTCAAATTCTGCTTCTTATATTTCTTATCTCTTTGTCAATCACTGAGTAAATCACTTAACCCCTTTTCATCTCAGGAAGCTTTCTAGGACTATGATTAATAGGCAAGTTGCAATTTATTTTTTTGTTTGTTTGGTGAAGCTGCCTCCAGAGAGTGAATCAAATGCCTTTGATGTATTGTATTATATATTTACAAATGTAAATAAAAATTTTTAGCCTATTACAATATTATACTTATAATGTATTCCATATTGTTTTCATATAATAGAATCAAATAAGGTCAAAGTTGAGTGTTCAAATGTCATCTAATCCATTTAGCAAATGAAGTATAAACATCTTAGATTTGTTATCCGCCAGCTACTATTTGAATGCTTTTAGAGATAGAACTTATCATATCCAAAGCTGACCTATTTCTATTGTTGGACCTCTTTCCCTTAAAAAAAAATCAGTCATCTGTCTTTCTGCAAAATCCATGCTTTGAGCCCAGTGCTATTCTTTAGAGGCAAACAGAACAAGCCTAACTTCATTTTAACCTGTAGCTGTCTTCAGGGAGCCTGCATACATCTTCTCTCTCCAAAAATCCCTCTGTACTTTAAGTTGTTCCTCGTATGACATGGCCTGCCATACTTTTGACAACCTAGTTACTTACACTGTGTATACTCCAGCTATTTTTTTTAATCCTCTACAAAAATATGGCATTGGGAACTGAACATAATATCAGAGTTGTTATCTGACTAGGAAGAAGAATCATGAGTTCCTGAATTCAGGGAACTTCTCACATACCTCCTCAGTTCTTTCAATAATCATGTTATTGATGTGAATATGTCATCTCTCTTTTCAGACAGTCATTCATTCATTCTTCATCATCCACTGCAGTTTAGACCCATTTTGTTTCCCAGATATTTCCCCCAGAGAACCCATCTCTAGAAAACTTATTCTAAATTGTTTTCCATATTTTGAGTATGGCTGGACTTCTCAGATTGTCTATATGTTATTAAGTTTTCTTGCCTCAGGATCAGACTGCCTCTTCCTTTTTGATCAAACATTTACTTAAACATATCCCTGAAGCCATTTATTGGGTAAAGGTTATTGTTGGAATTTGCAGATTTCTGCTTATACTTTGTATTTCTCCATTGTTCTTTGGATGAACATGTAATTTTAAGTCCTCAGTGAACATGATACTCAGAGTTTCTCAATCATATGGGATCACTGAGAGTATTTTTGTGCTGAAAGGATGGGTACATTCACTGGGAATAGCTCTGCATTCTTCAAAGAACTCTGTGACAATAGTAGTGTAGTATGGCTACCTATCCTATTCCTATTCATTTCTGGCTGGAGTTATTATGCAGTTTCTATGACTATCTCAAGTCAATTACAGCCAACCTAACTTCATAAAAAGCATGAAAACAACATGTTAACCTATTTTCCCCCTGTGGGCAGTTAGGTGGCACAGTGTACCAAGCCCAGAGTCAGGAAGACTCATTTTCCCAAGTTCAAATCTGGCCTCAAATACTTAGCAGCTATGTGACCTTGGGCAAGTCACTTAACACTGTTTGCTTCAGTTTCCTCATCTGTAAAATGAGCTGGAGAAGGAAATGGAAAACCACTCCAGTGTCTTTGCCAAGAAACCCCCAATGGGGTTATAAAGAGTTATACACAACTGAAAAAAAATCAACTGGTAAACTATCCTCTTTTTACTAATCATAGAACTCATTGAAGATGCCTTCAAATGAATGTTGCAGGGCTTAATGCAGTCTGTATAATTTCATCTGGAAATAATAGCACCTGGAGCATCTCACTTGTAGAGAAACCCTTCTCTAATTGGTCTCCATTCAAGACATCTACCACAGCAATGGCAGAGCCTTCTGTCAATAACCTGTCATCCTATTCTATAATTTGTTTGTTATTATTAGAAATGAACTTAACAGAAAAAAATACATATGGTTGCACTCATTAGATCTAAGTATTACATATATGTGTGTGGGTACATATGCATAAAATATACATGCATATATATGTATATGTGTGTATGCATGTTTACATATAAGGATATGAAACATATATATATATATATATATATATATATGTTGGAATAGAAATTTTAAGACTATATATCTTGCTTCACTAAATCAAAATTATGTGTCAGACTGACAGATTATAAACACAATGGGATCTTTTATCCTCTTCACATTCCATTCACTTGTGTAGTGATAAAATATGTGGTCTGCTATAAAAAATACATTTTCCCTTCTGATATTTTCATCAAGGATGCTTTTTATACACATATAGTACATTCTCATAAAGATTTTATGAACATGTAGCCTTATTTCGTAGTGAATCCATGTTCATTTATTGTGAAGTTGTACACTTAATCAAAGACTATAGTCTTTCCTAATTTTTCAGCCAATAGCATGAAAGTAACTACATTTTCCTGATAAAACAAATTTTTGGAAATACTTTGGGAAATACTCTGTCTCTATCCATGTACTCTAAGATTATGTTCGATCTTTGGATTGCCAAGTCACACTACTGACTAATATTTAATTTTTCATTCAATTTGGCCTGCATATCTATGTTTCACAAACTGTTATTTGGCCATTCTTTTTCTATTTTGTACCTTTTCAGTTACTACTTTGAAATATGGTGTTGTAGAAAAAAGAACTAGGCTTGAAGTCAAGGAATCTGTATCCAAATTCTGCCTCTGCTCTTTCAACTACCTGTTTCTTCTTAGGAAAATTATTCAATATCTCTGAGCCTCACTTTCCTCATTTTTAAAATGAGGGTTTGAACAAGATACTTGCAGAGATCCTATCCAGTTTTACATGTGTAAGATAAATAATTAGAATTGAAGAAATTTAACTTTATCCATATACAATATTACATTCAGTTGATCCATAGATCTAGTCATCTGAGGTTATCTTTTTGTTTGTTCTTTTGTTTGTTTTTGGAATTCTGATTTAGATCTCACAACATTGTTTCATTATCAAATTTGATAAACATTTCATCTATCCATTCATCCAAAGAAAAGTTAAAAATATGGATTAGCACAGGGCCATGAAAAAATACGTGGAGGCAGCTAAGTAGCACAGTGGATAGAGCACTGACCCTGGATTCAGGAGGAACTGAGTTCAAATCCGGCCTCAGACACATAACACTTACTATGTGACCCTGGGCAAGTCACTTAACCCCATTCCCTAACCAAAAAAAATGTGACAGTTCACTAGGTGGCTCCCTAAAATTTAATACCAATCCATAAGTTATAGAAGTTTTAGTCCAATCATTTAACTCAAACACTAAGTATACTATTATGTAAGTCCACATTTCTTGATCTTGTCCACAGAGATCTCAGGAGAGACTTTATCCATGCCTTAGGGAAAGAAATATATATTATATATTCAGAATTCTTGTGATTGCCTAGGAAAGTTTTGTTTTCAAAGAAAGGAAATTGGGACACATTTGCATGACCTGTTTTTGATCAAATCATGTCATCACCATCTGATTTAAGGATCATATTTTCCCTTTCTGAATGTTGACCAAAAATCCATTTTATAATACAATCTCTAATTTTGTCAGTACTTGAAGTCAAGCTCACGGGCCAACAGTCTGAATATTCTCATTTTCTTTCTTTTAAGAAAGTAGGCTATCTGCTAAACTCCAGTCCCATAGTACCTCTTCTGCTCTGTATAGTCTTGTTTTGTTTTTTCAAGATCACCTATAATGCCTCAGTATTCATATGTAACAGTATTTGCATTATGATAGAATATAGCTTCTCTTGGTCTGGTATTGTAACCAATTGAAGGTATGAAGGTGTTTTCTTAAGATTTCCATTTCCTTTGGATTCAACTAATTAATAACAGTTTTTTTGCTCTGTCTCTCCCAAATCAAAGATCATTTTTTAAACCAGAGGAAACAAATATGAAAAAAATAAATGTTTCTTCTAATTTTAATAATATATAAAACACACACACACGCACACACACATATAGGTGTATATATATATGTATATATATGTGTGTGTGTGTGTGTGTGTATATATATATATATATATATATATATATATATATATATATATACACTCTAAGAAGCACTGTTTTTACTTGTTTCCTAAGCAGGGTTTTTTTAGTTGTCTTTAGCATTGAAAAACCTCAAATCATCCTAAGTGTAGGAATTCCTAATATCATGACTCTAGGATTGTACCACTCTTTTGTATTTATCTTAAGTTATCCGATTTTGCTTACATTGCCTATAGTTGTTTAAAAAAACAAGAACAACAAATGAACTTAAATTTTCCTATAAGCTTCCTCTTTATCAACATGGGTGTCTTTAGATGGCCTCTACTTTTCAGAATTATTTGCATATGTATAAATATATTTGTTTTTGAGAATGTTTCATCTTTATTGGATGTGCATTTTAGTTTATACAATATATCCTGTACTTTCCATGATGTTTTTGGAACTCTGACATTTTTTGATCACAAATAATCAAGGGCATATAGCAAATTATGTCTGGCTTTCTGCTCCTTGTTCATAGGCTCTTTCTTTCTTTCTTTTTCACTTTCTTTTTCCTTCCTTCTTTCCTTCCTTTCTTTCCTTTCCTTTCTTTCTTTATTTCTCTCTAACTTTAGCAGCCATTTCTTATTTTGTTGTTCAGAATAAAGTCCAGAATAACCATTATCCTTAGCGTGTCCTCCAACTTTTACAATAAATTGTTATTAAGATGTAGCAAGATAACTAGCCAAGGAGGGCCGACTCCCTAGAGCATGTTGAATATGGCTACAAAAGTTATTTAAAAACTTATCAACTATTCTCAGAGAGAGCAAGAGATGTCCATCCTATCTAAATAGTTGGTATACCTCTTAACTAATAATTATCATCCTGTGTTTATTGTGGTCTGTTTTCAAAATACTTCTCTATTTCTTCCTTCTCTCCACATGATCTATAATGGTCTTCTTGTAGCCTTCTGTCAACGTTGCTTTCCCCTCATTGATTGTTGCCTAAAATCTATGCTTGTCCTTCACAGAACTTAGATTTTTCTTCTGGTAGCTTTGGAGACAGAAGACCTGAGTTAACTGTATTCACTTGGAAAAGTCAATTTGTTTTGCTCCCAAACTCCTCACTTAATAAATGAATGTTAGAAGAGATGATTTTACAAGTATCTTCCAGCTCTGAGTATATAAAATCATGGATTATGTTCTTAGTATATGTTATTATGATCTCCTTATTTATCTATTCTATTCCCATCAAAAATATATCATTCTATAGGTATATTACAGTTACACATTACACCCTAGGCAAACTAACCTCTTTAAATTAAGAATAATAATTCATTTTGTTCGTTATATAAAGTGTTCCTCTTTGTAAATAGACATCTGAAGCCATGAATTTTACTGCTACTCCCCCTACCCCAATTGGTTCACTGTGAATTGGTGTTCTTGTCCATTGACATACATCTTGATTTATTCATCCTGCTGATATCTGTGTTACATGTGATATGTATGTTTGTAGCTATAATTCAGTGTTGAGTTTTCTCTTTCATCCTACGTTTTCAGCTTAAAGTCATTTTAATCAGATGTCTTCAGAAAAAACATTTTTCCATGGCCCACATTGGAAGCATTTCTTCCTTGGTCAAGTCATTATTTGTTTACATTAAACCATAAGCAATGGTCCCAAAATACAAATCTTGTCCTCGAAAACCTTGATAAACTGCTGTTTCTTTTTTCTTTTTTCTTTGTTTTATACAAGTACATATTTCTCTTGGTCTCTACTGTCAAAAAGCAGTATAGATGAAATAACATTTGTTTCCCTAAGCATTCAGTCTCTTGTCCAGGAGTTGATCAATCCCAGCAATGCTTTCTAAGCTCCTTCTGGTAGTATCATTTAATAGAATCATGAAATCATTTCCCCCACATAACTCACCAGATGTAGGTTGTGGTCATCAGCATGGGGATGAGAACACATGGTGATAAGGTATTTTGCCATTTTAATAATTACTTTGGTTGATTATGATATAGTTAGCTGTCAAGTTAATACCATTATAGAATGGCTCACCTATGTGTACGTACATAAATAAAGATTTCAGTATTCCCCTATTGCATTAGATCCATGATCTTTCTCTTCTGGGCATTCTCTCCAATAGCACAGAAAGCAGTCTATCCATGTCTGCCCATTCTGTGTGACAATATTTTTCCAAATAAATATAAATATTCATACTCATTTATACTTATATCCATATCACACCATCATCACTGACTATTTGCTTGTGTGCATTCATATTTATGTTTTCAGGTGAATGGCTTATTGCCTAACCTAAGGGACTATGTTTTATGCTTCTTAGTATGTGGAAATTATATAGGAAAGCATAAAGAACGCTTGATTACTCTTCATTATTTGTGATTTTTTTCATAGCGTTTTTAAAGAAAAAAATAAACAACTGTATCATAAAGAAAAATGTTCAAGAAGGTCCATGAAGTTATGCCCTCAAAATGAGATATATTTGGCAAGAACAAGGAACTTTTCTGAATGGTGAGAAATGCATCTAGTGACCTCTTTAAAGGAATTTAAGACTAAATTTGTGGGAAATATGATACTATCTCACCTCTATTCTGTTTTAATTTACAATTAGGTCAAGTCAGGACTATAGCTCAGTACCTATAAAGGAAATAAAACACAAGCTGCTATGAATGAACCTCTCTCAATACAATGCAGAAAAATAGAATCTATTGGTGACTAGAAATTTTAGGTCGTTAAAAACCATGGATGCTGTAATTTATAAAAGTACCTTAAAAGAAATGAGTTTAGGGACATCTAGGTGGCACAGTGGATAGAGCACTGGCCCTGGATTCAGGAGGACCTGAGTTCAAATCCAAACTCAGACACTTGACACTTACTAGCTGTGTGACTCTGGGCAAGTCACTCAACTCCATTGCCTAGGAAAGAAAGAAAGAAAGAAAGAAAGAAAGAAAGAAAGAAAGAAAGAAAGAAAGAAAGAAAGAAAGAAAGAAAGAAAGAAAGAAAGAAAGAAAGAAAGAAAGAAAGAAAGAAAGAAAGAAAGAAAGAAAGAAAGAAAAAAAAAAGAAAGGAAGAAAGAAAGGAAGAAAGGAAGAAAGGAAGGAAGGAAGGAAGGAAGGAAGGAAAAGAAAGGAAGGAAGGAAGGAAGGAAGGAAGGAAGGAAGGAAGGAAGGAAGGAAGGAAGGAAGGAAGGAAGGAAGGAAGGAAGGAAGGAAAAGAAAGGAAGGAAGGAAGGAAGGAAGGAAGGAAGGAAGGAAGGAAGGAAGGAAGGATGGAAAAGAAAGGAAGGAAGGAAGGAAGGAAGGAAGGAAGGAAGGAAGGAAGGAAGGAAGGAAGGAAGAAAGAAAGAAAGAAAGAAGAAAAAAAGAAAGAAAGAAAGAAAGAAAGAAAGAAAGAAAGAAAGAAAGGAAGGAAGGAAGGAAGGAAGGAAGGAAGGAAGGAAGGAAGAAAGAAATGGGGTGAGGAGAGTAGCATTGACATTTATGAGATATATAATTTATGCCCCCCAAGCATGATTTATCTTTACTTCTGCCATCATCATCAAAACCCATTATTTTACACTGACTTACACATATTAGATTTTTTTTTATTGATAAAAAACAAATTTGTCAAACAGAACAAAACACGTCTTCCTTTTTTTATTTTTGGTTTGTTTTATTGGTTTGGTAGTTGGGTGTGTGGTCTGGGTGTTAGAACAATTTGGTATTATTAATCATCTCAGAGTATTTCATTTGATTTACAAACAGTTCCCAGGCCACAGTAGTCATTATCTCTAAGAAAACTCATTCATTTTAAGCACTATAATGAAAATGAGCTCTAGTTATT
Source organism: Phascolarctos cinereus (assembly GCF_003287225.1). Classification (NCBI taxonomy): domain Eukaryota; kingdom Metazoa; phylum Chordata; class Mammalia; order Diprotodontia; family Phascolarctidae; genus Phascolarctos; species Phascolarctos cinereus. Next base: position 178,837,585 of record NW_027555625.1, read on the forward strand.
TTTTCTGTGCCTAAATGAAGGTTGGCTAATATTCCTCAACTGGGGATCTGGTGTGTAAATAACCTTGGGAAAGATGGACTGGGTCACATTAACTTTTCTAAGGTGCTGAACATCACACTGGAGGATGCACTGATTTTTTTTTGTTTTGTTTTGTTTTTTCATTTTCCTTTTTTTTTGTTTTTACTATTTCAGAACCCAGAAGGATTTTGAAAGAAAACAGGGTTAGATCCTTTGCTCTTGTTATTTCTCTTTTGCCCTCTAGATTCCTTGATGCTAATTCTGCACAATAATTTCATAAAGTACTAGATATTTTTGTTCTACTTTTCACTATGGAATGTTAATTTGGAACCTGCCCCTTTCTAAAACCATTTATAATCTTAATTTTAAAATTGAGGAATTACTGACAGTTATTCAATCACTGTACAGTTATTCAAGATAAAACTTTCTTCTATAAACATAAGCAATATTGAATGATATTTTATAAAGAAGAAAAAAAATCTGTTTTACAGTTTTCACCAGCAGGACCCTGTGGAGAATCCAACCTAATGCAATCCAAAATTACATGTGGGTACTCATATGTATACTTGCATACATACACACATATATGTATTTATTTAGTGCTGTCTAGGTATAAGATCAGAGGCAGCATGACATAATGGATAGAGAGCTAGCCTTAAACTTAGGAAGATCTAAATTCAGGGAGTTGTTTGTTTGTTTGTTTGTTTTTTAACAGAAGCTCTTGTGGTCTGTGATTTTTTTTTAAATAGATAACTTGACTTCACTATAAATGGCAGTCTTGCTTGTTTTATTTTATTCATCATTTTGTTTTAATAATCATTTTAATAAGGTATCTGTAGGTTTCACCAGACTGCCAAAGGGATCCATGACAAGAAAAATTTTCAGCAGTGATGTTCTGAAACTAAGCTGCAGCGGTGAAAATTGATGTATACATATATATTTATATATGGAAAGCTGTTCACAATGCACTCTCTACAGGGATATCACAGGTCCAATCCAAAACACAAAAGAAAAGAAAACAAATGAACTAATAAAGACACAATAAATGTTTGGTAGTTGATTATTATTGATTAGTTGATTATAGATGACATAATGAACAGAGTACTGGGCTTGGAACCATCAAGACTCATTTTCCTGAGTTCAAATCCAGCCTCAAGCATTTACTAGCTGTGTGACTGGGCAAGTCACTTGACCTTGTTTGCTTCAGTTTCTCATCTGTAAAATAAGCTAGAGAAGGAAATGGAAAACCATTCCAATATCCCTGTCAAGAAAATCCCAAATGAGGTCACAAAGAGTTAGACACAACTTCAATGACTGAACAACAAATACCTTTGCCTTAGTAAACAACTGCATTCCTGAATTTCTTTTCCTTGGTGACCTGAACACGGTCCCATGTGTCCTGACTTCAAATCCTGTTGGCTACAGCTGCTTTATCTCTAATGCTTTTCTGTGTAGTTATACTACAGTCTATTAATGAAATCTTGACTCCTCGAGTTTCCTTGAATTCATTGGCCTGATTTACTGGGAAAAGAGCATTGAATTTGGCATCCCAGGAGACCTGGGTTCATATCATGGATCAGCTGTTTACTTATTCTGTGAGATTGGGACAGCTATAATCCCTTTCTGGGATTCAATTTATTCATTTGTGAAATGACAAGGTTTGGACTTGATGATTTCTAATTTCTTTTAGAGTTTTAAATCCTATAATATGTGACTTATCTTGAGTCTGAATGACAGCTACATGCCAAAACAGAGTGGTCATCAACTTTTGGATACTCACTAACATGTGAAGGAGGTGGATAGCCATAATAGAACAGTTAATTGTTAGCGGTGTTCCCTTGTTAGAATATTTTGTATATCATTTGTGTCTTGTGAGGTACAGGTATTCCAGAAGGCAGAGCAATGACTATTTGGGGGAAATTCCAGAAATAATAAATGGGGATATTTTACAGGGCTTAAATTTCAGGGACTTTTGGAAAGAAGTCAAGAGAGGTGTAGAGTTCAAATAAAGCAGCTATCTTCTCAATCTTGAAAGAAAGAAATGTAGAATTGTTTATTACCTTCCGATTGCATTCATTTAGACAGACTCTAAAAATCAGTGAATGTGTGTGTGTGTGTGTGTGTGTGTGTGTGTGTGAATACACAAACTGCTGGTGATATGGATGTGGTATCACTGACTATATGCATTTTGATGGGATAATCTCTCACAGACATTATTATTCCTCTACAATCCCACCTTGACCTACTGTGTCCATGCCTAAGCTAATGTACTAATGATGCCCATTTTCAGCATCCCACTATGAAGTTCTTTCTATTTACTGTGGTCAGATGAATCACTGGCTAATGTAATTCCCTTACACTAATCAGTTCCTGCCCCTTAACCCTAAATTTTGTTTGTTGCACAGTATTTTATGTTCTAATCCTTCCTCCTTGTTGCATAATATGATTTTTAGCTCACTAATCTTGGCTACGTGCTTAGTTAAGGAGTATATAACAGATTCACTTAGCTCTCAGTTTGGGAGGTAGAGAATGGAATAACTATTTATTGAGTGCTTACTGTGAGCTAAGTACTTTGCTGAACATTCTAAAATTCTTTCTCATGTCATACTCACAATAATAGATATTATGATGCCCATTTTAAAATTGAGCAAACTGAGGCAGGAGGAATTGAGTGATATGCTCAACATTACATTGCTAGTCTGTGTCACAGGCAGGATTTGAATTAAGGTCTCCCTGACCTCAGGACCACCACTCTGTTTACTGTTTCACATGGCTTCCTAGGATCCAAGCAAACTGGAGAAAAATAAAACTCTTTAGGAATTTGTTGACAGAACCTACCTCAGTTGTAATAAACCAGCTCAAGGTAATTAATCAATCAATCAATCAATATGTATTTATTAAAGGCCTACTATACCTGACATGAGCTAAGTGCTGGGGATACAAATAGGCAAAGAGAAAGATAGCCCCTGCCCTCAAGAAACTTACATTCTAATGGAGGAAGACAAATTTTACAAGGAAGATGAAAAACAGGAGATGGAGGAAATTGTACTCCATGCAGGAGTGTGGTGAATAACTCAGTCAGTGAAGCCCCAAAGTCGTGTTTCCAGGTACGAAGTGAGTGGTTGTCTGAGGTAGGCTTTCTCCTTACATAGAGGTTTGGAATTCTCAGTCCAACCCTCTAGTCAGGGGACAGAGTACCAAGGCTGATGAGATCTTACAGATGATTAATTTATCCTAATAATGAGCTTCCAGGGGCATGGTGGAAAGGTCATAGATATTCCAGAGTTGTGCATCAAAGTAAGAAAAAAGATGTCTCTGCTGGGCTCTCTCCAAAAATGGAGGTTTAATAATGAATAGGAGAGGGAAATTTTTAAATCCAACCCTAGAAGCAATATGAGTCCAATATTATAAGCACAGTACCAAGAATGGGAAGATGAAATCAGAAGGGAATTAATCTTCCTGCCTTTCCCTGAGTTCCCCTACTCCTTGTATTGTACCCTAGTCATGATACCCTATTCCACAATCAAACCTTAGTGGCTCTTGCTTCCATGTGGAGCACTTAATGATTCATTCATTACTTATGTATCTGTTGTGTCCCTCCTGTAGAATGATGGCCCTGTGGAGCCAGGCATTATTGACTTCAATATGGCAAGTATTTTTAAACACCAAGATTGTATGCAAGGTTCTCTGCATATAGAAACTAAGTAAAACCATCTTTGTCTTCATGGAGCTTATGTACTGGGAGGGGTGTGGAGTACAATAGAATTTAAGTGCCCTTGATTTTTAAGAATGATTCATTTCTGTAAATGGGTGACAGCCAATATACCCTGGGTATCTGGCAGTGCCTTGAAGGTAGTAGGTGCTTACTCAAGCCTGGCTGAATTTAATTGAGTCTAGTACAACCCCAAACTGTGCTAGAACATCATACTAGAGGATTTAAAATCAGTAGGGGCAGTACAAAGTCATTAAGGAGCAATGAGACACAAGGCAATTATTATCAAACAAATTACATGTAGCCTACACAAAGGATCCTTGAATAAAAACTGTAGGAGAAACACTTTCAGAATGGGCATCAAAACTTTAGGGGATATCAAATACTAGAATGCTAAATGTCAGACCTACCTTACCTAACTTATTTGCCACTTGAACTCTGCTGAAGCCTTAGGTATTGCCAAAGCTAGATCAGTGTTTGGACGCTTCAAAAGAAAGTGTGGGAGAAATGAATTTTCAGGTTACATACCAAACTGAAGGCCTACAGAGCTGTTGTGCTAGCTACACTGTTGAATGCCAGTGAAATTGGAACATTCTGTTATTGCCACACCAGAAAACCAACCCACCTCCACTTGAATTGTCTCAGGAATATTCTGAGGACTACCAGCAAGATAGGGTACCAGACACTGAGGACCTCTCTAGAACCGAACTGCCAAACATTTAAACTCTATTGCAGAGAGCTCAACTCAGATTGGCTGGCCACATAGTTCAAATGCCAAAGGCACAGTTACCCAAAACACTATTTTACAGAGAACTTGAACATGGTAAGCACTCACATGGTGGTCAGAAGAAGCTTGATAAGGATACTCTGAAAAACTTTAGTATTGACTGTAAAACATGGGAAATACTGGACAGGACACTCCATCATGATGTGCCCATATCAAAGTAGTGTACCCCATTGTAGAAGCATAAAGGACATTGTTATTTGCACATATCTAATGGGCCACTTGTGTCCAATCTGTGGCAGTGCCTTCCAAACTCTAATTAGTCTGATTAGCTACAGCCTACCACTCCGTACCCTGACTCCAACATTGTGATGGCATTGGTCTTCTTTGAAAAAGATGGACAAACAACAAGTACAACAGATAAATCTGGGGAAAAGGCTTGTCTGTGAGACCATGAGCTTTAGCATATCAGTTTCATTGTACTGGCCCATCTAAAGGTAGTCAATATTGCTACCTTGAAAAAACACAATCCCTTGCCTAGCAATTGGGGAATGGCTGAACTATTTGTGGTATATGAATGTAATGGAATACTATCATTCCATTAGAAATGATAAGAAGGCAGACTTCAGAAAAACCTAGAAAGGCTTACATGAACTGATGCTCAATGAAGTGAACAGAAACAGGAGAATATTGTACACAGTAACAGCAACATTGCGCAACAGCTCTTCTCATCAATGCAATGATCTAAGAAAATTTCAAAAGACTTATGAAGGAAAATGCTATCCACCTCCAGAGAAAGAGCTATGGAGTATGAATGCAAATCAAAGCACACTATTTTTCCTTTTTCTTTGTTTTGTTTTTTCCTTTCTCATAGTTATTCCCTTTGGTTCTAAATCTTCTTTATAATATGTGCAATGTACACACATATGTTTAATATGATTATACATGTATGGCCTATATCAGATTGAATGTTGTCTTGGGGAGGAGGGAAGGGAAGGAGAGGGAGAAAATTTAAAAGTCAAAATCTTATGAAAGTGAGTGTTGAAAACCAAAAATAAATAAATATTTAAAAAGAGAAGAAGAAAAAAAAATACAATCCCAGTGCCTCATTGCTGACTGTATTTCAATTTTTTAAAAATTCAAATTTTTTAAAAAATCGGTTACATTTTGTCTTGTTTGTCACTCATGCCTTTTCCCCAATTCTTCTTCTTTTCTTCCCCCTTCTGGGGCCTGCAGAACCCTTCTGTTATGCCTGCTTTGCATAGACCAGAGATAAAGCTTAGCTTCCTCAGTAATGATTTTTCCCTAAATTCACCAGTTTAATATTTCATATGGTTACGAACATATATTTCACCCTACTTAAGAATGCCAACCTTGCTATCAATACATCAGCTCTCTCACCATAAAAGTAAGAGTGGTTTTAAAAATTGGTCTGTTCCTATAAGCCTTCTCAAATATAAGTGAAGTATAGAATGAGGTATCAATATTTTACAATGCCATCAGCTGCACTTAAAAGCTTATGCTGTTAGTATTCATGCATAATTTGCTGTTGTTTGTCTTAATGATGAAAAGATTATTTCTGGACTCCTATTTGTTTTTTTCACTATAAATTTTTTATGAATGATTGATTTTAATGGATGCTATTTCTGAAATTACAGCTTATAGCACTGAATGGGTTTGTCCACATTGAAGACATTATATCAATTTCAGAAGTTCACAATAACCTAGGGGCAAACAATGAATATAGACACAGAAAGCCATAAATAAAAATCTGAGTGTGAATAGAACCTGAAATAAACACAAGTTTCCAGAAAATGCTCAAAGTCTCTGTGCTGGGTTTATGCAAATGGAAAGCTTTTTTTTTCCCTGAATATTTCTAGGACAATGAGTGAAGTGTAAAACCTATTGCCTTCATCAACAACTTCATTCATTGTTTTATTAAAGATCATTGGAACTTACTGGGAGAATTTCAGTTCGATACAGTGTAAAAAAAAACTTCATTTGAATTTGGTGTGATATCTCCAAAAAGAGGCCTCATTTAAAAAAAAATTTAAGTACTACTACTGAAATAACATCAAAAGCAGGAGCAGGGGCTATAAAGGTGGAAGGAGAGAGAAAGAGGGAAGAAGAGATAGAAAGACAGAGACAGAGACAGACAGAGAGAGAGACAGAGAGAAAGAGAGAGAGAGAGAGAGAGAGAGAGAGAGAGAGAGAGAGAGAGAGAGAGAGAGAGAGAGAGAGAGAAGACAGAGAAAGAAGTATTTTTAACAAATAAATTTTAAGGGGGTTTGACTTGTACATGCCTGTATCACCTAAGCAATATGGAGGCAATTCCCTGAGTTCCCCTACCTCATGGGTGGGTATAACCTCCTTTGATTGACTTTGTAGCTGGAAAAGGTTGCATCTTAAAATTTGACCAACTTAGGATGGTCCCTCTTTCTTGAATGCTTCCAAGGGTAAAGATCACAGTTCACTCACAGCATGGGTGCTATGAACTGAATTGGTGAGAATAGAAAGGATTCCTTCTTTTGCTCTCCCTTTTGTGAAATGCCTCCAATTAATGGGGGCATGGTCCTCTATTCTGTTTCATTTGCCCTTAATATAATCAGAAATTAAAGGAATTTGTCTTATTACCAGTGAACTAGGAGGGAGAGTTAATGATGAGTTGAATGTTCATTCCAAGAATTGTGCGTGGAGAAATAGAGTATATGCATTTAACATATGTAAATAATTGATACATAGTGAGACAGCAATGGTCAAAATCTCAATAAAAGTGAAAGCTTTTCAAAATGTTGCCCTATAGAAATGAAAGAGTTAATGTACCAACATAACACCCCCAGGACCAGAAGTCATCAATGACCATATAGCTGAGTACTCATTCAACAATCTTCTGAGTGATTGCAAAATCAAATACTTGCAGAACTTTAGAGGAATACATATTTATTTTGCACGAATTTGAGTTATAAATTTTAAACAAGAACTGTGAAATAACCAATTACAATTACACTACATAAATACAATTTGTTTTTCCTATATTGTCTTCCTGTCCACAGCTTTTCTGTGCTCAAAACAATGTTTCTACCATTTGATGTGTTACATTAGCATTTGGATGGTCAAGGTTGAGCTGACTTTTTTTTTTTATTATAGCATTCTGAGTTGGTTTTTAGGTTGGGTGAGAAAGTCATTTATTTGAATAAAAATGAAACTGGCATGTTCCAAAAAGATGTTTTTAGGTCTCTTCGCATCTCTCCCAATAGCTGGTTGCAGTCAGTTAAGCTATTTTCTAGTTATAGCTCAGAAATAATATAATTTGGATGCATTTCAAAAAATTTTATAGCTGTTGTTTTTCAATTGTGAAACAATGATTTTTAAGCCAACCAAGAGTGTGATTGTTTTGAGGAATCTAGGGTGGACTTAACTTTTTTATAGTTTTGGTATTGGGTATATAACAATAATAATCACAGATTGTTTAAAGGATTCCATGTCTTAAAAGAAAAAAAATTACTTTCTCTAAAAAAAAAATAAGCATAGCCTTCAAAGCAATTTGTGTTGATTTAAATTTTTTCAAATATAGCATTAAGTCAATATATCATGTTGAGGTTATATAAGATTCTCTACCTCCAGCCCCTCTCCACTTCTATCTGTGTTTCCTCTATGTTATATGAGGACTCCACATATTACAAGTGCACTATGGCATGATCATAAGTGGTTTGTTATCAACTAATGGGAGTGTGAAAAGAAGAGCTGTTTTCCACCCTCCTAGCATTAGTCAAATCATTGGGCTTTTCTCCAATGCAATGACATGTTTGCTTTATCCATTAAGCTCCACTATGCAAGTTTGAAACTACCACCCCTCTTCAGTTAGGGTATTCACCCCTTGAGGAAATTATAAACTAACTAAACTCAAAATATCAGCTGTACAGGTGTCATTTGGAAAATTCCATCTGTACCTCCCTTTCATAACCATGGACAGCCTCTCAAATAATCTCAAAGCTGCAGTAGGCAGCTGAGACTTGGGTTGGAATGTGTGTATACTGGGGGAGTGTCTTAATGATCAAATGGATAGTAGTAATATATCTACGTCCTCTCCCTTTTCATTTTTAGTGAGACATTGTGATTCCCACAGAATGAGTAGGTTCTTAAATGTTTCTCTCACCTCTTGTCATTCATACTTTGCTCTTGAAGAGGACCAATGACATCATGGGGGTGATGTCTTCATTTGTGAGTGAATTGGATTTAAGTGAGGCACAGTAGTGCAAAGTCATCAGTCTCACTCTTTCCTCCAGAGTCATCAGAGTCTAGTGGCAAGACAAACATCAAGATGACTGGTGATGGCTCAGTTCTCTCCCCTCTGTCAGTCCCAAAGAATATATAGAACTGCTTGTGTCTCTCCCACAGAAAGTTTTTGTACCTCTACATACAGGCAGGTAGCATCATATATGTCTTTTTCCCACCAACTGAGAGTTGCCTGCATACATAGCAACATGCAAAATGTGGTAAGTTTGGGTTGAAAGTATGGCTGCAGTATTATAAAACAGCAATCATCAAAACTACTTGGTACTGGCTAAGAAATAGAGTGGTGGATTAGTGGAATAGGTTAGGAACAACAGACATAGTAGTCAATAACCATAGTAATCTACTGTTTGATAAACCCAAAGACCCTAGCTTCTGGGATAAGAACTCACTGTTTAACAAAATTGCTGGGAAAACTGGAAAAGAGTTTGGCAGAAACTAAACATAGACCAAAATATTACACCACATTCCATAAAATAAAGTCAAAATGGGTGCACAATTTAGATATAAAGGCTGATACTATAAGTAAACTGGGAGAGTGAGGAATAGTTTACCTGTCAGATTTATGGAGAACAGAAGAATTTATGACCAAACAAGAGTTAGAAAACATTATGAAATACAAAATGGATAATTTTGATTACATCAAATTGAAAAATTTTACTGAAACAAAGCTAATGCACCCAAGATAAGGAGAGAAGCAGAAAATTCAGGGAGACTTTTTACTAGTGTCTCTGATAAGGGTCTCATTTCTAAAATATATAGAGAACTAAGTCAAAGTTATAGGAATACAAGTCATTTCCCAATTGATAGACGGTCAAAGGATCTGAACAGGCAGTTTTCAGATGAGGAAACTAAAGCTATTTTTAGTGATATGAAAAAATGCTCTAAATCATTATTGATTAGAGAAATGCAAATTGAAACAACTCTGAGGTACCACTTCACACCTATCAGACTGGCCAACATGACAAAACAGGACAATGATAAATGTTGGAGAAGATGTGGGAAAATTGGAACATTAATGAATTGTTGGTAGAGTTGTGAAATGATCCAACCATCTTGCAGAGCAATTTGGAACTATGCCCAAAGGGCTATAAAAATGTGCACACCCTTTGTCCCAGCAATAGCACTTCAAAGGCTGTATCCCAAAGAGATCATACAAATGGGAAAGGACCCACATGTACAAAAATATTTATAGCAGCTCGTTTTGTGGTGGCAATGAATTGGAAATTGAGAGGATGCCCATCAATTGGGGAATGACTGAACAAGTGATGGTATATGAACGTAATGGAATGCTATTGTGCAATAAGAAATGATGAGCATTTCAATTTCAGAAAAACCTGGAAGGACTTGTGTGGACTGATGCTGAGTGAAGTGAGCAGAACCAGGAGAACGTTGTACACAGTAACAGCCATGTTGTGCAGTGACTAACTTTGATAGACTTAGCTCTTCTCAGCAACGCAAGGATATAAGACATCTCCAAAAATCTCATTGTGGAAAATGCTATCCACATCCAGAGGAAAAAAAAATGAACTATGGAGTTTGAACACAGATCAAAGCATACTATTTGCTCTTTTTTTTTCTGTTTTGTTTTGTTTTCTCTTTCTTGTGATTCTTCCTATTGGTTCTAATTCTTCTTTGCAACATGACTAATGTGAAAATATGTTTAATAGGAATGTATATATAGAGCCTATATCAGATTGAATGCTATTTTGGGAAGGGAGGTGGGGAGTGATGGGGAGAAAATCTGAAACTCCAAAGTTTATGGAAGTGATTGTTGTAAACTAAAACTAAAACTAAATTAATTAATTAAAATTTAAAAAAAAAGAAAGTATGGCTGTATCAATGACCTCCGTTGGCTTCCTTTTTTATTTAGGATCAGATACAAAGTCTTCCATTTGACATTTAAAATTCTTCACAACCTAATCCTGTTCTACTTTTCTGGATTTCTTACATGTTACTCCCTTCTACACATTCATGCTGCCTATTTAATTTTATATGTTACAACTAATCTTCCATCTCTGTACTGGTTTCCACTATGTTTAGAATGCTTTCTCATCTCAACTTCATCTCTTAGAATTCCTGGTTACCTTTAAAAATTAGCTCATGCAGTAAAGCTACTTTAATAAAATCTTTTCTAATGCCTCTCCTCAACAGCTAGTATAGTCTGTGCAAAAACATGACCATGCATTCATTTTGCTTACACTCTCCGTATAATTACACATGTATTCATTGTCTTTCCCATTTCAATTTAAGCTCCTTACAGGCAGAAACTATCTTACTTTTGCTTTTGAATTCCTGGTGCCTAGCAGAGTGCTGGGTGAATGCTTATTAAATTGACAGATGGAAGTCTTTTGAAGGAATGTTGTATTGTGAGCAAAAGTCAGTGAATTTCTGAAAGAAGATGGATTTGTAATTCCAGTAACTCAGTTGAGTATAGAGTGATGAATGGAATAGGAATGAATAGAAAATCAGGACTTATCTCCAACCAAACATTTGACAAAAACAGTTCCATCTTTATGAGCAAGCAACCACTCCTCCCCTGAAGCTCCCAAGAAATCCACTTCCATAATAAACTCTTCAGAATCTTATTTATCTTTATTTTTGTTACTTTTCTTAGCATAAGGCAAAAAAATGATTGAACAATTGAAAGAAGGGTATTCCAAAAAAAAGTACCAACCTTACAGTTGGAGAAACATTGCATTTTCTCATGTAATACAGAAATTTATAGCAAAGATAGTAAAGATGCTTTATTGATGCTTTTAAATACCACTTTTGATCCATCATATGTTGATGAGTGGGCTAGGCAAAAGATTAGCAGTACTGGGGTCAGCAATTCAGTCATGTACTATAATCATCTCCTGTTTAAGAACTTGTGGTACAAACCAGGTGCAGAACATGTAAAACAAATAATTGAAACTTCTGTGTCCTATTAATGGCAAATAACGCCTGTGTCTAAGAATGCAGTCTGATGAAAACACACATCCTCTTCCTCCTCCAGAATGCTATAGATATCAGCCAGCAGGTGGGAGAAGCTATATGGGGAACAAGACAGATGGTGCAAGCTATAGCTGTGGCCAGCAATTTTACTTTACTGTACTAGTTCAGATATTACAAATCCAGACTCGAAGAAACAATTTCTTATGATTACTACTTGGTCTGCCCATACCAAAGTCTAAAAGTTATTAGCTAGGTTTGGTGTAGTTTACTGCCAATATATTAATACTTACTATGGAATAGATTCTATTTAGGTTCATCTTTAATCAAAACTCAAAATAACATTAAGGGTTTTAAGAGGCAGTACTTCATAATGGATATAGAGTTAAATTCAGGAAGATCTGGGTTTGAGTCTGTCTTACTGGTTGTGTAACCTTAGACAAGTCATTTAAGCTCTCTATTCACTACCCTGTTGTCTAAAACTATAAATTATGCAACCTAACCAATCTACATTGGTAAACACAATTTATCACTGGGAGCTCCTTGTAATTTAAGATATTGCAAAGCTATATATATACAGACACACATATATACATATATACAGACACACATATATACATAAATACATATATACATACACACATATATATGTGTATATATATATATGTGTATATATTGTTTCATTTGATCATTAGAAAAATGCTAGGCAGATCTTACAAGTATGATTATTTTTATCTTGCAGATGAGGAAGTTGAGGTTCTAAGAATTTGTGACTCACCCATGAAACAGTGCCTAAGTCTCAGAAGAAGGATTTGAACACAAACCTTCCTCAATCCAACACTAACCATCTCACCATCATGCTGCACTTCTTGGAGAAGGATTGGATATACTCCATCATTTTCCTCTTGTCATTTAATCTGCTATGGAAAGAGGCAAAAAGAATCTCTGACCAGGGAAAGCAACAAAATGATATCTTCCCTGATATCTTCATTTTGCAATTCTTTGGTATCATTAAAGAAAAAAATCTTCACAAATTTTCACCATCCCCAAGAACCATCATTGCACATTGATATTGGGTTGCTATTTGACTAAGGACCCTAGCAGTACTCATTTCACTCCTGGCTAATTCATTCTCCAATCTTTTTCTCTATCTCCTTGACAGTCACTTTAGCTATTTTTTCATTCTTCTCCATTCCTCCCCTACCACATACTCTCTCTAACTGCCTTTTATGTATTATCTTACCCCATTAAAATGGGAATTCCTTGATGATAATAGGCTATTTTGTTTGTTTATATTTATATCCCTCTGCTCTTGATACAGTGTTACTCTGACCAAAGGAGAGACAGAGGATATTTTGAAATGCAAAATGGCTAATTTTGATTACATTAAATTAAAAAGCTTTTGCACAAGCAAAACCAATGTAACTAAAATTAGGAGAAAAGCAGAAAGCTGAGAAATAATTCTTATAGACAGTGTTTCTGATAAAGGCCTCATTTCTCAAATAGATAGAGAACCAAGTCAAATTTATAAGAATACAAGTCATTCTCCAATTGGTACATGGTCAAAGGATATGACCAGGCAGTTTTCAGATGAAGAAATTAAAGCTATCTCTAGTCACATGAAAATTGTTTATATCAGTATTGATTAGAGAAATGCAAACAAAACACTGCTCTGAGGTACCATCTAACATTTATCTGATTAGCTGATATGACAGAAAAGGAAAATGATGACTGTTGGAGGTGTGGGAAAATTGGAACATTAATGCATTATTGGTAGAATTGTGAACTAATTCAACCATTCTGGAGAGCAATTTGGAACTCTGTCCAAATGGTTATAAAATTGTGCATACCCCTTTTTAAAAATTAATTTATTTTATCAACAATCACTTCCATTAGCCTTTGAGTTTAAAATTTTTCTCCCCCTTCCTCCTAACCTTCCTCTCCAACACAGCATGCAATCTGGTATAGGCTATACATATACATTCCTATTAAACATATTTTCACATTAGTGATGTTGTAAGTAAGAATTAGAATCAATAGGAGGAACCACCAGAAAGAGGAAACAAAACACAACAGAAGAAAAAAACGCAAATAGTATGCTTCAATCTGCATTCAAATTCTGTAGTTCTTTCTTTGGATGTGGGTGGCATTTTGCATCATGAAGCCTTTGGAAATGTCTTACATCCTTGTGTTGCTGCGAAGGGTTAATTCTACCAATATTAGTCATCGCACAACATGGCTGTTACTGTATACAACGTTCTCCTGGTTCTGCTCACTTCACTCAGCATCAGACCATACAAGTCCTTCCAGGTTTTTCTGAAATTGACTTGCTCATCATTTCTTATTGCACAATAGTATTCCATTACATTCGTATACCACAACTTGTTCAGTCATTCCCCAATTGATGGGCATCCTCTCAATTTCCAATTCATTGCCACCACAAAAAGAGCTGCTATAAATATTTCTGTACATGTGGGTCCTTTCCCATTTGTATGATCTCTTTGGGATACATCCCTTGAAGTGCTATTGCTGAGTCAAAGGGTATGCACATTTTTATACCCCTTTGGACATAGTTCCAAATTGCTCTCAAAAATGGTTGGATTGTGCATACCCTTTGATCTAGCAATGCCACTACCGGTCTGTATCCCAAGGAGATCATAAAAATGGGAAAAGGACCCACATGTACACAAATATTTATAACATCTCTTTTTGTGGTGGCAAAGAATTGGAAATTGAGGTAATGTCCTTCAACTGCGGAATGCTGAACAATTTGAAGTATATGAATGTAATGGAATACTATTGTGCTATAAGAAATAATGAGGAATTGCTTCTCAGAAAAAACCTGGACTTACATGAACTGATATTGAGTGAAGTGATCAGAACTGGGAAAACATTGTACACAGTAACAGCAACAGTGTGTGATGATCAACTATGATAGCCTTGTCACTTCTCAGCAATGAGATGATACAAGACAATTCCACAAGACTCATAATGAAAAATGCTCTCCAAATCCAGAGATAGATCTATGGAGTATGAATGCAGATCAAAGCATACTATTTTCACTTTTTGGTTTTTTTTTTTTTTTGGACCTTGTGATTTTCCCTTTTTATTCTGATTCTTCTTTCATAACACAACTAGTGTGGAAGTATGTTGAACATGGCTGCACATGTATAACCTGTATCAGATTGCTTGCTCTCTTGGGGAGGAGGGAAGGGAGGGAGGGAAAGAGAAAAATTTGGATCTCAAAATCTTATTAAAAATGAATGTTGATAATTACCTTTACATCTAATTGGGAAAAAAAAAGTTCTACCTCTTCAATCTCTCTGTCTCTCTCTCTGTCTCTCTGTCTCTGTCTCTCTCTCTTTTTCTCTCTCTCTCTATCTCCTCTCCTCTCCACTCCTCTCCTCTCCTCTTCTCGCCTTTCCTTTTCTCTCCTCTCCTTAGTGCTGAACTCATTACTTATCTGAAACTGCTGTCTCCAGTTACTGACAATGTATCAAATGGCATATTTGTCTGATGGACTCTCAGTTTTGATCTCTCTATAATTTAACATTGCTAACCACCCTTTCTGCCTAGATATTCTTTCTTTTCAGTGATTCCATGGCATTCCTCTTTCTTAGTTCTCCTCATGGCTGCCTGACCATTCATTCTCTGCATCTTTTTTCTGGGTCACCATCCATGTCACATTCCTTCAATGTATATGTTCAGGGTTCTTCTGTTCTAGATACTCTTTTGCTTCATCTATATAATCATTCACTCAATTGCCTTTTTTAGTTGTCATAGATTTAATTATTATTTCTCTGCAAATGACTCCCAAAAACGTATATACCATCCTTCTCTCTCCCTTGAACTTCTGTCTTATATCACTACCTGCCTTTTGGACATTTTGAATTCCATATTCTATAGCAGAACTGTAAAACTGCAGGCCCACAGGCCGCAAGTGGCCCCAACCAGATTTAAATCTAACTGGGAAATGTTTAAAAAAATAAATCAAACCAGAGAAAGAAATCATAAATAGAAGTGCATATACAATAATTTACATGCCCACATATATACATATGTGTGTGTACACATGTATACATATACATACACATACACACATATACCTATCTGTGTCTAATGGTAGCCATCTCTAGTGTGTGGGGTGGGGATGGAAGAAAAAAAAGAAATTTACATGATTTTGTTGTAGATTCTTAAAAAATAGCAAGTTGTACATAGTAGACTTGCAGTTTGATATACAATCACCTTTTTGTTGTACTATTTTATGGGAATACTTGTTTTGTTCCACAAATTAAAAATAAAATTAAAACAATACAACATAAATGATCTTAATTTGTGGTTTTTCAAATCAACATCTTGCTCACAGGGATCCGTTTCTATTTACATTTATTCCATTGCATATCAGACTCAACCTATCCAAAATAAAACTCATTATCTTTTCCCCTAAACCAATTCTTCTTCCAAAGTTACCAATTTCTCTTAAAAAATTAATATTTTCCCAGTCAGTCATATTTATAAATTTGGCGTTATCAATTCCTTTCCATTACTCCTACAAATATCCAATTATTTGACAATTTTTTCAGTTTCTACCTCTAAACCATCAATTCCATATGCACCCTTTTCTTCACTGACTTAATTACCACCTTATTTCAGTTCGTCATTTATCACTTTGATTATAACAATAGCCTTTTAATTGATCCTTTTGCCTCAAATCCCTGCCTCCTCCAGTCCTTCTATGATATAGCTACTAAACAAATTTTTCTAAGTTAGAGTTCTGATTATATGCCCCCCCACTTAAAAACTCTAGCAGTTCTTTATTATCTCTAAGATCAAAATAAACTAAGCTTAACATGTAACACTTCACAACTTGGCTCAGTCCTACCTTTCCAGACTTATTATTCATTACTCTTTTACATTCTAAATGGTTGTGCCAAATTTACCTGCTTGTTATTCCAGACACATGACATCCTATATCCCATCTCTGTGCTGTTGTACTTGCTGTATTCCAAGCGCAGAATATACTCCTTACTGATTCCCTCTTGGAATCCTTTATGTCCTTCAAGACTAAGGTTAAGTATCACTTTCTACATGAAACCTATCTTGTTCCCTCCAGTTACTAGTGCTGCCTCAGCCACCAAGGTTACCTTGTGCCTGTTTTTCATATCACTGTTACTGCATATACTGCCTACACAAAGGGGGAACTCACAAGCAATGGAGAAACTGTCTTATTAAAGTAATTTTTCTTTAATTTTCAGAATGCCCATGTGAATGTGAATTGGTTCCTCTAAATATTTGTCAATTCCTTCTTCACTGGAAAATATTACATATTAATATTACCAGGTTAAATTGATATTTATAAAGGTCTCAAAAAAACCTATATTATTCCTAATGGCTTCTGTATCATTTTATTTAATTCTATCACAGTAATTTGCAACAAAATTATTGAGGTAGAAGAGGAATACAGAGGTTAGGACCATTTTCTGTTTTTGTCTGTATCATGGACTATAATTTCCATATAAATATACACACACACACATACATACATACACATATTCATATATACATTCATATATATACATGTATACATACATGCATATATACATACATTCATATACATATACATATAAAATCTGTTGGCCCACCTGCAGATAAATAATTCTTTGTACCTAGATAGATTCATTTTTGGACAAGTACCCAGTTGATGACTGGCCTCCTATTGAGCACCTTTCCAGATAGTTAGAATTGTTAGAACTTGTGCTTCACTGGTATCCAAGTTTAGTTCCACGTCATGATGAAGAATAAAAAGTATTCATAGAGATGCCCACAAACATGATTTGTAAATAGATTTATAAAATGTAAACATAAATATGAATACTTAAATGAGAATGGCTCAAATAATTAACACAGCTTATTACAGAGGGATGAGTCAGGATAAGTTGGCTAGATTCTCAGTTTTGTCATTTATTAGCTCTCTGACTTAGGGCAATTCATTAGCCTTTCTGAAATTCTTGTTTCATCTCTAAAAGAATAATAATATTGAATCTAATATCTACCTCACAGGGTTTCTGGAAGATTAAGCATGTAAAATCCTTTGTAATGGTTAAGTTCTGCATATATGAGTCATTAATGTTTGGTTATGCTAGATATTAATTTATAAGTTTTAATGACATGCAAATTATGATATTAATGATGATTCTCCAGTCAAATTGGAAAGACTTCATGTGTGGGCCTGGGAATACAGTCCATTTGATTTAGCCAGTAGAAGTTCAGAGAGGACAACACCAGAAGGTCAGTCAAGTGATGGATCATTGCAACCATAGGAACCCACAGTTTTTCTCCTAAGGCAAATGTGATGTTATGATCTGCATTAATGAAGGGAGTACCTAAAATAATGAAATAAGAGAAAAATAGATAAATAAAGTATGAAAAGTTTACTGGCAGCATTCTATTACTAGCACTATCACTTCTTCCACCAACAAAACCAACAACAGAAATAATAAGCAAGAATCACTATAATAAACATTTAAGTGTACTCAGATGAAGTCTTTTTTTCTGGCTCTTTTAGTTAAGATAATTTCAGAGGATTAAAATACATTATCCTGAATTTCAAATGAAATAAAATCTTCTATTTGCTAGAAAAAAAGAGGTACTGAATTATTCTCAAGATGAATTCTCTTTCCACAAGAAAGGGTATTCTTCCCATTTCCCTTTTCTCATTTTGCTGCATCATATCTATTTGCTGGAGAATCATCTAACCCAGCTCATTACAGAACTGTGCCTAAAATAAAATTAGAAGCAGCTGAGTGATAAAGTCATGACCCCATGGATGAAATGGTTGTGTTTTCTTGTTATTATTGTTTTCTCAGAGTGTTTCATGCTTCAGTTTAAATGATAGAAAAGCAGGTGAATAGAAATGACAGAAAAAGCACATGGAATCAAGTTAGCATCCTGTTCTTTTTCTATTTGGTCTTGTGCATTCTGTACTGTTTTATTCTGGCTCATTCCATCTTATCCCATTGCATCCCACACTTTTATTCTCTTCTATTTTTGTGTATTGAATTCCTCTTATTTCCAAGTACATGATGCTAAGTATTTTCATTCCTAGTTGTCCAGTAGGGGAATAAGAGGATCTCTAATTCTCAAGGGAGTCTCTAGGCATAAGTTTGCTGACAAATTCCCAATAACTGTCTCTCTGAAAAGCAGGAACATTTTTGAGTTTCATCTGCATTGTTAACATTTTCTCCATTACTTTCTTAAGTCTAATCAGCAAACAATGAATAAGAGCCCTGATTTGTATCATTTGCCAACTTACTGTTTCCAGCACATCCCTGTCTCTATCACTAGCTACTGGGATAACCAGTTTATTTTCTGTAGAATATAGAATAAGTCTACTTAAAATAATTAATAAAATTATCTGCTTAAGAGAAATATAGAAAGAATCTGAGATCCTTAATGTTGTTGTTTGTCCTTTGTTCTCAAAGAGGACCATGATATCGGGAAGATGATGCTATGACATGCAAGTGACTTGGATTTTAATCAAGTAGGGCTGTGCAAAGTCACCAGCCACACTTTCTCCTCTGGAGCCCTCTGGGTCCAGTGGTACGCTACAAATCAAGATGACTAGAGATGACCCCCAGGATCCTTAAAAATCAATTAATAAAAGTCTAACTTTTATTGAAAGGCATCAGTGTGTAATGGAAAGAACTTTTGATCTAAATCCTAGCTTTGCTTCTAACTTTCTCAAGCAAATAACTTACCCTCTTTGGGTTTCAGTTTAATCATTTATAAAATGGGAAAATTATCTCCTATGTCCCTTTCAACTCTTATGATCCTGTAAATGTATTTACTGCATTAATTCCATTGAAAACTTCTTTAGAATAGGCATTCTTTTAAACTAGACACATGATTTCATTGATGAAGGAAACCCTCATGAGGAAATACTTTCTATCAATGATGAGATGCAGCTAATAGTTCTAGAGAATTACTTGGAAGTGTTGAGTTTAAAAATTTACTGAAGGTCACACAGGCAGTATATAGCAGAAGCAGAACTGAACTCCCGGTCCTGATGCCTCTGAAGGCAATATGTCAAATTTGCTTGTATGTGGATACCTTTAAAAAGTAAGGAAATCACATACACACACTTCATTTATCCAGTAACATTGTAAAACAAGAAACTCCTTATAAGAGGCAGCTAAGGTGTACAGGAAAGAACCCTACCATATACTTAATGGTTCAAGATATCCTCCATTAATCCATAGGCTCCTTGAAAGCAAGGAATACTGTTTGTTTCTTTTTGTATCCTCAGTATTTAACACAGTGTCTGTCACATAGTAGGCACTTTATAGATGTTTACAATTTATAATAAGTTATAATTATAATTTGTTTAAATTTATTTATGTCTCTCACACGCACACACAGAAGGAGAGAGAGAGAGAGGGGGAGAGAGAGAGAGAGGGAAAGGGAGAGAAAGAGCTAGATGATGCAGTGAATAGAATGTTGGACATGGAGTCAGGAAGACAAGTTCAAATTAGGTACCAGACACTTAATAGCTGTGTGAAACTGAACAGATCACTTAGCATTTGTCTAAATCAGTTTCCTCGAGTGCAAAATGTGGATAATAATAGCACCTATTTCACTGGGTTTTTGAGAGCATCAAATGAGATATTATTTGTAAAGAGCTTAACACAGCAACTGGAACATAGTAGGCACTTAATCTATGGTTGGTCCCTTCCATTCCCTTTACTATTCCAGACTCCTTATTCTATATATGAGAAAACTGAGGCCCAGGGAGATTAAATGAATTGACCAAGGTCTTATAGGTAGTACATTTCAAATATGAAACTTTAACCTAGGTCTTTTGAGTCATTAGACTCTTTCCACTTTCTCTTTTCACCTTTCCACTCTGACAAGAAAAATATAAATACTGTCATATATAAATTGCTTAGAATTGTCTTTTCTATCTATACAATATCTGGTTTAGGTTTTCATCATTTTTTGTCCGGACTACTGTCTATAGTAAGGTATCTGCATCTCACATACATAACTGGGCAGCTAGGGGGAACAATAGATACAGTACCAATCCTGAAGTCAGGAAAACTTCCTGAGTTCAAATCAGGCCTCAGACACTTACAAGCTGTGTGACTCTGGGCAAGTCACTTAACCCTGTTTGCCTTAGTTTCCTCATCTGTAAAATGGATGGAGTAGGAAATGGAAAACCACTCCAGTATTTTTGCCAAGAAAACCCCAAATGGGATCATAAAGAGTCAAACACAACTGAAAACAACTGAACAAGAACATGGAATTTTTAAACTGCAAGCAAATACTTTAATTTCCGGTTTAAATAATATGAAAAATAACCTCAGTTGGTGTTTATAGCTGGGGGAAGGGATTCAAATGATATAAAGTGGTGTGTGGCAGGGGTTATTGATGTTGGAACATGATGAGGATGCTGCCGGGAGTCAACCTCAGAGAAGAGCATGAGGAACATTGGATAGCTTCCTATTTTAAATATTCTTGATAACTAGGTATTCATAAGAACTTTTCACACTTAGCAGGTATGAATTCTAATTAATGAGTGCTAGGAGAAAGAGTTGAAAATGAACCTGAAAAAAACGTTTTACGAACTTGGAAAAGCTACTTCCTGCTTCCAGAGCCTCAGTTTTGTTTTCCTTAAAATTCAGGAAGAGAACTGGATAATGACTAAAATTCCATCTAGCCCCAATGTGGCTAGATGGAATTTTAGTCATTATCCAAGTTCACAAAAGAATTTTTTTTTCTGTTTTACTGAAATTGAGGTTAAATAGAGAAAGACATGGGTTCAAATTCCAGTTCAGAGACTTTCTAGCTGTATGAGTCTGGGACAAGTTACTTAAACAGTCTGTGCCTAGTGTCTTCACCTGTAAAATAAAAGGCTTATACTTAATGGCCCTTATGGTTCTTTCTGGCCTTAAATGTTTTATCTAGGCTTGATGACTATGAGATTTAGAAGGGACCTTTAGAGGCTATTGAATACAAGCCCTTAATCTTAGAAAGGATGCAACAGAGGCCTACAGGGGAAGGGCTAGAAGCCAGATCTACTAATTTCAACTCTAAAATTTTCAATTAGCTGCTAAAATGCAGCCTCCTTTGTGAGCATTGGCTATTTCTGAGCCTCCTGGTCTCATGCCTTAAAACAAAGAATTGACCAAGGAAAGGAGTACTCCAGTTTTCTTGGGCCTGCTGAGGCTGTAAGCTCATCTGTTCTAGGAAGTAAAGCTCAGAAGCTTCCTCTAAGGAATACAAGATCTGTCCCTGTGACAAGGTAGGCTGGGGTATGAGTTGGTCATGGTGCATCACATTTTTCTCCCCATCAAGTAGGTCAGGAGCCCAGGCTGAAGCTTTTAGCCATGAAGGACCAATTCACAAAAGCCAAGGAGCCTTCCTCTAGCTAAGTAGAGGCTATGGTTTCTCCAACCTAACTCTGACCTCTAGTTTCTCTGTCTCTGTCTCTCTGTCTCTCTGGGTCTCTTTGTCTGTCTGTCTGTCTCTCTCTCTCTCTGTCTCATTCTCTTTAAGGAATCCTATGAAACCAACACAGAGCCCAAAATGAGCTCTTCTCCCAGCAGCATCTAGCATCCTGCTATTTTTACCATCTTGTCTGTCACTCTCTTAACACCCTCCTTCAATCTACTGGGCAGCCAGGTGGCACAGTGAATATAGCACCAGACCTGGAGTCAGAAAGAATCATCTTCCTGAGTTCAAATCTCACCTCAGACACTTAACTAGCTGTGTGATTTGCTCAAGTCACTTAATCCTGTTTACCTCAGTTTCTTCAGCTATAAAAATAATCTGGAGAAGCAAATGGCAAACCACTGCAGTATCTTTGTCAAGAAAACCACAAATGTCATAACAAAGAGTCAGACATAACTGAAACAACTGAACTGCAAGTTTCATCTACCTCCAGACTCTCAGCCTGTTTTCTTCCTTGAAAGAGTGTAAGTGTTGCCACAGTGGATCAAAGCTCTCTCCCCAATCCTATTTTCTGATTTCCTATAACACATTCCTAATTGTGTTTTTCTCCTGTTTCCAGTCCCTTTCTCTGCAATCTAACCTTTATATTTATGAAAATAATCTTCCTAGGGCTTACATCTGAAAATCTCATTGTCCTAAAAAAATTCAGTAGCTTCCCATTGCTTCTAATATAAATCACAAACTTTTCAGAAAGGCATTAAAATCCACCAGAATCTTGCTTCACCTTACCAACCTATTTCATGTTCTTCTCTTTTACCACTTCTACAATCCTCCTCAAGTGGAATACTCAGAAGTTCCAGGATTCTAAATTATGGCTATTATTTCTGTGCATTCTTATAAATCTTTCCTCATTTCTACTATTCTATTTTTCATTATCTCTTACTCTCTGAATCTTTGTCTTCTTTCAAGTGCTAACTCAGGAGTACTGCCTGATAGACAGAATTAGTTTTGTGATGAAAGTATTGTCTTTGGAGTTGGGGAGGCTTTGGTTCATATTCTGCCTCTGACACAGACTTAATCCTCCTGAGGCTCAATTTTATCGTCTGTAAAATGAAGGAATTAGATTAAAATTTTACTAAGGTCCCTTCCAAATCAAAATATGGGATCCTCTATAAAGCCTTCCTTATTTTTTCCATTTCTTAGTGCTTTTTCTCCTCAATAATGCTTTTTCTTGCTTCTATACATTTTTAATTTCCCTTCTGTTCTATGCCAACTCTATGCAGAGTATGATTTCCATGAGGGCAGAGAATTTTTTTTTTTTTTGCTTTGGTTCTCCCAGAATTGAGCACAGCGCTTCACACAAAGTAGATTTTGAATAAATGTTTGTTGGATTGCATTGATTTGAATTCCATTCTCTGGAATTAACTCTTTAAAAGTATCTAGTAGTTCCACACAAGTCTTCAATTTTCCCATTCTTCTGAGGAAAGACACTGTCCAACAGAGTATCATGTAGTGTTAAGACAAAAGGCCATTCCAGGTAAAGAACTCAATGACAGAGTAGTAATATCTATTTTGATTGAGGAGGAACATAAAGGAAATGTGTCATTTACAGTTCAAGATCACACTCACAAAGGAACAATTGTCAAGGTGAGGAGTTCTTATGGTAAATAGTTTTCCAACATCTACAAAATTATTAAACTGAATAAAACTGGAATAAAAAAACATGATATTAGAATTAATAACATGTATTTAGTAACAATATTATTCTTATGCTACTGTAAATGATAGTGGAATGAGAAAAGATTTATTATTCTTTTCATTTTGAAATACTATATTCTTCAATTTATATACAGTTTTGTTATACTGAAAGTTTTCTAATCTTACAGAAAAAAAAATGGGAGGCTTCCTCTTAGGAAATGTAGGTTTGTTCATTTGATCATAAGGGATGTTGTCCAGGTGTTCCCCAGATGGAACAACATTCACTTAGCTTAAGATAATATTTAGCGTGACTTGGCATACATTTCATAATCAGCAAGAACCCTGGATGCAATGATGTTTTTAGGGGAGAGGAGGAGTAGGAATAGGAAAATAATACAAGAATTAAGATACCAACTTGTTTGAAATAGGGCAGATAGTTCCTGTCTTAGGACAGAGATAGGCTTGATTCATAACTTTAAAAAAATTAAGTTCATTTCATATGCATGCACATGCACATGCACTTACACACATACGGCAAGCTCAAAAATGATGAATTAAAAACTCATTCCACTTTGATTAAAAACAATACCATTGCTATTAAATAAATATATGAGTTAAGAATTGAACCCAGAAAGTCTCTCCATCAACACAGATTGAAAACAGTTTATAATTTAGTCGATACATCCTAGGTAGCCATCTGATGTTTAAAAGAATTCTATGACTTGCCCATGATAACTCAGGGAGCATATGTCAGAGGCAGAATTTTAACCTATGTTTTCCTGAAATCAAGCTTAGCACTATACGTGCTATGTCAAGCTGCTGCCTAAATTGAATAATATAATTAATTATAAGTAATTACAGAAAGTTTCCTTGAATTGAAAAGTGAGTCATTTAATTACTTAGAAGAACAATATTTTAATGGAAAGAGAGATTAACTGGTAGTTACAGGACCCAAGTCTGAATACCACCTCTATGATCTTGGGCAATTACTTAACCTCTTTGTGTGTTAGCTTTTTTATCTGTAAAAAAAGGAGAGGCTTGAAGTATATATCCTCTAAAGGTTCCTTCAAACTGAATCCTATGAAATTAGTTTTTGCTTTGTTTTGTTTAGCATTGTTTTTGTCTGTTTTAATTTTTGCTTTGTGGAAATGTTAATGCATCTAAAGTTTTCCATTTGAGAACACTCTAGGTACTTATTCTTTCCTGTCTGCCCAAATTTACAAACAGACTGGAGCCTTTGTAAATGGTCCAATCTAAAGACAGTTCAGTTACATAAAGACATTCTCTGCAAAATGTTGCCTCCAAATCAACATTTACCAGAAAATCAAAATACTGATAGTTTATTATTCGAAATGCTTACTATGATAGATGCAGCATTAGTTATCATTATATTAAAGTAACAAAAAGTCATATTTTCATATCAGATGTGCCTTCCGGACATAGAGTATGCCCCTTCAAATATTTTTGTTGACTGAGTCAATTTTTAGAGCTTCATAATAATTAAATATTCTTAATTTGGTCATCATATCTCTCTGACTCTACCAAATATAAAATTCAGAGAACTGAGAGCTTATATATTAAATTATAAAGAAAGGACATGATTCTCACCCTTAATATGTCCTTTTGAACCTTTGGGCTCATATTATTCCACATTTTGTCTGTAGCTTTGTTTGTTTTTTACCCCAGGGAACAAGATCATCTCTCAGGCTAAGCCAATCACATGAAATGTCATCACTTTGCTGCCTTCTGGGATAGTTTATACCTCTTTACCTCCCACATTCTCTTATCCTCTTTGTTTGGAGGGCTGGAGTTGTTATTGTTCAGTCATTTTTTCAGTCTTCTCACTTTACCATTTCTTTCTCCAGTTCATTTTGCAGATAAAGAAAGTGAGGTAAACTGGATTAAGCAATTTGCACAGGGTCACTCAGGTAGTAAGTGTTTGAGGCCTGATTTGAACTCAGGAAGATAAATCTTGTTGACTCCATATCCAGCACTCAGTTCACTACAGGAGGGTAGAATACTAGACTGCTAAAGCTTTCCTTCATAGAACTAAGAACCTGGAATTTGAAGATCACTCCATGTTCCATCTTCAGTTGCTTGGTTGCAACTTCATGGAACAAGATGCCTCTGCACCAGATACTCACCTTTTGGAATCCTTGGGTTTTCTTCCCTCACAGTAATAGAAGTAGTTTAATAGTAGTATTGGTGGTGATGGTAGCAGTTGTGGTGATAATGATGATGGTGGTAGTGGTAGTGGTAGTAGTAGTAGTAGTGGTGGTAGTGGTAGTAGTAGTAGTAGTAGTAGTAGTAGTAGTAGTAGTAGTAGTAGTAGTAGTAGTAGTAGCAGTAGTTTAGTAGTAGTAGTGGTGGTGGTGGTGGTGGTAGTGGTAGTTGGTTGTTGTCCTTCAAGACCAAAATGATATCACTACTTTGGAGGCAAGGCAAAGTGTGTCTGCCTGTGACTGAACAGACCAAAATGAGCTCAGACTGCTCTACTGTAGGTAAACCACAAACAGTCCTTACTGTCTACACTAGTATCCTACTGGTGGTAGTACAGTAGCAGCAGCAGTGGCATTAGTAGAAATTATGGTAGTGATCTATCCACTATGACACCAAGCAGGATACACACACACACACACACACACACACACACACACACACACATACATTACCTTCAATACCAACTATCTCCCACTTCATCATTTCCCTAATTATTTATCTTTATTTTGATGTTTTAATCAACAATGTTCCCAAGCAAATGCTTATGAACAAATAAATGCAATTGGAGTAATTCTCTAAACACAACTTAACAATGTAAACTATATAACATCAGATTAAGAAAAATGTATTTTTTTCAATTTTAGACTCAAATACCAGAACACAAATACAGAATAGATAAAAGAAAAAAAATATTATAAACTTAAATGTTGAATCTTAACTACAAAATAAGAAGAGGGGAAAAAAAGCATGTCATGCATAGCAGAACATAAGAGGATTCAAAATATATAGTGATAAACTTTCATTTCAAGAAAGCCTGTATGATAAATACTACATGTGTTGAGAGTTGTCCATCTTTTCTTTGCTTGCTTGTAACTTTTCTTTTGTTTTCTGCCGTGCACTTTTTACTTAGATTAAGAAAAATATGATTTTAACCAAATAATGTTTCCTGTGTCCCATCCTAAATTATTCTGTGTGTTAAAAATAAACTATTATTGCCTTTGCTAGTTTTGCTGTTATTGTTGCTGTTGTTTTGCAATAATGTTGTATCTAATGAATATATTTATCGTAGGAACTTTAATTTGACCATTTCCTATATGTCATAGTATTCCAGGAATTAGAATACAAAGGACTTCAGAGTTTTGCTTAGTTCTCCATAGTCTTCATCTATACACACAAACACACACCAGTGTCTTATGCTGACATAACATGTACACATGTAAATATGTATAATTACACACACAAATACACACATATGTATATGTGTGTGTGTGTGTGTGTGTGTGTGTGTATAAATTTTTAGTTATGTTGCATTGTTAGTCAATAACAAATGGGAGGATTAGTGGTTGGGGACTTGTGATGAGGAATAAATTGTTGACAGAAGGACACTTCGGCTACTGAAAAGTGGCTCCTAAGTGGCCTTTCTAGTATAATTGTATTTTAGTGCAATCCAAAGTGCTTTCTAAATGCTATATTGATGAATGAGGGAATTCGTGTTTTCTTTTTTGCAAGAAAGATACTTCCTGCTGGAACTGGAGGGCTGCCATCACTGATGGAGCATCAGTGATGAGACATTTTTTTTTTCCTGAGTAGCTCTAATTTTTGTCCTTATTCTTCTAAGAAATGACAGGTTAGTGTCATAGCAGGCACTAATAATTTAAACTAAGACATATTTTAGATAAGGACTTTTCCTGTTCATTTGGCTCTGCACAATCTTCTTTCTCAGCTTCTTTACCTTCCTCTTCACAGAATCCTAGTATTTCTGATCTAAAAGTTACTTCAGAGATATTTAATTAAAACCTTTCTTGGGCATCAATCCATTCTACAATATTTCAAAATGATTTTTATTCATTCAGCCATCTAGTCCTGGAGTTGAGCAACCAACTTTTCTTCTTTAAAAATTATATAATTTTGAGAGGAGCCAAGATGGCAGATTGAAAGCAGTGACTTGCATGAGCTCTCCCCAAAACCCCTCCAAATTCTAGACAAATTCTAAAGCAGCAAAACCCACAAAAAGACAGAGTGAAACATATTTCCAGCCCATGACAACCTGGATGATTGATCACAAAGGTATATTGTGCCAGGCTGGGAGAGCAGCGCAGCACAGCGTGAGCACACAGGCCGCAATGAACCTGGAGCAAGCCTCAGAGGACTGAATCTTGGGCAGCTGTGGTGGTTTCCAAACTCCTCAATCTGAGAATGCCAAAGACAATTTAGAAGGTCAGTGTGAAAAGTCTGTTTCTGCACTGCTGAGAGAAGAATGTGGGGTCTCAGCTCCATTCCCCTGGAGCATGGAACTGGGTGGGGGGGCAGCTCCCTCCTGAGTTTCAGGCCCAGAGACTGAGGGGAAATCATATGGCTGATCAGAGGTTGATTGCAGGGATCTCTTTGCCAGTGCTGAGGCAGGAATCTCTTGCTTTGTCCATGCTTGGATCTGGGTCACAGTTCTGGGCGGCGGTCCTGGGGTGAGGAAGAGTGCTGGTGTGGTTCAGCTTCTAGTGGCTGTGGAGGGGAAACTCTCCTCACAGTTACAGGACAGAAAGTAGTACTCGTGTTTACGGGTAAGGAAAGGAGTAAACACCTTGCCCCTTATCATAACAACTTGGAAGAACTGAAAATTTACAAGTCCCCACAAGTATCTCTGAAAACAGCTGTACAAACCCCTAAATGGGATAGTACATTCTCCACATTGGAAACAGACTTTTACCTTAACAAACAGTTTAAAACTCAAGTAATTGGCTGGGATCATGAGCAAGCAGGGCAAAAAGAGTCACACTATATTATCTTACTTTGGTGAAAAAGAAGATCAAAATACACAACTGGAAGAAGACAACAAAGTCAAAGCTCCTACATCCAAAGCCCCCAAGAAAAATATGAATCAGTCCCAGGCCTTGGAATAGCTCAAAAAGGATTTTGAGAAGCAAGTAAGAGAAGTAGAGGAAAAACTGGGAAGAGAAATGAGAGTGATGCAAGAAAGTCATGAAAAACAAGTCAACAGCTTGCTAAAGGAGACACAAAAAATACTGAAGAAAATAACACCTTAAAAATTAACCTAACCCAAATGGCAAAAGAAGTCCAAAAAGACAATGAGGAGAAAAATGCCATAAAAAGAAAAATTGGCCAAATGGAAAAGGAAGTCCAAAAATTAATGAAGAAAATACTTCCTTAAAAATTACAATAGAGCAATTGCAAGCTAGTGACTTTATGAGAAATCAAGACACTGTAAAACAAATCCAAAAGAATGAAAAATTAGAAAACAATGTGAAATATCTCATTGGAAAAACAACTGATCTGGAAAATAGATCCAGGAGAGAATTTAAAAATTATTGGACTATATGAAAGCCATGATCAATAAAAGAGCCTAGACATCATCTTTCAAGAAATTATCAAGGAAAACTGCCCTGATATATTAGAACCAGAGGGCAAAATAGAAATTGAAAGAATCCACAATCTCCTCCTGAAAGAGATCCCCAAAGGAAAACTCCTAGGAATATTGTAGCCAAATTCCAGAGTTCCCAGGTCAAGGAGAAAATATTACAAGCTGCCAGAAAGAAACAATTCAAGTACTGTGGAAACACAATCAGGATAACCCAAGATTTAACAGGTTCTACATTAAAGGAATGTAGGGCATGGAATATAATTTTCAGGAGGGCAAAAGAGATAGCATTACAACCAAGAATCACCTACCCAGCAAAACTGAGTGTAATCCTTCAGGGGAAAAAAGCGGTCATTCAGTGAAATAGAAGACTTTCAAGCATTCTTGATGAAAAGACCAGAGCTGAATAGAAAATTTGACTTTCAAATACAGAACTCCAGTGGAACATGAAGAGGTAAACAGGAAAGAGAAATCATAAGAGACTTATTAAGGTTGAACTGTTTACATTCCTGCATGGAAAGATGATACTTATAACTCATGAGACCTTTGTCAGTATTAGGGTAGTTGGAGGAAAAAAAATATATGTAAGGATAGATAGATAGATAGATAGATAGATAGATAGATAGATAGAGGGCACAGGGTGAGTTGAAGATTAAGGGATCATATCTGAAGAATAAAATTATTAAGGGATGAGAAAGGATTATACTTGGAGAGGAAGAAAGGGAAATGTAGGATGGGTAAATTATCTCATAAAATAAAAAATAGAAAAGTCTCTTAGAGGGGAGGGGAAATGGAGGAAGGTGAGAGGGAATGAGTGAATCTTATTCTTACAGGATTTGGCTTATGGAGGGAATAACATACACATTCAATTGGGTATGGAAATCTGTCTTACCCTACAGGAAAATAGGGGAGAAGGGGACAAGAGAGCAGGGGAGATAGAGAGGAAGGCAGATTGGGAAAGAGGGTAATCAGAAGCAAATACTTCTGAGGAGGGACAGGGTCAAAAGAAAGAATAGAATAAATGGGAGGGCAGGATAGGATTAAGGGAAATAGAGTTAGTTTTTTACAACATGTCTACTATGGAAGTGTTTTGCATAACTGCACATGTTATATGTTGAGTTGCTTGCCTTTTCAATGAGGGTGGGTGGGGAGGGAGGAAGGGAGAAAATTTGAAACCTAAAGTTTTAAAAACATGTTTAAAAAAATGTTTTCACATGCTACTGGGAAATAAGAAATACAGGAAATGGGTTACAGAAGTCTATCCTGCCCTACAGGAAAATAGAAGGGGAAGGGGATAAGAGAATGTGGGGAGAGATAGGAGAGAAGACAGACTAGGGGAAGGGATATTCTCAATCCATGCCATCTTGGGGTGGGGGGAGGAGTGAGATGCAGTGAAAATTTATAACTCAAAATCTTGTGGAAGTAAATATTGAAAAATATATATATATATATATATATATATATATATATATATATAATATATATATATATATATATATATATATTTAAAACAAGAAAAGGGATTGAGAGTGGGAAAAGCTTAAGAATCCCTGTGAGTCTAATCTAGCTGCCAAATTGATCTTACTAAGGCATGAATCTGACTACATTCTTTCCTATCTCAAAAAGCCCCTGTGGCTTACTAATTCCTTTAAGATAAAATGTATATTCCTTTGTTTGGCATAGAAAGTATTTCACTATATGACTCTAGCCTACTGTTTTAGGATTATAGGTTATTCACCACTAACTGCCATATATTGTAGCAGAACTGGTCTATTTCCTCTTCCTTGTCCAGGATGTCCCATCTCTCTATGTACATACACACACACACACACACACACACACACACACACACATATCTATCTATCTATCTCCAGCCCTGGCTCTCTCTTGAGCATTAGTCCTACACCACCAACTGCCTGTATATGTTTGAAAAAAGAACTCTTCCTTCCACTCAGTGTCATACTTCCTTTTTTTTAATTTTTAAAAACATTTTATTTAAAGTTTTGAGTTCCTACTTCTGTCACTACCTCCCTGCCCTGTTCTTTCCCTGAGATGGTAAGCAATCAGATATAGGTTATATATGTGCAATTATGTAAAATGTTTCCATATTGGTCATTTTGTATAAGAAGACTCAAATAAAGGAAAAAAAATTAAAAACAGAAAAAATAAAAATTATTTAATTTTTATCAGCAAAAATCTACCATACATCACTTTGACCCAAACCTCTGCAAATATGTGTGTAATACGTTTAAATATATATTTATATTATATTTATGTAATTATATATTTTTGATATGTATGGAGAAAGAGAGAGAGAGAATATATCAGAATTTGGGTAGCACATTTTATGATGGGTCCTCTGGAAAGGTGTTTATTAATTATGCTATTTAGAGTTCCTAATTTTTTTAGGTTTTTTTTCCCCATAGTATTGTTATTGTATTATGTGTTCATGTGGTTGTGTTCAATACTCTGAATTACTTCATATAAATCTTTGTAAGTTTCTCTGAAACCATCCCCTTAATTCATTTTTATAGAAAAATATTATTTCATCATCTTGAAATACCACAATTTGTCCAGCCACTTCCCAGTTTATGGGCATTCCATCAGAATCTCATTCTTTGTCACCTGAGAAGAACTTTAAATATTTTTGTAAAAACTTAAAGTTTGTTAGCCTTAGCAATAATATCTCCTTGAATCTACAACCCTATAATTACTTCTTTTCTCATTTTTTCTTTTCATTTCTGCTTCTCTGTTGAGTGAGATGCATTTTTGTATACAAATAGTGTGGCTATGTGTACTGTTTCCTCTTTTGATCAATTCAGATGATAGTGCTGTTCAAGTTTCAGTCACTTCTGCCTACCCCTCTTCCTTGTTTGTATAGCTGTCTACTGGTATACTCTGATTAGGTGAGACAATTTCCTTAACCTTCCTTTAAATTCCCCCTCTCCCAGTATATTTCCTCTTCCCTCCACTTACCATTCCTCTCTAAAGATTATAGAGACATAAAGCCATTCCCAGTGGGAACACATATCACATCCCCATATTAAAATATAAGCAGTTTATCCTTGTTAATCCTTCATTATTGCTCATCTATGGAAACTATTTTATCTTTCTCTTAACACTTGTATTTGAATGTTAAAGTTTCTATATAAGCCTAGTGTGTTCATCAGGGATGCTTGGAAGCAAGCTTTTATTAAAGGTCTATTTTCCCCCTTATGGGATTATATGCAGTTTTGTTAGATGTTGTTCTTGGCCATAAGGTATAACCTATGCTTTTTTGAATACTGTATGCCAACTTCTCCAAACTGTTAGAATGGTGGCTACTAAATCATGTGTGATACTGACTACAGCTCCTCAGTACTTGAAGAGTTTCTGGCTTTTTTCAGTATTTTTTTATGGAAGCTCAGGATTTTTGCTATTATGTTCATCGGATAATTAACTTTGAGGATTATTTTATGAGGTGATAAGTGGATTTTTTATATTTTCTTGATGATCTCTTATTCTAAAATATTTAGACAGTTTTATTTAAGATTTCTTGAAATATAATGTTTAGCTCTTGAAATGGTCATGGTTTTCAGACAGTCTCTAAATTCTCATTTTTTTGCTCCTTGCCATATTTTCTAGGTGAATTGTTTTTACAATGTGATACTTTATGTTTTCTTTTTTTTATTCTTTTAACTGTTTTAAAATTGTTGTCTCATGGAGACAGTGGCTTCTATTAGGTCTATTTTAATTTTCAGGTAGGTTCACCATAACCATCTCTTCCTTAAAGGAATGTGAAAGTCCCACAATTCTGCTTAATCTTCCCCTTCAGAAGCCTGGCTTTCTGAGCTGCTGTTGTGGATAATCCTTAAATAAACCATTTCCTTTCTCTGGGCTTCATTTTCTTATTAGCAAAATGAAGACTTTGTACTAGGTGGTGCTTAATTCTATCCTGATGCTGAGATTCTAATTCATAACAAATCCATCTAACAATAAAAGCTCAATCCGAGCTTAGCCAAATCTCAGTCTTGGATCACTCTCACCATTCAGCATATTACATATGTGCTACTGAATGAAGATGGAGAAAAATCACACAATCATTAATTGAGTCTACTACAAAATTAGGTTGCAAAACCTCAACTAGGTCCTCATTGCTGCTGAACTATCTTACTATCCCACCTTTATCAACTCATTATCCCACTCCCCACAGTGGCTCTTCAAACTTTTTTCTCCCTCATCAAATCCCCCATGGCTCTCCCAGCCCCCAATCTCTTGGCTGAGAACCTTTCTTCCTATTTTAAAGAAAAAAATTGAGGCCATTAACTCTCTTTGATCCTCTCTTTATCATCTATCAATCAGATGCCTTCTGCCATTATCTCCTCCTTTACTGCTGTCTCACAGGATTAAGGGCCATTCTCTTCACAACGACTAACACATTCATTAGTCCAAAATATCTTATTCCATGCCATCTGCTCCACCAGATTATCACCTACCCCTGTTATTCCCACACTTTTACTTATTTTCAATCTCTCCTTTTCTATTGGCTCATTCTCAGATGACTGCAATTATGTCATGTCTTCTCCATCCAGGAAAAAAAAATCTTCTATCCCTGCTATCACTCTTTATCTTTTTTTTTTTGCCTTTTGTAGCTAAATTCCTTGAAAAAGCTATCTACAATAGGTGCCTCCACTTTCTCTCATCTCATTCTCTTTTTAAGCCCTTATAATCCTTCTTTTGACCTCATCATTCCACCAAAACTAGTCTCTCCAAAGTTACTAATAAGCTCTTAGCTGCCAACTCCAGTGGTCTTTTATTAATTCTCATTCTTCTTGACCTCTCTTCAGTCATTGACACTGTTGATCACTCTCTCTTACTTGACACTTTGCTTTCAAGTTTTTTTTTATTTTTTGGGTGGGGGGAAGGTAGCACTCAGTCTTGGTTCTTCTCCCACTCCTTTGATCACTTATGTTTCCTTTTCTGGATCTTATTCCAGATCATGTCCTCTAAGTCTAAGTGTCCTCAAGTGTTTTGTCCTGGCCTCTCTTCTCTTTTCCATCTACTTGACTTCAATTGGTGATATTATTAGCTCCCATGGGTTTAATTACCATCTTTATGCTCATGATTTTCAAATCTACTTTTTTGTCCTACCTTTCTGATCTGACCTCCACTCTTCAATTTCCAAATGCCTTTCAGACATCTTGAACTGGATGTCTAGTAGACATCTTACACTCAACAGGTCCAAAAGAAAAAAAAATTATTATCTTTCCCTCTAAACTTACTCCCCTCCTATACCAGACATTACTGTAGAGGAAAATATCATCCTCCTCAGCCACCAGGCTCACAAATAAGGAATCATCCTAGACTCCTCACTATCTCTCAACTCCCAAATTCAATCTGTTGGCAAGGCCTGTCAACTTCACCTTTGCAACATCTCTCAAATATTGTTTCCCTTCTCTCTTCTGACAGTGTCACTGCTCTAGCATAGATCTTCATCACAAAATATCTGGACTTTGGTGATAGTCTGCTGGTGGGTTTGCCTGTCTCAATCATTTCCCCAATCCAATCCATCCTCTATTCAGCCCCTAAAATGATTTTCTTAAAGAACAAGTCTAATGCATTCAATAAACATCAATGGCTCCTTATCACCTGAAGGATCAAATGCAAAATTTTCTGTTTTCCATTCAAAGCCCTTCAAAACTAACCCCCCTTTTACCTTTTCAGTCTCCTTACATCTGACTCCTCAACAAGTACTCTTCAAACCAGTGACAATAACCCCCTGGATGTCTGAAAACAAGACATTCCAACTCTTATCTCTGGGCATTTTCTCTGGCCTTTAACATGCTCCTTTCTTAGCTCTACCTACTGACTTCCTTTAAGTCCCAAATAAAACCCCATCTTTTACTGCAAGCCTTCCCCAAACCACCTTAATTCTAGTGCCTTTCCCTCTGTTTGGTCCAGTTTCTCCTGTATATAGCTTGTTTTGTATATATTTGTTTGCATGTTGTCTCTCCTTTAGATTGTAAGCTACTTGAGGACACATAATTTTTTTCCATTTTTGTATCCCTAGCAGTTAGTATCATGCATGTCACATTGTAGATTAGTAAATTAATAAATATTAATAATAATAAATGTGTTAAGGTAAAACTTCTGATGTTAGTGGTGTAGGTAAGATCCGCTAAATAAACGCCCACTGCCATTGTAGGTCAGCACTTTCTTGATAAGTGCCATAGCACATGCAGTCCTTTTAGAGAGTTGTCTGAGGGCACTGAAAGATTAAATTACTTGTCAAGGGTCACACAGCCAGTATGTGTCATAGACAGCCCTTGAACCTAGGTCTAATTGATTCTGAGGCCAGTTTTATATCCACTATGCAATGTTGCCTCTCATATTTTTGTTTTGATCTTGGCCTCAAACCACTAACACAACCTGAAAAATGCACTAAGTTTTTATTTTAACAGTTGACATGACAAATATTATCAGGCATTAATTATATAGAAATTCCAGTAAGTTACTCTACATCAATATTTTTACAAATGGATAGCAACATCAGTAATTATATTGTTTATCAATAAGCAATGACCTTAATGAAAAGAACATTTTCTGAGAGGAAAAGTGTTAAAACATCAATTTAACAGGGAATTCTTCTTTAAATAAAATTCTTCGTTAGCCATATGCGCCAAGTAGTCTTATAGATTATCATTAAAACCATGGTTGACTTTCACCAGCTCCACTGTATTGAAAATACTCTTTCCAAAAATACTTTAGTATTGCTAAAAACCAATGGCATTTTTTTTCAGTCCAAAATTCTTTTATTTTGCATTATTTTATTTCTCAACACCAAGACCTGTATTTGTAACCTAGAACTCTTTAGATATGCTATATTTAATTTGTAGGGGTACATAGGGGGTTCAAGAGGACTAATACCTCTGGTATGAGGGCTTGCAAATCCCTTTTCAGGGCTTCTTATCCACCTTTGTTGTCTATGTGATTTACCCAGATCTTACCTGTGGCTCCAAGAAGTTGTAGCATGTACAGCAGCCACACCCTGGTAAACCATCAAAGCAGATATGCTAAACCAGGTTGATGGTAACTGACAGGTCTCAAACCTGTAGGTGTGTTAGGGTGATGTCTAACCTAAGCATGTTAAGACTTTCCCCAATGGAATGGATGGATGAAAATAACTTGTTCCAATGGTCATGAAGACTACTGGAATAAGTGTTGTGTAGAGCTTAGAGCTAGTAAGACATAGAAGATGCCCAAGTCATCTACTGCATCCTAGGTCATTGCCAGTCATCTTGACTTTTTTCTTGCCACTGGACTTTGATATCTTTGGAAGACAGAGCAAGTCTGATGACT
Source organism: Phascolarctos cinereus (assembly GCF_003287225.1). Lineage (NCBI taxonomy): Eukaryota > Metazoa > Chordata > Mammalia > Diprotodontia > Phascolarctidae > Phascolarctos > Phascolarctos cinereus. The sequence goes on from NW_027555625.1 coordinate 178,874,344, forward strand.
TTGTGCAACTCCGTCTCACTTGAGCCCAATTCACACACAAGTCAAGAATCACTCATGATGTCATTGACCTTTTCTGAAAATGAAGAACAAACATTTTATTTATACATAAATTTTATTTCCTAAACTGTGCATATGTCATATAATGTCTATTAGAAAGGAAGATAATCAAGGCTGGAGATTGTCTCATTCTTGTCAATGTAAGACAGTAATTGCTTAATGAATTGAATTGGATAGGACTGGACATTAGCAAACTATTAAAATTGGATTCCACTAGCAGCTCAGTACTACTTGACAGTCACTAACTTTGATAGATTGCTTATTCCTTAGAGAAATACTAATGCCTGAATGCCAAATTATCACTTTATCTCCTTTAAAGCCTAGTTGATTTTGCATTGAGGTGTTAAGGCATAGGCTGCCCAGTTCTCAAGGTGTCATATTCCTTCTTCCTGTATTCAACCAACAAGCACTGCACTTTAAAAACTCAACAAAAGAATAAATACATAAAGGAATGATAGCAGGATAGCTATTTGTTCTTAGGCCATATCTATCACACATCTCTATCAAGAATAATAATAAAAGTCAGGCAGCAGTGTCATGATGATGAGGAAGAAGAGGAGAAAGAGAAGAATATGTCATAGTGGAGAGAGAACTACCTCTGACACATAGTGATTGTGTTTGTCTGGACAATCTCTTAATCTTATAGTTCCCTCTGATAATTCTTTACAACTCTAAATTACTGAGAGTATGCAATCCCGCACTGGTAGAGCTCCTCACTTTCTGCTACTTATATAATGGATAAGATAAAGGATTTCTTAAAAATTTGCTATATACTAGGAACCATGCTAAGCTCTAGAAATACAAATATAAGCAAAGATAAGATAGCTGCAGATGTCAAAAAGTTTATATTCTGGTAAGGGGAGGAAAGATGACACATAACAGGCAGATGAAAATGGGGGTACCTGTATGAAAGCACACTGAGAAAATTTTCCAGATTGTCAGGAATTCATTTCCATTGAAAAAAATATGCCTGATAGGAAAAATCACAACAATCTAGTTACCAATATGAAATAGCTGCATCAGGTCAGGTGCCTGTGTAGCTTTAAGACTGTCAAGCTTTTATCATTTAATTCACTTCAAGAACAGCCTCAGTATTTGTGCTCGAATTTTGAGGGAAATTTTGACCACTGCCTTTCCTAAGCACTTTAACACCTGTATGGGTTCATATGCCTGCATGAATGCTCCCAAGAGCCAGATCTTCATTCTACTTACTGTGTGGAAGAGAATGGTCCACAAATGCTGATTCGACACTGCATGACCACAAGATTGGTGCGTTTGCTGTCTACTACAAATGCAGCTATAAGAAGAAACTCATAGGGGAAATCAAGAGATCAGGCTGGCCTAGACTGAACGGGATTAGCTGACTACAAACAGGTTCTCAGGAAAAGAAAATTTTCAGTTCTCAGGAGAATCTGTCTTGTAGTCTCATATTGTCCTATTGCATTGCCAAGAGAACAACTTTAGTGATTGCAAGGATGTATGGGATAGAGATGAATCTGGCAGCTCTTTTCTTTGTTGACTTTTGGGTTTTGGTGCAAAAGCCGGGACCTGAAATGATGCAATCTATTAATTGACTTGCAAAAACACAGTGAAAAGATCGCTTGGTGTAGTACCCTCAGAACTATTCAGTTTTTTCTCAAGGTTATGACTAGAAGTGTAGTCAGTGAGCGCAGTGATAGATTGTTATATTAACTCCCTATTCAATATGCTCCCATGTAAAATAACTTTGGGATCATGGCATTCCTCTGCTCAAATACCTTATTGACTCCCCATAGCCTCTAAGATGAAATCCAAAATCCTTGGCCTGGCATTCAAAGTCTTTCATAAAATGTCACCTACCTATCTTTCTGAGTTTATTTCTTATTACTTAATTATACAGATTGGGCTTTATTTAGGCCACTGTACTAATTATCTCTCAGAAAATAATGTCATTTTCCTCATAGAGCTAAAGTATTTTAGAAATGGAAGGGATCTCAAAGGCTATCTAGTTGAACCCATGTCTATCCAAGGATCCTTTCTATAACAACATGGATGACAAGGAACTGCTAATCCTTTGCTTGAAGATCTCCACTGAGAAAAAACCCAGTCACTAGCTTTGGAGGTAATCCATTCTGCTGTGGATCACTCAAAATATAAGGAAGTCTTGTTATATCAAGCCAAACTTGATTTTTTTGAAACATTCACCTCTTGCTTCTGGTTCTACCCTCCGATAGAAAAAAAAGGAGCATGTAAAAATAGGTTGCAGTCACGGTCTGAACAAAGCTAAGCACAGGGAGATTGTCACTTCTCTAGATGTGATGACACGAGACCCTTCTTTATTGACCTAATTTGGATCTTGAGACCTTGTCTCTCTGAAAATGCCTCAGTCTTTGCCTGGGTTATCCTCATCAATGTAATTGCATACTTCAAAGTCCACCTCAAATTCCACTTCTTTTACAGTGTTTTCCTGTCTCATACTATCCCATCTTTATCCTTTCTTCCCTAGACATCATATTGCACTTACAGCATGTACACTTTATTCCACTGCCTTACTTAGTAATTATAGAGTCATATTGTACTTATATATTACCCAATATGATGCCTTGTACTTAGTAGGAACTAAATAAATATTTTATGCCAAAGCAATGTGATATCTCATACCTCTTTTATGCCCTTCTTGAAAACAGCAAAAGGCATACACATAGCCATCATTATATAAAATTTATTAATGAATATTCAAATGAACGATTGAATAACTAAATGAATGATTGAATGTTTTATCAAAAATTGAGGTCAAAACAGGGAACAGTATTAGCTATGAAACAGGCATGAGATCAGGAACATAGAGGGTCAGAATCAGGTTATAAAGCAGAAGAAGACATGAATGCAGTGGGAAATGATCCCAAAAGTATTACATATGGACTTTAGCCAAAAGTAAGTCACCAGCATATTGGTTTCCAAAATTTTCCTGGCCAAGGGGAGGAAATGGTGCAGTAGAATGCTGAATCATGTATCAGAAGACTTGGGTTCAAACTCTATCTCTGTAGTTTGCAAGTTGTTTGATAATGGATTCATTTCTTCCTCTTTCTATGCCTCAAACAATTTGTGGAGATTTATCTAAGCTACATATAGGTGATAATCTGCCTTAGTGTAGGAAGTTCACACACTGGTTGAAAACAATAAGTCCAATAGATGCTTGATGAAGTCACCTTAACAATAATTCATCTACACTTCCCCAACACCCACTTTCATCCATTCTCTACATAACTGAACCCAATGTGTCATATAGAGACAGGAAAGGGAAATGGAAAAAGCATTTCCATAGCATTTATCTACCAAGTCTTACGCTAAACAGTTTTACAAATAGTATCTTCTCTGATCCTCATAACAAAACCTGAGAAGTAGATGCCATTTAAAATGAGATAAACAGAAGTTAAGTGATTTGCCAGGATAACTTAGCTAATAAGCTTTTTTTAAGTTTTTTTATTCTCTTTTTTTTTTTGTAAATTTGAGTTCCAAATTATTTCCCTCCTTCTAGTTCCTCCCCTATCCATTGAGAAGGCAAACAGTCTGATACTTATTGCAAAAAAAAAAAAAATCCATATTAGCCATGTTGCAAAAAAAGAAAAAAAGAAAAAGAAAGTGAAAATATGCTTCTATTTTCACCTAGATTTATTCAGGTATCTCACTAGAGGTGGAGAGCATTTTGGGGTCATTTGGAATTGTCCTGCATTATTGTACTGATTAGAGTACTTAAATATTTGGGAGTTGATTAACTTCTTGGTATTGTTACTGGGCACAATTTTCTCCCAGTTCTGCTCACTTTGCTTAGAATCCATCCATTTACATTTTCCCAAGCTTTTTTCTTTTAAACTATCTCCATCATTTCTCATAACATAATAGTATTCTATCACAATGATGTACTACAACTTTCTTAAACATTCCTCAATTGATAAGCATTCCCTCATTTTACCACAACAAAAAGAGCTGATTAAATATTTTTTTAACATATGTCTTTTCCCCCTTTTACTTTGTTCTCTTTGTGATGCTGAACTACTAGTAGTATTTCTGGATCAAAGAGTATGCATAGCTTCATAACTCTTTTGTCATAGTTCCAAAATTTTCTCCAAATAGGTGGACCAGTTCACAACTCCAGCAACAATGCATTACTGTACCTATTTTTCCACAACCTCTACAACAATTATCAAATTCCCTTATATCATGTTAGTCAATCTGATATCTGTGAGATGGTACCTCAGAGTTGTTCTAATTCATATATCCCTAATTATCAGTTATTTATACATTTTTGTATGACTATTGATAGTTGGGATTTTTTTTCTTCTGAAAATTGCCTCTTCATATCATTTGGCCATGTTTCAATTGGGGAGTTGCTCTTATTCTTATAAATTTTGCTCAGGTAAAAAATATGTGTGTGTATGTGTGTGTGTGTGTGTGTGTGTGTGTGTGTGTGTGTGTGTGTGTAGGTGTGTGTGGTGCGTATCTGTGTATACAAATATATACATACACATATATGGAATGAGACTTTTAACAGAGAAATTTGCTATAAAATTTCACCAGTTTCCTGCTTTCCTTCTAATTTTGGTTGCATAGGTTTTGTTTAGAAAATCTTTTTAATTTTCTGCAATCCAAATGATCCATTTTGCCTTCTGTGATCCTCTCTATTGTTTATTTAATCACAAACTTAGCTTATTCATAAATGTGACTGGTAATTTTTTCCACATTCCCCTAATATGCTTATGATATCACCATTTATATCTAAATTATTTAGAGATTACTTGATATACAATGTGAAACATTGATCTAAGACTAGTTCCTGTCAGACTGATTTCCAGTTTTCCCAACAGTTTTTTTTCCTCAAATAGTGAGTTCAATCTTGAATATTTGAATTTCTGAATTACTAAGGTCACTTACTTTTATATATTGTATACTTAATCAATTCTCTTGACCAACTATACTATTTCTTATCCAATGCCACATTATTTGGATGATTCCTGCTTTGTAATGTAGTTTGAAATCTGGTACTGCTAGGCTACCTTTTTTTCAACATTTTTTAAATTGATTCCCTTGATATCCTTGACCTTTTGGTCTTCTAGACAAGATTTGTTATTACTATTTTTTAATACGATAAAATTGATCTTTGTAATTTGATTGGTATTGCAGCAAATGAGTAAATTAGTTTAGGTAGGATTGTCCTTTTTATTATATTGGCTTGGCCTACCCATGGGCAATTAGCATTTCTTTGTTTGTTTATATTTGCTTTTATTGGTATTAAGAGTGTTTTGCAATTGTGCTCCTGAAGTTTTGGTGTGTGTCTCAGCAGGTAGACTCCCAAGTATTTTATTTTGTCTACATTTATTTTAAATAGAATTTCTCTTACAATCTTTGGTTGCTGGACTTTGTTGGTAATATATAAAAATGCTGATTACTTTTGTGGGTTTGTTCTATATCCTGCAACTTTGTTAAAATTATTAGCTAGGAAGCTTCTGAGGCTGATTGTGAGCTCAGGTCTTTCTGATTCCAGGCTCAGTGCTCTATCATTTTTTGCCAACAACTACCATTCTCAATACCCTGTATGTTTGAAGTTCTAGTCTTACTTTGAGGATAAGAAATAACCTTAAAGCCTGAGTGAGAAATGCAATTGGAAAAACTGAAGACTTAGAAGTGATTCTAGGGGAAGAGACCACATAATCTCATTCTTCAAGAAGGGTTTTTTTACTGAGAACTCTGTGATATCTCTAGTCAACTCCAGAATTCCTCCATCATCTTTCATGTCTTTATTTAAGTTCTTGGTCTACAAATGAAAAAAAAAAACCATTGACCTGGTCCTCATATTTCCTAGGAAATCTCAAGGATAAAGAAGAACAATCAGTGAGTCACTAGACAATGAAAGGAATAGGAAAATGGAATGAAAAATAATGAATTATAGTTTTAGAAAGGTCTTTATATCAGAAATAACTAACAATAAGAAATTCATTTCTTAAAGTTTGCATATATTTAATGAAAATTAATTTTAAGTGTGGATAATCTAATATATTCTCCTTGTAGGCATAAAATAATGTCATTGTAGAAAATAGTAGACAATTTCAAATTAGCAAAGGTGAGCAATAGGAGAATTATTTCAGTTTATAGATATTTGACTATTATTATTAGAGACAATCACTAATAGTAATTTGTAGTAGCTGACTTCTTCCTTCTTTAAACCTAATCTTCTTACAGCCAGAAAAATCATTCAAAAATCAAAATTTATTAGCTTGTTTTTGAAGACTAAATGGATTTTTCCACTGCAAATATTGATCAAATAATTAATTCTTATTACCACATAATTGTGGCCATCTAATTTTATTATTTTTTGTAATGCTGCTATTAAAAACAGGGGCTCTTCTATGTCAAAGATAACATGACCTCAGTCTTTTCCAATCTTTTTATTTAGGTGCTTTTGATAGTGGATTTTAAAGAAAATCCGTGTGTTAAAAGAACAAGATGAGCTAAAAGATTATGTTGTATTTCCTGTGCAATTACAAATGAGATATGCCACCTGATGCATCATAACTAAAGAGTCCTATTGTAAATGCTTAAAAATTTCTAAAAATTCATAGATAGTCATTAACAAAATGCAATGATCCATTTTCCAAGTTGAATGTGAAGTCACATGGAGCATCACCTTCAATATTAGCAGTTAGAATATTTTTATAAAATGATTTTGTCGGAATCAATTAAAGTCTTTGAAAGCTCCTTTTACAACATGGTGTTAATGTGGTTCAGAATCATTCATAAGAGGCTAGTCAGTTTATTGATAAGGCAAACACAGTCATCACAAATTCACTCAAGCCTCTGAAACCCACAGAGATCTAAAACAGAAAAGAAATATCCATATGTATCAAGGTATTTTACCACCATTTTTGAATGTGGCCAATAACTGGAATTAAAGTGGGGACTAGACAAAATGTACAGTGGAATACTGAATTTCTTTAAAGAAATAGCATATGCAATGAATTTAGAGATATCTGGGGAATATACATGAGCTAACGCTGGGGGTGAGGAGAGGGAAGAATGAGAATAACAACATTTATAGTGATTCTAACCATAACAAAGAAAACTACATTAAAAGGCAAACAAACTCAGATTAATTACAATGATCAGTCTTAGTCTAGGAGAAGAGATGGCAAAGCCTTTGTAGTAATAGTTAGTGACTTTTATTTAGTACTTAAAAGTTTTCAGGGCACTTATATACAACAATACTTTTGAGTTTCATACCTGCTAGATTCTGAGATATCAATGTTTCCTTTTTACTAGTGAGAAAAAAGTGGTGCAGAATTATTAAATGATTTGTCTATAGTCACATAACTAGCAAGTATTAGAAGTAACATTTGAACCCAATTCTTCCTACCTTAAGGTTCAGCACTTTAGCCAGTATGTTTCCCAGCTCTTGGGAGAAGCACAGAATATTCCATATATATAGATGAAGTTTATTATTATAGATTATGCTTTATTGTTTTTTTTCTTTGTTGCAAGGCATGAACAGTACCGACATATTGAGAAAATTTTCCACATAACAAAAACTAGTTATCAATAAGGCATTAAACTAGACATGAGTAATAAATTACACAACTAAGGCTTGCTGCAACACAAAGATGATCATGTAGAATTATCTCATGATGTTTAACTTTTTTGGGGGAAGAACATAGCAAAATAAAAATTCACTACAGTTTCTTTAATTGCACAGAATATCTTTCACCTCAAAAGGAAATCCCTCATATGACATACCATTCACTCAATTAATCATAGTAATAACATAAATTGTTAACTATCAGCCTTCCAAAAGTGTCAGGAATTAACTATTTTTATTAAAGAGACAAATACGATGATATCAAAATGCTATGTTTTCCAAATTTTGATGTCAATAAGCAGTAGATTCTACATACCAGTACCTGAAGAAGTGACTGGCTCACTACCACGTGAAGATAGGTATCCAATTCATTAATGTTCTATATCTCTTCTGTCTTTTAAAGTCATACTCCTAAAAGAAAATCTCTCTACATTCATCACCCCCATATTTCCTCTCTCATTCACTTCTCAGTCCATTGAACTCTAGCTTTTAGTATCAGTGCTAAACTAAAATGTCTCACAAATACCAATCAGCTCTTAAGTACCAATTTCAAATGATGTTTTCTCAGCCCTCATTCTACTTCATCCCTCCACAGCTTGTGATATGTAATAAGGTCTCATTCTAGTTATATGACAATGTTTTCTTTTGAGTCTCCTTCTACTGTATTGATTCTCCTTTTGAACGTTTTTTTTCTAGATCCATTTACTTCTAAATATGGATGTCACCAAATTCTCTATAGTGTTTCTTCTTTGCTCTATATATTCTTCTTTGGGGACCTAATTTGATTTCTTGAGTTCAATGACCATTTCTATAGAGATTATTCACAAATCTATATCCAGGCTTTGCATTTCTCCTGAATTCTTGAACACAATTGCCAATTGTTTGCTGGTATTCACACCTGGGTATTCTGTCAGTACCACAAACTCATTATCTCTGAAACAGGATTTAGTTCATTTTCCCTTAAACTTGTCCATCCTCCAAACTCCTGTGTTTACATTGAGGGCACCACCATGCTTCCAGGTATGTAGTTTCATAACCTTGGACTCACCTGTTACTCTTCTTTATTATTTCCTATATCCAATCAGTTGCTATTTTTTACTTATGTATTTCTCATCTCTCCTCTTCTCTCCCATCACATAGTTGCTAATTTCATACCTGGTTCATGCTGATATAATATCTTCATTCAAAAATTGTAATAATTTCCTAATTGGTCTCCCTGCTACAAGTCTCTTGCCTTTCAAATGTTTCCTCCCCACAGTTGCTGAACCAATATTCCTGAAATAAAGATATTACTATATTGCTTTTTCATTTGAAAATTTTAGTGGCTTTCTATTTCCTCTTAGTTAAGGTGCAAAAGTCTTCCACAATGTGTTTACCTTCCTTTTCTGATTTATTTCATATCACTTTATGTTTCACACATTACATTTTACTCAAACTTATCTATTAGGTATTCATGAAACTTTATATTTCATATCCCATGTCCATGAATGTGCTCCCTGCTCAATCGCACCTGAAAAAATCCTAAAATTTGTTCTAAGTGCCACTTGAATGTGACCTCTGAGCAGAAGCTTTTCCTATCCCCCACCCACCTACTAGTTGTTTTTGCTTTCTTTGTTATGTAATTACCTTTTATTTAATGATCTTTCCACTAAAAGATAAGCTCTAGGTGGATAGGGACTATTTTATTCTTGTCTTTGTATCTTTAACATCTACTATAATGCCTTGGCATATATTGTTTATTCAATAAATGCTTGTTGAATTCTGGAATCAAATTTGTCAAGATTAATTCTACTTGTAATGATCAAAGCTGTTATTAAGTCATAGAAATCAGACTAAAAAGAAACCTGAGAGATAATTGTGTCCAACTCTTTCATTTTAGAGATGGGGAAACTAAGGCACAGACATGATACTGATTTTTTCCAGTTCTTACTGCTAGACAATGACGAGACCAGGGCTTAAAATCTATCCTTGGGCCTGTCTAAAAGTTCTTTCCACTTCCCAATGATTAATCCCAATTAAATGAGAAATGTGCTATATTTTTAACATATAAACTAGCAATTTAGAGTAATATATGCTTTTAGATAGGTTTTAGATGTTAACTGCTAATATTTTTTTAGCAGAAAGATTTTGCGTTTTTCCTCTCCTTTGTTCCAACATGAAGAAGGTTTTATGAGAGTCAAAATCTTAAACTTTTTTGTAGATTATGGAACTCTTTAGCATTATAAGTATGGACTTCTCAGAATACTGTTTTAAATGCATAAAATAAAATATGATTTTAGAGGAAAACAGTTATATTGAATAGAGTTATGAAAATATATTAAAACAAAATAAAACAAAAAGTTCACAGACCCCAGTCTAAGATATGGGGGAAAATCTTAAGGACAGGGACCATCTTATTTATGTTTGTATTCCTCCAGCTTATGACATAATGTTCTGCAGGTAAAAGGCTTATAAGACATATCTCTATAATGAATTATTTGATTAATGAAATATAACATATATGTAAAAATTCTTGTTCTGAAAGAATCATATCTATATTTTACCTGAATGATTTTATTTTTATATTTTTTAGTTTCTGTTGAAAATGAGGGCTGCTTACAGAAAATCTGGTAAAAAAAAATTAGACACTATACTATTCATGTAGTGCCTATGAAGAAGCAATACCTGCAAATTTGTAAAGTCCACAGGCCCTGTGTGTTTCTGCAGAGTGTTTAGCAAAGACTGATGTTTCCATCCTGTCATATATGTCATCTAATAAATATGGAATATCTCAACTAATTGAAAAATATTGGTGTGAAAATCATTACTATTGTATTTACCTAATGTGATAATAGAACTTCACATTTCATCCATTATTAAATTGTATAAATTGGCTGACTGGAAGCATGACACCTAGGGAAGGAGATTTTGCTGGTCTCATCTACTTTCACTGGAGAACAAATTCATAATTTTATGTCCATTTCACAAACAAGAAAATACTATGTTCTGCTCTCAGCAATTCTGTAAATATCTATTTGCCACATTAGAAAATTCTCACAAGGGCTTATCATTAGCAGTTAAAGCACAAATATTTAGCTTTTTAAAGATTCCCCAGAGTTAAGTACCTCACAGACCATTAGTTTATGCTAATACATGAACATATGTTCCTTCAATCCTTAAAATGTTTGCCCTCAAATCAGCTTATAGATTTGCATGGCTATGTTGTGAGGCATTTTAGATGATTTCTATAGATAAACACAATATCCCGCATTTTCTTAAAACATTCCTTTTGTTGAATTAAAGCTGATTTGTGTGGGTCATCTATTTTGGCTTTTATGAAAAAGATGCAGGCAGAAGTCATCACTATTTATAGGTTTTTTTTTAATTGTGAGTTGGGGTTCTCAGGAAAGTATGTGGAACAATGCACCATAATAGAAAAGGTGCCTGAGGAATTTATCAAGCTTGTAAAAGAACAAAGAAAATACTCTCATTGGGTAAACATTTGCCAATTCTGTCTGACCTTTCTCATCTTTCAAAGCTAATAGGTTTCAACCATTTTGGATGACAGGAGGTAATGGGTAGTAGAGAGGGCCTATTGACTCAGACTTGACTGTGTCACTGAAATTTTACATTTCCTGGGAATTCTGATTCATCCCATGATAAATTAGTTTTGAGATCCATGGAAATTTCATTTTGTTCTAGAACTGACTTAAGTGTTTGGTTTGCCTCAGATGCCTAGAATTTGATACAAGACCTGACTCTGAACTAATTCCCCCTAGGGCTCTCTAGATTAGCAGTAGTCCAGAGATGGTCTAGTTCACCCAGACCAATTCTGGGACAAATAATCTTATTCTCCTCCCCTAAAGTAACTTTTCCTCTTCTAGAAGTTTTCCCCCATCTGAAATTATAAATTCAGAACTAGGTAAAATTCCAGTGGCTTCTGTGACATTTTTCAGCCTGGGATATTTTTGTCCATATTGTCATTCCCAGACATCCCTTCCCATTTATGGTAACTACAGTAATGGGACATAGAAGGAATGTGTTAAGTATGCTTAAAAATTTCTATCACTTTTGTACCTATGTATGCTGCTATTAATGCAATATCCATGAGCAATAATAACAAGCAAATACTAGTTATCTTCAGGGGTGGAGGAATTCAAAATTGTCAGATTTATCACCACTTGAACCTGATCTGAGACCAATAACCAAGGAACACATATTCCCATTTTGAATACTCAATTCCTCAAAGAAGCTAAATTGTGGGCAGAAAACTAGGCATGAATTTTTATCCAGGAAGGTATTATGTTGTCATATACCATGGAGATAAAAGAATCTGCCAAGTTTTAAATCAGTAGACTAATATTTGCAAAATTCACTTGAATATTAAGGATATATACTTGTCATTTTAAATTTGGACATTTCAAGAAAAGCTGTGGTAGAAGAAATGAAAGTGAATTTGACTATAGGTTCATTCTCTGGGAGCCCATCCTAAGCTTGGATTAATTACTTTCAGGGTTAAATGAGTCAGTTGATTTTGGATGTAATGCTCAAGCAACTGGGAACGTTATCTCATTCATTCTTTTGTATTAGATTGTATCACTCATATTAGCAATCTAAATAATTTCATTTAGGTTATGATGGCATTGTGTGTTCATCAATTTCTTTTTAAAATTATTATTTTTTGTATTATATCACATTAAGTTCTGAGTAAATCATCCCCTCCCCACAACTTAAAGAAACATACCTTGCATTCTAAAAATATTCTGCATATCTGACCAACATATTACCTATGGTTGACAGCATCGTTGATATGCTATACCCAAAGTCCCTCACCTCTGTATATAAAGAGCATTTGCTCATCTGATCTCTTGGGTCATACTTGGTCATTATAATTACATAATATCTAGCTTGTTATTGTGACTGTTTTTTTTTTCTTTTTGTTAATTTATTTATTTTTAGTTTTCAACATTGACTTTCACAAGATTTTGAGTTACAAATTTTTCCCCATCTTGCCCCTCTCCCCACGCCAAGATGGCATGCATTCTGAATACCCCTTCCAGTAATCTGCCCTCCTTTCTCTCTGTCTCCCTCTTCTCTCATCCCTTTCCCCTTCTGTCTTCCTGTATGGCAAGATAAATTTCTATCCCCCATTTCCTTTATTTCTTATTTTCCACTTGCATGTGAAAACAATTTTTTTAAATATGTGCTTTTAAAACTTTGTGTTCCAAATTTGCTCCCTTCCTCCCTCCCCACCCGCCCTCATTGAAAAGGCAAGCAACTCAATACAGGTTATACATGTGTAGTTATGCAAAATACTTTCATAGCACTCATTTTGTGAAAAACTAGCTTTATTTCCCTTCATCCTATCCCACCTCCCCATTTATTCTATTCTCTCTTTTGACCCCATCCCTCCTCAGAAGTGTTTGCTTCTGATTACCCCCTCCCCTCTATCATCACCCTGCTCTCTTATCCCTTTCCCCCTCTATTTTCCAGTAGTGTAAGATAGATTTCCATACCCAATTGAGTGTGTATGTTATTTCCTCCTTAAGCCAAATCCAACGAGAATAAGATTCACTCATTCCCTCTCACCTTCCCTAGTTTCCCCTCCACTGTAAAAGCCTTTTCTTATCTGTTTTATGTGGGATAATGTACCTTGTTCTACATGTCCCTTTCTCTTTTTCAAAGTATAATCCTCTCTTACTCCTTAATTTCATTCTCCAGATATCACCCCTTCATCTTCAATTCACCCTTTGCCCTCTATCTATCTATCTATCTATCTATCTATCTATCTATCTATCTATCTATCTATTTATCTATCGATATGCATACATATAATTTTTTTCCCTCCAACTACCCTATTACTGACAAAGGTCTCTTGAGTTATAAATATCATCTTTTCATGCAGGAATGTAAACAGTTAAACCTTAATAAATCTCATGCGATTTCTCTTTCCTGTTTACCTCTTCATGTTCCACTTGAGTTTTGTATTTGAAAGTCAAATTTTCTATTCAGCTCTGGTTTTTTCATCAAGAATGCTTGGAAGTCCTGTATTTCACTGAATGGCCATTTTTTCCCCTGAAGGATTATACTCAGTTTTGCTGGGTAAGTGATTCTTGGTTGTAATCCTACCTCCTTTGCCCCCTGGCATGTTGTACTCCATGCCCTACGGTCCCTTAATGTAGAAGATACTAAATCTTGTGCTATCCTGATTGTGTTTCCATAATACTTGAATTGTTTATTTCTGGCTGCTTGCAATATTTTCTTTTGGACCTGGGAACTCTGGAATTTGGCTACAATATTCTTAGGAGTTTTCCTTTGGGTATCTCTTTCAGGAGGTGATCAGTGGATTCTTTCTATTTCTATTTTGCCCTCTGGTTCTAAAATATCAGGGCAATTTTCCTTTGTAATTTCTTGAAAGATGATGTCTAGGCTCTTTTTTTGATCATGGCTCTCAGATACTCTAATACTTTTTTAAAATTCTCTCTCCTGGATCTATTTTCCAGGTCAGTTGCTTTTCCAATGAGATATTTCACTTTTTTTTTCATTTTTAAAATTTGTTTTACAGTATCTTAATTTCTCATAAAGTCACTAGCTTTCAATTGCTCCATTCTATTTTTTAAGGAAGTATTTTTTTCAGTAAGCTTTTGGATTTCCTTTTTCATTTGGCCAATTTTGCTTTTTAAGGCATTCTTTTCCTGATTGGCTTTGTGGACCTCTTTTTCTATTTGGGTTAGACTATTTTTTTAAGGTGTTATTTTTTTCACTATTTTTTTGGTCTCCTTTAGCAAGCTGTTGACTTGTTTTTCATGGTTTTCTTGCATCCCTCTCATTTCTCTTCCCACTTTTTCCTCTACTTCTCTTACTTGTTTCTCAAAATCCTTTTTGAGATCTTCCAAGGCCTGGGACTGATTCATATTTTTCTTAGAGGCTTTGGATGTAGGAGCTTTGACTTTGTTGTCTTCTTATGGTTGTGTGACTTGATCTTCTTTGTTATCAATGAAAAATTCTCTGGTCTGACTCTTTTTTGCACTGCTTGCTCATGATCCCAGCCAATTACTTGAGTTGTAAACACTTCGTTAAGGTAGGGATTTACTTCCAGCATGGAAAATATACTGTCCAAGCTTCAGGGGTTTTGAGCAACTGTTTTCAGAGATACTCCTAGGGACCTGTAAATTTTCAGTTCTTCCAAGGTGGTATGACAAGGGGTGAAGTGTTTATTCCTTTCCTGGACTGTGCTGTGCTCTATGAGTGACCACAAGCACTCTTCTGCCTTGGAACTGTTAGGAGGATTTCCTCTATACCACTACTACAAGCTCCACCATGTCAGCACTCTTCCTCGGCCCAAGATCACCACCCAGAACTGTGACCCAGATCCAATCATGGACAAAGCAAGAAAATCCTGCACCAGCAAACAGATCCCTGTAATCCCCCTCTGATCAGCCACTTGATTCCCTTTCAGTCTGTGGGCTAGAAGTTCTGGAAGCTGTTGCCTCCCCATGTCCAAGCTTGGGGACTGGGGCTAGGACTGTGCTTTTCTCTCTCACTGCAGTCACAGCCCATTCCCACTGGCCTTCAAAGTTGGCCTTGGCGTTCATGTGTTGAGAAGTCTGGAAACTGCCATAGCTGCCCATGATTCATTCCTCTGAGGCCTGAACCAGGTTCACTGAGGCATGTTTTCCCTGAATGCCCACACTGAGCTATGTTTCTCTTCCTGTCTGGTGTGATATACCTTTCTAATCAGCCATCTAGTCTGTCTTGGGCTGGAAATTTCTTTCACTCTGTCTTTTTGTGGGTTCCGCTGTTTTAGATTTTGTTTAGACCAATTTTTTACAGGTATTTGGAGGGGTTTGGGGGAGAGCTCAAGCAAGTCACTGCTTTTACTCCTCCCTCTTGGCTCTGCCCCCTGTTCATCAACTTCTTACCAAGGGCCCTGAGGATGAATCAACCAAAAACTGTTCGATTTGAGAGTACTGGATAAACAGTGTTTTATGTATGGATTTGGGGAACATGAGGAGGAATTGCAGGACTTGGAACTGAGAAGGGAACTTGGAGAGCATTTCATCCAATACTCTCATTCTATTAGTAAGGAAAAGAAGACTCCTGGAAGAAGCTGCTTGTATTAAGTGGCAGTATCATTATTCATAACTTGCTTCTCTGACTCCAGTGCTTTTCATATTATCCAGAATTTCTCCTCTAGGTTCCAATCTAACCCAATCCAATGTAATAAGTATCTACTATGTAGCCACTATGCTAGGTGTTGGATATACAAAAATAAAAGGAAAAACAGTCCTTGAACTTAAGAATCTTATTTTTAATGGGGAAACAGCTAACTTCTAACTTTACTGCAACTCAATAAATAAATTTATGAATGAATTGAGGAAAGAGAATAAGTATGGGGAATGAGTGTCTATGCCCCTTTGTACAATACACACTCAGAAATCTGATATCTGATAAAAGGCCTTAAACTCATGCCATATAAAAACACTTTAAGGAAGTAGTAGAAATTTTACCAGGACAATGGAGGACTTAGACAGGAAAAAAAAAAAGATATCTGGCTTCCAGTACTTAAAAGGTATGTTACATGGAAGAGGGGTTATATACTTGCTCTGTGTATTCCCATGAATAAAAATTAGAAAAACTGGATCGAAGTTGCAAATAGACAAATTTAGATTTGAACTATAGGGATTCTGTAGGAAGTGCCTACTTTACAACTAGAGCTGAGTAAATGTGGCCTGGGCTGCCTTCAGGAGGTAGTAGTTGATCATCCTCAAATAAAGATTGTTTGGATAACAATTTCCTAAGATTTTATTTTCATTTTTTTCCAAAAATTTATTCTCTCTCCAATCAATATGGAAAGTAAAAGAGAAAATCAAGACCCTTGTAATAAATACATAGCAAAGCAAAACAAATTCACATATCAGCCATGTTCAAAAAAATGTGTCTTATTCTGCATCTTAAGTATACTAGACAACAGTTTTTCAGATATGATTTAGAAGCAATTCTTGATTAGTTACAGATGAAATGGAATAACCATTAAAACTCCCTTCTAATTCAGATTCTATGACTTTGAAAGTTCTTTTAACCAGTCTGCCCTCCTTCCTATTATAAATGAATGATTCAATTTTCATGCTGGTGCTAATAACTGAATGTGGTAAATATGCCTGTAGCACAACAGAAAACAATAACAGGAAGTCATTATTTCACATACACACACATACACACAATGAAAAATTGTGGAGTTCCCAGTATTGGTTAACAAGCATAGAACAGAAATATCTGGGGCTTGGAAAACTCCCTGTCAAATGAACTCTGTTGGTCACCACTTGATCTGCCTAGGCAGACCTTGAGCAGAGATAAAGTGCATTAATTATTCATTGTTTATTCTGAAATTTTGAAAGGATTTAGGCAACATCATGATGGTGAAGAGAGGGACAGCCAACTTTTGTTCTCAAGCACATACAACTTTTGATAGACTGCAATCCATTTTATCTCCCTTTACCCTTGATAATATTCATAGAAGACTAAAGAACTGTTAGATAGGCTTTACTCTGAGAAGAATTTTAAGAAATAATCCAAAGCGGTTCTTTTATTTTGATCTAATATGAGACCAGGATTCCAGAATATAACTGGCCTATTCCTAATGTTCAAGAAATCAGATCAGATAGAAAGAGAAATCCCATTTAAACTTACCATAGACATTATAAAATATGTAGGATTCTACCTACCAAAACAAACCCAGGAACTCTATGAACACAATTACAAAACACTTTTCACACAAATAAAATCAGATCTAAATAATTGGAAAAACATCAGTTGCTCATGGGTAGGCTGAGCTAATATAATAAAAATGACAATCCTACCTAAGCTAATTTACTTATTCAGTGCCATACCAATCAAACTACCAAGAAATTATTTTATAGAGTTAGAAAAAATAACAAGATTCATTTGGAAAAACAAAAGGCCCAGAATATCAAAGGAACTAATGAAAAGAAATGCAGGGGAAGGTGGCCTAGCAATTCCAGATCTTAAATTGTATTATAAAGCAGCAATCATCAAAACTGCTTGGTACTGGCTAAGAAATAGGGAGGTGGATCAGTGGAATAGGTTAAATATGCAAGACACAGTAGTCAATGACTATAGTAATCTATTATTTGATAAACCCAAAGACCCCAGCTTCTGGGATAAGAACCCACTCTTTGAAAAAAACTGCTGGGAAAACTGGAAAAGAGTATGGCAGAAACTAGGCATAGACCCAAATCTCACACCATATACCAAAATAAAGTCAAAATGGTTCAGGACTTAGATATAAAGGCTGATACCATAAGTAAACTGGGAGAACAAGGAATAGTTTACCTATCAGATCTATGGAGAACAGAAGAATTCATGACCAAACAGGAGATAGAGAACATTATGAAAAGCAAAATGGATAATTTTGATTACATTAAATTGAAAAGTTTTTGCACAAACAAAGCCAATGCAACTAAGATTAGAAGGAAGGTAGAAAATTGGGAAAGAATTTTTACAACCAGTCTTCTGATAAAGGCCTCATTTCTAAAATATAGAGAATTAAGACAAATTTATAAGAACACAAGCCATTCCCCAATTGATAAATGGTCAAAGGATATGAACAGACAGTTCTCAGATGAAGAAATTAAAGCCATCTATAGCATATGAAAAAATGCTCTAAATCATTATTGATTAGAGAAATGCAAATCAAAACAACTCTGAGGTACCACATCACACCTATCAGATTGGCCAACATGACAAAAACAGGAAAATGATAAATGTTGGAGAGGATGTGGGAAAATTGGAACACTAATACATTGTTGGTGGAGTTGTGAAATGATCCAACCATTTTGGAGAACAATTTGGAACTATGCCCAAAGGGCTACAAAAATGTGCATACCCTTTGATCCAGCAATAGCACTTCTAGGGCTATATCCCAAAGAGATCATACAAATGGGAAAAGGACCCACATGTACAAAAATATTCATAGCAGCTCATTTTGTGGTGGCAAAGAATGGGAAATTGAGAAGATGCCCATCAACTGGGGAATGGCTGAGCAAGTTGCGGTATATGAATGGAATGGAATACTATTGTGCTATAAGAAATGATGAACAGGCTGACTTCAGAAAAACCTGGAAGACTTATATGGTCTGATGCTGAGTGAAGTGAGCAGAACCAAGAGGACTTTGTACACAATAGAAGCCATGTTATTCAATGACTAAGAATGTTAAACTGAACCCTTCTCAGCATTATGAGGATCTAAGACATCTCCAGAGGCCTCAGGATGGAAAATGCTGTCCACATCCAAAGAAAGAACTATGGAAGTCGAATTGCTCTCACTAATTTTTACCTTCTGTTGAGTTTTGTTTCATCTTTCTAATGGTTCCTCCTATTGGTTTTAATTTTTACTTACAACTTCACTAATGTGAAAATATGTTTAATGGGTATGTAAATGTAAAGCCTATGTCAGATTGTGTGCTGTCTTGGGGAGGGTGGAGGGGAGAAAAAGGGAGAAAAATTTTAATCTCAAAAGCATATGGAAGTGATTGTTGTTAAATCAAAATAAACTAAAAAAAATTTTTTTTTAATTTTTTAAAAAATCAAATTAGCAAACATTTTTCAAATATAATAATGTACCAGACTTTATACTAGCTACTGAGGATACACACACACAAAAAAAATCAAACAATCCCTGCTCTCAAGTAGCTTAAATTCTACCATGGGATATTTCTCTAAATTTTAATCAATTCATTCCACCATAAATACATGCTGCAAATGCTTTCATCAGAAAAGCATTTCTGTATAATCTCTTGATGTTCAATGATCTTCATTTGTCAGGAACCAAGTGTCTCAGCAGGCATAATGATTATGAAACAGGTGGCAACCTTAGGAGAAAAATGCCTGCCAGGACTACTCAGCTCATGCCATTCTGTGAATCTATTTCAGCAGGCATGAGTCACATTAAAATAATGACAGCTTTCCCAACTGAAAACTTCTACACAAGAGCTCCTTAAAATTTACATTAGAGGTGGGTCTTTTTATTTAAGTATCTTGTGGTTATTTTCATGAACATCAGACTCATCTATGGAGAGAAGAAAAGGAGAGATGCAACAATAACAATCTCAATTTAAAATATGACAAGGAATGAAAAATGGATACCCAACAGAAGGCACATCAAAACTAGGGAGGTTAATCTCAAATATTAAGAGTAATGATATTCAAATTACTTGCATACATATACATAGCTGAAGACAGAAACTGTAAAGTATTTAAAAATATAGATTAAAGTATATGGAGTAATAAAGTAAATGACTTCTGAGTTATATGAAAAACTCACACAGAGAGATAATTCATTCAGATCAGAATGTGCCTCTTTGACATAATAAATGTGTCTTTAGATGTAGAACACAGAATCTTGGTGATGGGACAGTACCACAGGAGTCATTTATTTTAAATTCCTACCCCATGGTCATGCCGGTCATGCTGGAATGTCCTTCTATAGTCTCTTTACCAGCTGAATGGGAGAGACAGTGTGATATAGTGGAAAGAGGACTAGATTAGGAGTCAAAGGATCTAAGACCAAATTCTGTTGCTCCAACTTACTACCCTCCTGATTTTGGGAAAGTTACTTGATTTTTCTGGGCCTCTATTTCCTCATAAATGAAAATTGCCCTTTCAGTAGCAAATCTATGATAATGTGAAGTCCTACCCACACCTGATTCAAACACCACCTATGCCATGGAAGTTTCTTTAATTTCCTTGTTGACAATAACTTATTCTCTAACACCAAATTATAGCACTCCATTTTTAATTTCTCTAATGCATTTATTATGTAACTGTGTGTTATTAAATCTGTGTGCTCTCTTTCTCCCTCCCACTAAAATCTAATCATCATTAGATTATGAACCACACATTGTGTGAAGCCTCTGTCTCTCAAAGCACCCTGTATGGGGGCTGTGCACATAATATACATTTATGAGATATTTGTTGATTGAATGAAAAGAGAACCACAACTGGGATACAGTAACAGTACACTTGTCCCAAGGGACTGAAATTAGTAGAGCATTGATATTCCTTAATAAAGTATAAATAATAATAATTAATAATATTAATGAATATTTACATTTGATTTCATTTGAGCCTCACTGTAATCCCATAAGGAAATGATGTTGTTATCCCCATTTTACAAATAAGAAAATCCAACTTTGACCAGCCCTACATAGATAGTAAGTGGCTCAAGGAAAATTATACTCAGTTTTTTTTTTTAATTAAATCCATGGTCAAAAATCTATCCATTACACCACCTAACTACCTCAATAGCTATACAGGTATTAAATAAACAACAAAGCTTAGCAACTACTTCATAAGAACATTTAGTTAAAATCAGAAACTTTCAAATGACATCCTTCTTCCCCTTTTCTATCTGCTCCCTTAAGCCAGATGAATCTTGCCTTGATCTAAACCTTGAGCACAGGGGTGCAAGTGTCCTGGTCTTCTGCCTCTCTCCATCCTATTAAATTGAATTTAAATTAAACATTGTTTTCAGTGCATGCTTTGTTCAGCTTGTCCCTGATGCTAGAACTCATAAATGCAAAACTAATGCTAGAAACATCTTTTTTAAAATTAAATAAGCAAGTCTATTATTAGCATTTTCATTGCCAGCTCTGTTGTCATTGTTAGTATATTAACATGTATATAAATATATTATCTAATCAATTGGGGAAGGGGTGGTCAGTGTATTTTTCCCAGATGGAAGAAGAATTTAAAAAAAAAAACATGAAAGTCAGACACCATTTAAAGAAAGGAAAGGCTTAGAACTTTTGTTCTCTGTGGAGAGGAGAGAGACTAAGGGTAGATCTAAGGTGACAAGGAAAGACTTTGCTACCTTCAGAGGAAGAAAATCCTGAGCAGCTGTATCCTTATCTATTTTATAGACTAATCTAAGGAGTGATGTGACTGCATCATCTGTATTGGCTGCATTTGTCTGCTTATTCTGATTTGGGAAATGGCAAAGTCTTCTTTCTGTTAACTCTTCCATTTCCTCACAGGGTGGACAACTGGCATTACACTTCTAATGAGTTTCCTGCTCCATTTAAACCTAATTTATTTGCCATCTGCACTTTAATAATTGTGGGGTTTTTTCCTCCAGACAAAGACAAGTTGATTTTTGTTCTGCTCTTAAGTGAGAGATTGCTGCAGAGGAATGGACCAAATGGAACTTGAGACTAGTTGTCTAAGACTTAACCATGTGTCTGTATTAAACTGCATCATTGTACAGAGGCATGACAAATCTTGCTGAACTAGGTATAGAATTCCATCTAAAGCTGGATTGCAGGCCACTATCTAACCCTATTTAGGTTTTGTTCTACTTGAACAAAAATTTAATTTGAATTCTCAAGGTCCTACATTTACTCTTGGTGGGAGACCAAAAGAAATACATGAACATAACTAATTTTCTAAAAGAGAAAAGGGATTATTTTTTCAAAATATATATCATCCAAATCTCATTTAGTGCCTTTCTTAAAATAGCATCACTAGATGCTAAAAGATATTAGCTCCAAATAGGCAAATGGTTGCTATTTTTTTTCTTTTCTCTTCACTTTTTGTCTGTAACTCTTGTGATTGTGGTTGTTCTTAGAAAGAGCATAGTGTAGGCCTGGATAGCTATAGCACAAGTAAAGGAGACTTGGATGTATGTATCTGGGAAAGTGACATAATCTCTCAGAGTCTGTAGCATTTCCTTATATGCTACAGAGAAGGCACTGATCTGCAATTAGAAGGTATTTTCTTAACCAGGGGAAAGAATAAGATTAAAGTGTTTTGCATACATTTTCTCATGGCATTTCCAAAACAACATGAGATTAGTAGAATATTATTCTAATTCTACAGACTTTGAAACTGAGGCTAAAAAATCTACAGTCACTGTTCCCAACCCAGACAAGGTTTGACTTCCCCTGAAAGAAAAATATCAGTATATCCTTCCCCTGGAGCACCTTCCATTGATTGGAGAGGGTAGAGAGGTAGAACTCCTCCACAAACCTGCACTTAAGGAGAATGCCTTCCCAAAAGAGCCATCCATCACTTCATTTTCCACTGGATATTCTCCCCTGGATTTCACCATCATGTCCCCATGCAAAGTACTTCCTCCACCCCCTCTTTCTAGCTTCATTTTGTGTGTTTTCTTCTCACTTTAGATTATAAACTCTTTAAAGGCAGAGACCATTTTTTTTCTTTTATTTTTCTTTCCTTTTTTTTTGTACTCCCAGAACTTAGCACAGTGCCTGACATATAGTAGGCATTTAATAAATGCTTATTCTCTGACTTTGTATGCATAAAACAAAGACAATATCATCATGCCTTTTCATCCTAGTGTCATAGCTAAATGATTATGACTCTTGTGTAATTTCTTTTTAAGATCAAATGATAAGTTGTAAGGTTTTTTTTGTTATTGTATACAATTTTTTCATGATCCCTCCAAGCATCCTCTCTAAGTCTCTATAAGACTTAAAGACAGTATGTGTGTCTGTGTGGAGTGGGTAGGCTTGCAGGTATAATGAGGCAATCAGGAAGTATGGAATATTCAGAACTAGCTAGTCAACTCCTAAGCAAGGAGTTTAGTGTGGGGAGAAAAACGAGTCAAGGCTTCATCAGACATGGAAAAAGATTAAATCATTATAGAACCACTAGGCCAGTTAGAGGTAGCCCTTGGACTGTACTTCTGAGTAGCTTATATTGAAAAGATACCAGGAAATCATTTTATATAGATTCCCAGAGATCAAAGCCATTTTTAATAAGCATGGAAAAGAAAGATCTACAAATTAGGTATATATGGATGGTGGAATACTCAATTGAAGTTTTTAAATGTCCTGAAAATAGCATTCAGGCATATATAATAAATACTAATAGATCAGCTGGAATAATTTGTGTCCAGGGGCCAACATGTGAAACAAATGTTTTCTATTCTATAGAGAAATACTCTGTTATATAGAAGGCTGTTTGGGATGTGCCATAAAAACGAAGGTGTGGGCAAGTGAAATTTTCTTTTATCTAAAAAACATGTAAATGATGGCCCCTAGACTATGAGAGAAACCTACTAGAGTAGCTCTGAATGATATTATTTATTCCATGTTTTACTTGAAATACCTAAATAACTTAGTGATTCAGTAACTTTGATGAAAATAACTAAGAAATTAAAGAGCAGCATATAATGTTTCAATCTCCTGTAAATTATATTAACCATTTCAAGTCACTAGATTTATAGGATCAGAAGACCATAGATCTATTTGGCAAATCATTAATTCTGTGCTCTACATAGGACCTCTTATGTATTTCATCCAGGAAACAGAATTATCTCAAACTGTGTTTTAATGTCTTCTGGCATGTAAGTAATATTTACTTATAAAAGCTAATATTAAAATGACTCATATTACTATTTTGTGTTATAATTAGATGCCCTTTGACTTCCCTGACATCATACTTCAAAATGCTTTACGTCATTGTTCTTTGTCATCCTCTTAATTTCTTCTTTTTTTTCTTTTGGTAAGGCAATTGAGATTAAGTGACTTGCCCACAGTCACACAGCTAGTAAGTGTTATGTGTCTGAGGCCGGATTTGACCTCAGGTTCTCCTGACTCCAGGGTGAGTATTCTAACCACTACACCACCTAGCTTCCCCATCATCTTAATTTCTTGTGAAGAATAGCTCCTCCCTCCATACTCTGAGATTTTTTTTTTGTGAGAACATCATTAATCTCCACTTACTCAATCAATTTATTTTTATTTTACCAAGACAGAGCAAATTAATCAGTTGACAAGCATTTGTTAAGTTCTTCCTATTGTTGTACCAAGAAATCAGCGAGTAAGATCCAGGCGTAATTTAAGATGTGGATTTATTAGTGTGCGACTGCCAGGGGTATTTACATCCAAATCAAGCAGCAGCCATCAGGGGTCTAGCTAGGGTTTACATAGAAAAGAGCATGGGAAAGAAATGCGAGGAACAGTGATGAGGTAATCCAAAGATGCAGGTGTCTTTGGGGCTATGGATGGGAAAGTACAGGGAGTATACAGGACAGGGAGGGGGATGGATCTTTGAAGCCTGGCAAGAGGAAGAGTTCTTGGGCTGGTCAAGGACACCCCTCTCCCTCTGTCTTGATGAGAGAATGCTCTGCAACAAGGGAAAGCTTTCTCACAACACAGGAACTTCCTGAGGAATTGGGAGGCTTCCAGAGACATGATCTGAGGGCTGGGGCCTGAGCAGCCCAGCTCTGTGTAGCTGTACCAGGGAGAGAGATAAGGGTCATGCTGAGGCCCATGCATGAATAACTGCTAGGCACAGTGTCCTTGGGCTGGGGAATGGTTGTTAGAGACAGTGTTTCTGAGACTAGGGAGAAATTGGGGCACAAGTACAAGCACAAGCACCCAAGCACCCCATTATTACAGATCAGAGATCACACAAACCAGACCAGGTGTCCTGGTCTCTGGTATAAACATAATTATCTAAAGCAATTATATTGCAAGCTTTCTTATCCATTTGCATTGGAGGTACGGGCTATGCTGAGCTATGCAAGAGTACATTTCACTATTGTTTAGATTTAGGAGGAAACAGGTCTGGGGCAAGATTAAGCACCAACTTTTGCTTTCCATGGCTTAAAGGGACCTACTACCTAAATGGTAAAATAATGTTCTGTATTACACTATGTGCCAGACACTGTGCAAAGGAAGCCCTGTGGATACAAAGAAAGACAAAATTTGTCTCTGCCCTTAAGGAACTTTTAATGGGGAAAGACAAAGAATATTTGAGTATTTACATGTAAGATACATACAAAATATATGGAAGATAAACTTAGAGAGAATGACTGTAGAAATTGGAAGACATTAAAAATCAAATGAAAACCAAAGGAAAAAAATCAAAATTAATTAATAGGTTATCAAACAGTCATGAGTCAACAGAGTCAAACTCAATATGCATCAATAGTATGCATATTGACGTTTGCCATAGCCATAAAAACAAGAAGTCTTAGCTGTATTAAGAGAGAAAGACTGTCTAGAAAAGAGACTTGATAGGTCCCCTCTTCTCTAGCCTAGATACGTCAGATCTGGAGAGTTGTATTAGTTTGGGGCCACTACATTTGGGGAAAAATCTTGAAAAGTCTGGAAAACCTTTGAAGAGAACAATTAAGATAGTAGTTGGCTGTAGGCCATGACACATTAAGATACAAGGAATAGTTCATGAACAAAAAAAGACAGAAATAATAATTGTTTTTAAACATTCAAAGGGCAGTCATGTTAATAGGGATATAAGTTATACACATACATACATGTGTGTGTGTCTCTGTGTGTGTATGTACTTTTATCAAGAAGTTAGAATTCATAAAAGGATGGAAGTTGCAGAGGCAAATTTCAGCTAAATGTTGGGTTTCCTAAAGTTTTCAATTAACAAGAATTTGTATTATTTCCCCTACACACACTTAAAAAGAAAGAAAAAAAAACCTTTTAAAAATATTTATATTCAAATAAAATGAATTCCCATATTGTCCACATTAAATAAACATTGTGTACCTTTGTATATTTGGTCTATCATCTCTATCAGGAGGCAGGGTATTTTTTTTGTTTTATTTTGTGTTTTGTTGTTGTTGTTGTTGTTTCTAGCTACAGACAAGGTTTATTAGAACATCCGTCATATTGGGCAGACTCTTAAGGAATCTCAGTGTTAGTGAGTTATTGGCTAAATTGTAAGAATCTGAGCTGTAGGTAGATTATAAGAATCTGAGCACCTTAATGGAGACAAGATGGACCTTATATACAAAAAGACTGTGAGAGGAATCTTGGAATGGCTAAGTAGTTTGGGATGACTGGAGGAGCAGTCTAAGGAAAATCTGAATGGGAGTGGCCAGTAAACTAGGGTGAACAGAACTCCTGGGACCTGGACCACATGGCCAAGGG
Organism: Phascolarctos cinereus; assembly: GCF_003287225.1. Lineage (NCBI taxonomy): Eukaryota > Metazoa > Chordata > Mammalia > Diprotodontia > Phascolarctidae > Phascolarctos > Phascolarctos cinereus. Next base: position 178,900,933 of record NW_027555625.1, read on the forward strand.
AGAATGGAGCCTAGCTAAGATTAAATGTGGGAAATGGCAGGGGGCCATAGGGTGGTAAAACAATGGAGGGTTAGACTAGGTAACAGAATTGGGAGATTAGGTGTAGCCACAATGAAAGGCTATTTGATGAGATTATAGCCTCAGGGGAATGCCAGAGATTTGACCATGTGGGAAAGTCCAGGGTTTGTCTTTTTTGGGGTCTAGATCCTATCCTCACCACTCTTACCAAAAATTTGACTGGAATTAAACACAGGCTGCATCCAGGGAACAAGGGGGAGGACATTGGCTGGTACTCACTGTTTGCTACCAACTGTAGGTGAATGGCCTGTGGTCTGGAATACACAAATCTGACAGAAAAGACTGCAGGGCCCAGATATGAAGCAGGGACTAGATTTAGGGTCCAAATATGAGAGGATAAAACATTCTTAGCTTTGTTTGAATTCAGATAATTCAGCTTTCCAACCATGCAATGTCAAATCCACCTCATAGCCAGACTCAGGAATAGCCAGGTGGGTAACATTTCCTTTCAAAGGAGCATAATGGAGAAACTGAGCCAGGAGGATCCTATCTTAGACTGATGCTAAAATTGTCTTCTCAGTTTTTCCCAGTGCTGATCACCAGTATCACATTCTCTGAATAGCTTGTGGAATTTCTCTCAGATGGTTGATTTTTCATTTGTTGATGGATTAATATGATCTATTAGACAACTCAAAATAAAATCATGAACTTTTTTTTTAACCTAAAACAGCAAATTTCACTAATCACAGGTAAGGAAAAACTTTTCCAGGATTTACATCTCAAACTTAAATTTGTCATAGGGTGAAAAGCCAATCATTAGAGATGTCTGTACACCTGCAAATTCTCAGCAAGCCATAACTCAAATGAACTCTTTTGGCTAGTTCACACATTACAACAACAACCAACAACAGTCAAATTATTTTAGAGGTAACCAAATTATGAAAAGTTGCTTGACATAACTGATACAAAAAGTTCACCTATTTGAAACTTGAAACAAACCTATTACCAATCAGGTGACTTCAATTTTGTTAAATCATTTCCAAATTACTTTAAATAAAGAATCCACATCTCATCATTAACAGCTGAAACTACAACTTTAAAAGAATGTGCTTACCCAAGTTCTGAGGCTAGTTTCTTTACTTGAACAGGATGTGCTGAACCTGGGTGATGTTTCTAGGCAAAGGGTGCCCCAGGGCTCAAGGCCATTGCCAATGAGACCCATGCTGTAGCTGCTGCCTCTCCCCCCCTTCCTTTCCCCAGGTGGGGAAGGGCCAAAATCAACGGTGAGGGGTAAAGAGTGAAACTCTCTTCTCCTATGAGAGGGGTTAACAGATACCCTCTTGACTCAAGGAAAGAGAGTGGGAGAAAGGAGTGACAAGGGTTGTAAGAAAGAGTTTAAAAACTCCTTAAAGATCAATCACAAAACCTCCAGAATCTGCCAAGATATTTTTAACTGTTCTATTTTTTCCCTGTAACCTTCATGAAGGAAGATTCAGGGGTGTATAGGGAAGGGGATAAGTAAGCCTCAAGGAACCAAAAACCAACTGCAGTTTTCCCCAATTCCCTAGCACCAAGAGAATTGAGAGAATTGAGTGTATACTTCTAGTTAGGGTATCCATTCTTGTCCTCTA